>NC_045803.1:42327989-42631020 GCF_009873245.2 Balaenoptera musculus
GAAAACCCTGTAAGGCTCCCTGAGCCCCTACTCCCACCCCTGCAGTCACCCCACCACTGCTCGGCCCGCTCTGCGCTGCTCTTCGCCCTTTCCCTGCTGGGCTTTGTCCACTCTCCTCTTTGCTGCCAACTTCTGTGTAACCTTCAAGAGGCAGCCTCGAGATCACCCCTCCGGGCAGCTCTCCTGCCCAGCCCTGTTCTCAGCCGGTCAGTGTCCCCCAGGCACTGTGTTCGCTTGTCTTCCAGTTGTCTCCCTCTAGACTGGGAGCCTTGTATGGGGGTGATCTGGCAGCTGTAGTGCTCAGAAAGGGTCACTGAATGGGCAAGTGTCCAAATGACAGGTGTTTTCATCAGTATAGACAGTTGGTCTTCAAGGTAGCTCGTGAGATGGGCAGTGTCATCCAGTTTTATATTTTATTTTATTTTATTTTACTTTATTTTATTTTATTTATTTTTGGCTGGGTTGGGTCTTCGTTGCTGCGCGTGGGCTTTCTCTAGTTGCGGCGAGCGGAGGGCTACTCTTCGTTGCGGTGCACGGGCTTCAGTAGTTGTGGCTCGCGGTCTCAGTAGTTGTGGCTTGGCGGCTCTGGAGCACAGGCTAAGTAGTTGTGGCACACGGCCTTAGTTACTCCGCGGCATGTGGGATCTTCCCGGAATCGAACCCTGCATTGGCAGGCAGATTCTCTTTTTTTTTTTTTTAATATGTCTTTTTTTTTAAAGGAACTCCTTTATTTATTTATTTATTTATTTATTTTTGGCTGTGTTGGGTCTTTGTTTCTGTGCGAGGACTTTCTCTAGTTGTGGCAAGCGGGGGCCACTCTTCATTGCGGTGCATGGGCCTCTCACTATCGCGGCCTCTCTTGTTGCGGAGCACAGGCTCCAGACGCGCAGGCTCAGTAGTTGTGGCTCACGGGCCCAGTTGCTCCGCGGCATGTGGGATCTTCCCAGACCAGGGCTCGAACCCGTGTCCCCTGCATTGGCAGGCAGATTCTCAACCACTGCGCCACCAGGGAATTCCCACTCATCCAGTTTTAAAAGGGAGATAATGAAGCTTAGAGTGACTTACCGAGGAAACGGTTTGTGAGTGGTGACAGGAACAGAAGCCAGCTGGTCAAGCTACGCACCTGTGGTCTTTTGTGAGGACCCACTGCCCCCACGTGACCGTGGCAATTACCCTGAGGGACCAGGGCCATGGAGGTCAGGGGCCACTGGCATAGATAAACTCTGGAGACGAGGACATGAGCCCCTTGTTCCCTGGCTGCCCGGCTCTGTCTCTGCACACCCCTGCCTCCCCTTCCCTTCTCAGCACGCCCTCGACTTCAGGGAGAGCAAGGAGGCCGAGCCCCACCCGCTGTGGGAGTACCCATGCTGCAGCCGCTCCGTGCCCCAGCAGATCCTGACATTTGATTTTGGGCAGCCAGTCCCCCTGCAGCCCATCTGTGCTGAGGGTGCCATTGAGCTGAGGAGGTGAGTGTGGGCTCCAGGGTGGGGCAGTGGGGCAGTGGCAGGGGTGCGTTCTCATAGTTACCGCCCGAGTGGCTGAGCACTTACTTTGGCCACTTTCATGTGGGTGGGATGGCTGTCCTTGTCTCAGCCTTGCCCTTCCTGAAGTGGCCCTGAGTGTATAGTGGGTCCCCACAGCTTCTGCGGGGGAGAGCGAGCCAGAGTGGGCTCTCTCAGATCCTCCCACATCTGAGGCTCCCTTTGAGCTAAGCAGCATGTTACACACAGCTGCAGAGAAATGTGAATTTGGTTGCTATGGTTACCCATTGGATCATATTCCTGAACTCTCCTGGGAATTAAAGCAGGTTAGGAATTGGCAGGGGCTGTTGTTGTTATGCGTGGTCAGGCCCATCCAGCTCCAGCTCTAGCTCCCTTCATGGGGAGGGGCTGCTTCTTCCCGGAGGAAAAACTTTCTTCTAACTGGGTGGAGGCCGTGAGCTCAGAGCCCCTTTGGGCTCCTGTGACAAGGGGGAGGCAGGGCAGTTGCCCATCTGTGCCTGCCATCCAGAGTATCTGGGAGAGATCTTCTAGACTTTGATGCCTGGACTCCTCTCTGAGCCTTCTGAGCCAAACCTTTCTGTGACCTCAGGCCGAGGAGGCTGGTACGGCAGCAAGCTGGCCCTGCCCCAGGGTTACTCTAAGTATTTGGCCAGGCTGTGGGGAGTGAGTGGGAGCTTTGGGTTGTGGCTCTTCTTGCTCAGCATTTTACTGAGTTGCCTTTAGTTAGGTGGAGTGTTAGGAGCCTCCTAACTGGGCAGGATGGAAGTGGAAGAGACGAGAGGTTTCTGAAAAGCAGAGGGGAGCCATGACCATGCTTAGCCAGTCTCTCATGCGGCTGTTTGTTTTTGGCCCAACATTCCCACCCCCCATCCCACCCTCACCCCCAGGCCCGGGAGGAGCCACGGGGCCGTCCTGTGGATGGAATACCACCTGACCCCAGACAGCACGGTCAGCACCGGCCTCCTGAAGCCTGCGGAGGACAAGGTAGTGCTGTGTGCGCGGGTCCCAGAGTGGGCCGGCCCTGAGAGCAGGTGCCGCCGTGCCACCCGCCTGCGCTCCGGGTGTTCCTGGCACGTTCAGCCAGATGATAACTCCTCAGTGGCCCCAGGTCACCTGGCCCTGAACAGCAGCTTCCCACCGTGAGCTGCCTGGGCTGGAGGCTGGCCAGGAGGGCGTTGGGGTGTCAGAAGCCCTCACCGCCTTCTTGCTGCTACCCCTGCAGGGGTACTGTTGCTGGAACCCCCACTGCAAGCAGGCCGTGTACTTCTTCAACACCACACTAGACCCCAGAGTGCCACCAGGTGGCCCCCAGACCATCACCTACACCGTGGAGTTCCACCCCCACACTGGAGATGTCACCGTGGATTTCACGCTCTCAGATGCCCTGGACCGTGGGTGCTGACCCTCACTTGTTGAGAAATAAAGTGGCGGAGGGCGCCAGGCTCTAAATGGTGTGGCTTTCTGTGAAGGAAGGTGAAGACGCCTCTCCTTTCAGGGCCCGGCTTGGCCTCTGGGCTTGGAGGAGACCTCTTCCCTTTTTGTGTTTTTGCACTGCGGCTCCTTGCTCCAGATGTGGTGGGAAGCGGGGATGGCTCTGGAGCTGAGGAGGGGCCAAGGAGCCCACCCTGCAGTGGTTATGAAGTGCTCAGAAAGCTCCAAGGCTACAGCGTCCCTCCTGCCCAACCAGGGAGTGGAGCCAGAGTTGACTGGGCTGGGCAGGTTGGGCTGCTCTTGGCTATGCAGTGCTGGGGCGGGCATGCTGCTCTCGTGGGAGCTGGCCTAGCCTGGCCTGCACTGGGAACCTTTGAGTCCCACCTGCCTGCTTCAGCTAGGAGGGGCTTCTGGGGGCAGAGTCGCTGACTTATGGCTGGGCCCCAGGCCTTGAAGACCCTGGCAGGGCCAGGCTGAGGACCGAGTTCAGACCCTTTCACTTGCTAAGTAGTGGCACCAATCCGCATTTGTAAGGGTCTGGCCTCCATGTGCAGCACCAGCAGGTGACCAAGACCAGCACCTGGACACCAGGCTGCTTTTCAGAGGATAGGGAGGAGGCTGCCCCAAAGCAGTTCCTCAGAGGCAGACCCAGGACACCAGCCATCAGAAGGGAGCCAAGAGGTACGGCCCTTTCCCGTGTGCCCCCCTTCTAGCAGAAGGACCTCGTTCCCTAGAAGTCTGGGGCGGATGGGTATGAGTGCAGTCACCCCGACATTGCCTTGCCAGGGAAGGTCAGAGAGTCCCAAGGAGGCCCCAGCCTTGTTTCTTCCCACACTCGAGGTGCCCTTCTGCTGTTTACTCCCAGTTCCAGAGGGAGTAAGAGAACCCAAGGGGCCTGGTTTCCTGGTGGTTCAGGGCAGACTCAGGCTGTGCCCATCCTGTGGGGAGAGGCAGGAAAGGCAGGCCCCCCACAGTGGTCTCCCCACAGCCCCGCCTGGCCGCCTAGCCCCTTGGAGTCAGAGCAGGGCCCAGCACAGCTTTTCACTTAAATGAGTGGAGAACACCAGCCTTGAGCCTCACAGTTTTATTTTTTCCTCATTATCCATCCTTTCAGCACCAGTAAAGGAAAAAAAAAAAAACACCTCTCTTTTCAAAATATTTTATCAGGTGTAAAGATTGTTTTTCTTCTAGGGAAGAATCGTCTGGATATATATTTGATAATGTTCTTACCAAAACCTCAGGTGTGCTTACCATATAAAACCCCTAATGTCCCATGAGGATACAATACAGAAAAAAATACAGAAATTAAAAAAGTCTTTTTTTTCCTTTTTAAAACAGTATTTCTAAATCTCAGCAAGTTAATACAATAGTTAAAAAGCATCAAGATTAATATCCATACTTAAAACTCAAGGTGGTCTGGACAAATGAAATGACCGTTTTCTTCCGAAGTTGACCCCTGCCTCCTGCCTCCTCTGGAGGAGGCTGGGCCCGGGGCAGGTGCGGGGCCTTGGGGATTTGGGTGACCCCTGGTCTGTCCTTCCCAGGCCTAGATGCCACAGAAACATCTGAGATGTTTCTTTTCTTTCTTTTTTAAAAATCGAAATGGAAAAGTCTGGCTTGTACATAGCCCCGGGGGTGCACAGGCTTGATGAAACTCGTGGCTGGGCGATGGCGGCCTCAGCACTGAGGCCCTGCCAGAGGGCGGTGCGAGGGGAGCGGGGAGCCAGGCCAGTTCTGCTCTGGACACTAGGCAGGCTGGGCAGAGGTGACCTTGACCTTGTTAGGACAGGAAATGACTGAGGCACAGGGAGGTATGACTTGCCTAAGGCTGCCCTGTGAGTAGGGAGAGAAGCATGGCCCCCTGTGCCTTGGCTCCCCACCAGCTGCCCTGGGAGGCAGGCGGCCCTTCTGAAGGATGGAAGCTGTGCTGGAGTCGCTCTGCTTCAGGAGCCCTGGCCCTGCTTCCGCTGTTGTCCTGGGCACACAGCTGACCCGCAGCCTAGGGGCCTCGGCTCAGGCCCAGACATCTAGGCATCACATCTGCCCCGTTGAGCTCCACCTGTGAGCAGATTCCTGGCTGCTCCTGGGATTGGAGGCCCCTGACCCAGTGAAGCCTAGCCAGGGCCCCGAGAGCCACAGCCTTGGAGGAGGGGTGCAGCAGAGAGCCCAAGGAGGACTACACCCTAGATGGTGAGCAGCCCCTCCTGTCTTGACTTGAGGGGTGGGACTGGGGGCCTGGCCAGCGAAGTGCTCCAGGCAGTGAGGCCCTCAGCTCAGCTGCTGCCCCAGCCAGGGGCATGCAGACCAACCAGTGCCACTGTGAGTGTGGCTCTCAGGAGTGTCTTACTCCAGCGCAGGCCTGGCCTCTGGCCTTGGCCCCCTCTTGGTCCCTCTTGCAGCTCAGTGGGTGACAAGGCACAGCGTCAGCTTATAGGCACCAGGAGGCTCCTGGCAGCATGGTCCCGGTGTGTCCCCAGCCTCGTTGGGCAGAACTGGCCTCGAGCCAGGCGTGCACATTGGTTGGGGCGCTGTGAGGAGGGGAGACCATTGGGAGTTGTCAGTAACAGCTCCCAGAGTCGAAGGGGCCTCGCACCTGGAAGCAGACAAAACCCTCCCTGCGTGACTCTGGGGGGCGTCCCCAGGTGAGTTTAAAAAGGCAGGTGGGCAGAGGCAGTGCTGCCGTGGGAAGAGGAGCTGTGGGCTTCACTTGCAGACTCTGCCATGCTGTGCGCATGTGCCCGGGGCTGGCCCTGGTCACATGGTGGCAGAGTGGATGCCAGCCAGTACCACTCCCTGCCTGGGGCGAGCAGTGGCCATTGGCCTTGCCACCCCCAGCCTGCACGCTGGTGAGGGGACAGGCTGCTCTGTGCCTTGGCTTCCAGCCCCTTTGTCCAGGGCCCCCGGATCGGGTTGCTGTTGAGGATGGGCCTGGGAGGACAGAGCCGCAGCCCCACCCAGAGGCAGGTGGACGGTTCCTGAGCTCAGCCAGCACGTGGATGGGGACAGTCCCCAGGAAGATTGGTCCCAAACCAGAAGGGTGTCCGGAGGGGAGACAGGATCAGGCAGAAAGAGGATGTGTTGGTTTTGACAGAAGAGAAGCTACAAATCTATCATTTTCAAAACCAGAAGTCCCCCTCCCCCCTAATGCCATGAGTTGCCCTTTTTCCTGTAAAAAAGTGATGCTCTTTCCTTGGATTCCTGTCTATGGCTTCATTGCCCAGATTGGAGTCTCCAAGGGAGGCTCCAGGCTCTGCTGTGCCTGTCTCAGGAAGAGCAGCGTTCTCCCTCGTGGCTTGCAGACCCTTTAAAGTGAAGGGTTGTTTTTGTTCTTAACTTTTCTGATTTTCTTTTTAAAATGTAATCGCCCTTGAATGCAAGACCCTGGGGAAGAGCCCGGGCTCGCTGGTAACTGGACACAGCCCTCACGGTCCCTGCTCGTGAGCTGTCCAGGCTGGAGGTGGCGAGCCGGCGGCCGTGTGTCCAGGAGTGCTTCTTTGGCTGGTTCTGATTGTGTTTGGAGTTTGGCCTTGGGTGAGGCCTGAGTGAGGGGTCTGTGGCTACAGCGTGGCACGTGGCATGCGGGCAGCGTGCATGCGAGGGTGCAGGCATGCGAGACAACATGGCAGCAGACAAAAATAATGAACCCTGGACGAAGCTTGAGAAGAGATATAAAGAGTACAGAAACCCGGTTCTCGTACTAACCCACGGGTTACAAACTAGGTTGTGCTGTAGATTTGTAGAAAATAATGATTTGAAAGAATGGCACTGGTTGGGCAGCCAGGACTCCCAAGGCCAGCCTGACTCCTGTCCATGGCGAGTGCCCAGAGGTGCTGGGCAGCGCTGGTTCCAGCTCACCCAGGACTGGCTGCAGCTCTCCCAGGCCCCTGCCCCCCTCCCCCAGCACGGGTGGTGCTTGCTGGAGGGGACATGGCCAGGGAGGGACTGCGGCTCAGAGGGCTGGCGGAGGCCCTGCTGCTCGTGATGACTTGGCTCGTTTATGCCTCCTCCTCCCCCGCAGACACCATCAGCCGCATGGCCACCGGGAGGTGGTCTGTCAGGCCCGACAGCTGGGTGATGAAACTGAATTCTTCCACCTCCTGGGCGGGGGGGAGGAGAAACATCCCAGTTAGACCCAAAGGGCATCCTGTAAAGGAGAGGCCTGGCCCGGACCTTCCTGAAGGCAGAGGGGTGGGAGGATCCATGAGCCCCAAAGGCCTCCTGGATGGGCACGTCCCATTTCCAGAGGAGAGCTCAGTGCTGCCAAGGGGTGCAGGGCTAGGGTCCCCTATCTACAGACACGGCCTGGCTGCCCCGCCCAGCCCAGCCCAGCCCAGCCCAGACTCACGGCCTTCCAGTCTGGGCACAGCCCCTCCTCCCCGTGCAGCATGTAGTCAATGCGCCTGCCGTTGCCCTTCAGCAGCTCTTTGCGTCCCTTCTGGCCTCCCCCGGGGCTCTTGCTGGTGGGGAAAGCGAGGTACTCGCGACGACCTTCCTCGCTCTCCAGGACCCTGCTCACACAGAAGGCACAGGAAGGCAAGGTGAGCCCCGCCCCCGCTGTGGTCCAGGTCCTGAATGTGGAGCCACGTTCTGCCCACAAGTCAGACCAAACCCCTGCATTTAAGATCTGTCTTCCCTGTGAGCCCCAAAAGGGACTGGGATGGACAGAGACCACGCCCGAGCCTGTGAGTTCCTGACTGACCTGGGCCACTCCAGAATCTGCCTGGGAGTGTCCCGTGTCCACCGTGGGCTGGCAGCACTCGCTTTCCCTTTCTGAACCAGAACGTTGGCACCACCCAGAGCCCCAGTGACCAAGTTGGGGACAGAACTGCCCAGCCCCTCTCCAGGATGGGTTCTGCTCTGAGCTAAGAGTGTCCTGTTGTGGGGAACTTGATCTTTGCAGTGAGCCTCAGGGACCCTCCTCTTCTGGAAGTCCCCAGGCCTCCCATGACTCTTGTTTCAGGTCAGCAGGGGGCCAGGGGAGCCAGGAGAGCAACCAGACCCCATCCCAGGACTGGACTGCTGTGTCGGTCTGTCCCTGAGTGGCTGTGCCATCAAACCTCTGAGCCTCCATTGTCCCCTCTAACACAAGAATGATGACTGTGGCCCCAGAACACTTTGGGGACAAGGTGTGTCAAGAAAGGAACAAGGTAGGATGCGGCTGTCGCCCCATTTCTCAGTGGAAGGAAACTGATAGGAACGCGTATGTGTTGGTCAAGGATCTACAGGGAGGGCGGGGCGCTCAGGTGGAATGTTACGCCCTGAGTCTGGGTCTTCTGACTCCTTGACTGCCATCTGCTTCCTGCCAGGTTTCCTCCAGAGCCTGAATATCAGTGGGAAGGAGCCTTCAAGGAACACCCCATCTCAGTGGGCAGCTGCAGGCCAATGTTGGGAGTGAGAGGTGCAGCCACTGAGAGGCACTACACAGGCCTGCCCGCCCGGCTAACGCCTGGACAAATGGACAGGGCGCCTGGACAAATGGACAGGGCGCCTGGACAGGCACAGCCAGCAAACATGGGTTTCTGCAGGGTCTTTATCAGCCTTGAGATAAATAACACTAATGACATGCAGAACGTCATTATATCTCAGAAATGTAATCCATTACTGTCCTTTGCCTTTGATAATTAATTCCAGCATCAGTGATGTAAGAGTTACTGATAAGTCATTTTTAAATCATCATCTCATAAAAAGATAATTTTCTAGGCATAGGATGATGTTTCAAATTTAGTCTATAATCTAATTAATTGGCTCAAATTAGCTGCAAGGAGCCATTGCCGTGGCTCTGTGCAGTCTCGGGCTGTGAATTGTAAATTGGCTCTGCTGCTGGCCTCTCAACTGTGTCCTTTTTGGAAGTCTCGGGTTCAAGAATGCAGTTTGGCTGGGATGGAACTGTCTCTACTTTGAAAAGGACTGGCTTGTCTTATCTCTGTTCGTGTTTTTATTTGCCTAATGGGTGGCTACCAGCTGCCGGGCTCCTGCAGCAGACGCCAGCCCCAAGGCTCTTCGACAGGGGTCTCTGCAGCGCTCGGCCTCGCCCTGGGAGATTCTGGTCCTTTTTCCTGTGCCCAAGGCAGGCTGGGGCTCAGGGCAGGCCAAGCTCTGGTAGAGTGGACCCGGACTCTGGGTGCTGGTGTAGGAAACACCACCTTGAGGCCCCAGGCCTACTCGGAGGCTTCTTGGTAAGGATACCCCTGGGGCGTGAGGTCCACCACAGCGTCTGCCCACCCCCAGCTTGCATCCCTGAAGCTCTCACAGGCGTCATCCCATGGGGCTGTGCGCTCTTGTCTGCCCGCAGAGCCCATCTCTCCACACCTGTTTCTGGGTTGGTGCTCATCCCAGACCTGGGAGCTGCCTGGATCTGCCTACCCTGCCTGACCATGGCAGCATGGGTGCTGGGTGCTTACTTTTGCAGATTGTCAGGGGTGCACACTTCCTCGTCGTAGAGACCGTCCTTGTCCAATAGGGTACCTGGGGACAAGGGGGTGAGAGTGGTCACTGCGGGAAGGGCCCAGCCAGCCTCAAGGAGGGCTGCCTCCCTGGGGCAGGAGGGGTAGGCCAGGGCTTCTGTGGGCTGGGCAGCTGAGTGCCCCCCCTCCCCCCAGCAGTGGGGTCTTGGGGGCAGGTCTCTCCGGGAAGCCCGTGGGGTATCAGGCCTCGGCAGTGCCCCTCCCCTGCCCCCGTCCCCCCTCCCCTCCCGCCCCAGAGTCCGTGCCCAGCCCCGGCTCACCGATTGCCCACGGCTTCTCCTCCCCAGGCCCCAGGCGGCAGGGGTCCTTGTAACGTGTAAACAGGGGGTGCTGCTGCTCCAGCTTGTCGTCTGTGCAGGGAGGGAGGGAGTGCTGAGGGGCTCCGGGCGTCTGGCCTGTCCTGGAGGGCCACCTGCCCCTGGCTCCGGTCTGACCAGAGTCACCAGGTCCCTGTCCCTCAGGTAACTGCCTCTGGGTGGGGTCTGTGTCCCCAGACAGATGGATCTGTGGTTCATCTGTCACTGGGTTTCTGTGTCCTTGAGAATGCCCCCTCTAACAGCCATCAGAATTGTGCCTGGTGGGACTTTCCTAGTGGTCCAGTGGTTAAGACTCCACGCTCCCAATGCAGGGGGCCCAGGTTCAATCCCGGATCAGGGAACTAGATCCTGCATGCCACAACTAAAAGCGCCTGCATGCCACAACTAAAAAAAAGATCCTGCACGCAGCAACAAAGATCCCGCGTGCCGCAACTAAGACCCGGCACAGCCAAATAAATAAATGTTTTTAAAAAAAAAAAAATTGTGCCTAGTGCAAAGTAAGAGCTGAATACAGACTTGGTGAGTATCATTAGCTAACCCCATTAGTCTGGGTTTCAGAGGCTCCCAGCCTTCCCTGCCAGAGGTTCATCTGTGGGGCATCTCTTTGTCTCCAGCAAGGTGGCCTCTGAGCTATTTAGGGAGAGAAAGGGCTCTTATTCTAGGATTTCTCGGGGGCAGAGAAATCATAGTCTTGCTAAATGTCCCACCCCCACGCTCTGGAGGAGCAGGAAGTTATTTGAGCTGCCTAACCCCGGTCTTTCCAGCTGTGACTGGAGCCCACGCCTCCCCGAGTGGCCGACCCTAATGGTGAGGAGCACGCCTCACCAGAGGAGCAGTTGTCAAAGTTAAAATCTCCGCAGACGACGTCAAACGCCACCAGCTCCTCGGGGTTGGCTGCGCTGGACGAGGAGGTAGATTTTCGGAAATCAGCCAGCCAGTCCTGAAGCATGTTCAGCTGCTCACACCGGATGTCACTGTCCTCTGTGCGGCAGAACCACAGAGAGATGATGAAGCTGCTGCCAGGCCCCAGCCGGGCCAGTCCCAACCCTCTGAGGGGACATTCCCCACCCGCTGAAGCTCGGGCCCCTGGACCCTACCTGGCAGGGCGTGCAGGTGTGTGCAGGAGATGTACCCGACAATTCTTTGGTCGTGAGGTGTATTTCCTACCTGCACCTGTAGGGGAGGAAGCGAGGTGTTGGTGATGAGGCCTGTGAGTTATGAGTTACTGCTCTGAGCACAAGGGGACACTGGCGACTCCTGCCCCCAGCCAGGTCAAACCCTCAGAAGCCCAGCTCTGTCGACTCCTGGCTAGACTGGGGCCCCGGGAAGAACAGCACATGTCCTGCTTCTAGGAGCTTCTGCTCCAGTGTGGGAGGCAGATGCATGAAGAAGTACCAGCCTGTGGCATGGTGAGTGCCACCGACAATTCAGGCACGGTTTTACAGGAGGAGAGATGCAGAAATTGCTCCCCACACCCCTGCTGTCTCCTGGTGACCAGAAGGTCCACATGGATGACCCTCAAGTGCCAGCCCCTTGGTTCTTTGTCCACTCCTGCCTGGTGGCTCTTTCCTCCTCCCCTTGGTCACACCCTGGACCTGATCATGGCTTGGAGCCCATCCCTGTGAAGTCTGAATCAGGCTCCCCTCTGGGATGTGGTGCAGCCACAAAGCCCACCACCCTCCTCCACTGTGAGAGGCCTTGGACCTTGCCTTCGGCTCTGTCTTCCCAGTCTCTGCCTCTCTGGCTTCATGAGCAGTCATTTTAGCTGCTTTTTGATTGTGGTCCCCTGTTAGTCCCCAGATCTGGGATGACAGCTGTGGCCGGTGTCACCATGGCACCTATGTCATAGCTGACCCCAGGCACCCCATGGCCTCCATCCTGAGCCCAGTCCTCCTTCCTCCACAGGGGCTTCTTCACGTTGTACCCTCCCCAACCTCGGTCCTTGCCTCCTGATCACCTCCTTCACTGGAGACAGCGTCCGTGGCAGGTGGAGTGGGGCCGAGGGCTCCTCCCTGACTCCCTGCCCAATTGCAGGTGACCCTGGCAGACTGTTTCCACGGGTTGGCGTAATGAAAACGAGCATCTCAGTTGTACAGCACAGACAACTCGGCCCCTAGTGGTGAGCCTGGTGCAAGCCTGAGCCCTTGTCGGGCTGTGGTCGGGGAGGGGAGGGTTGGCCACCCAGCCTGCGGGTTCTCAGGCCCTCTGCTGGAGGCTGTGACAGGAGAGTCCCTCCTGGCGTGCTCCCCAGACCGTCCTCGGGTGCCCTTCCCAGAGGCCTCTGGTTGGATCCACATCCTCTTCCTCTCTGGGCTTTCCTCCCATCTGAGCCTCAGCTGTCTTCCCCATATTTCACTACTCTATTTCAGACTGGGTTTCGTATGATGATGAGACCCTGGACCTCGGGAAGTCTCCAGGGAGGGTGACTGTAGAGGCCAGTTCTCGGCTGAGGTGCATGCAGCAGCAGCGCGGGTGCCCCTGGCCTCTGCTGAGCATAGCTCTGCCCGTCCTCCAGCTAACAGTGGCCTGGACTCATCACGGGCCCTCCGCTCTGAGAGCCTCGGGAGGCTTCCATCCTTCTTTCTGCTGCTGAAGTCAGGTTGGTATTATTCTCCTCCATGAGGTCTTTCTTGTCATCAAACACCCTTAGCTTTCTACAGCTCTTCATCCCCTTTCCCAGCCTGGATAGATGCACATCTTTCCTTTTCCAGTGCCCAGGCAGATGAATGTCTGGTTACTTGATAATGGGCCTGGATTTGGGGCTGTTTATAAGCTCATATGTTCACCATTCACTTCTTGCCCATATTCCAGGCCCAGACCTTGGCCCAATGGTACCCCCAACCCTGGAATCCCTTGGAAATTACACACCATTGGTTCGCCCTGTTGCAAAAACACAACACAGCTTTAAAACCACAGTGCCCCCAGAGGCCACACGATGGTGCTGTCTGCATCCTCAGGCCAGGAGTCTGTTCCCTCCTCTATAATATTCACGCTGTGAGCACCATGCCTAGCGCTTCACAGATGCGGCCTTACTAGAGCCTCACAACAACTATGAGGATTATACTAAAATTACGCCATCGGTGGCCGGGGTCATGAGGCTCTGGTGGCGGAGGCCGGTTCAAATCTGATGCTCAAATCTGACATTCTTGGCTCATGCCCAGTTCCTCCCCCTGCTCTACACTGCTTTCTGAGCTCCTGGTGACTGAGCCACGCTTTTCAGCAGCTGCCCATTTGAGGCTTTTAGTGCATAAGTCCCTCGCTCAGCACTTCATGTCACCTGCCTGTGCTGAATCCTGGGTGGGGACGGAGACAAGTGCAGGGAGGCACCCCTCGACGCTGCTGCTGAGGAGAAGCTGCCCGGAGGGAAGACACGCAGCACGAGGTACGTCAGCCCCCCGCCCTCTTCCTTCCATCAGTCCTGTGAGCTCACCAAGATCCACTTTATCATGTGCTGGGACTTACTGATTCCCGGCTTGAGTCCTCGGGAGCCTCAGAGGCTCGAGTTTCTCTTGCAAAAAACAAACAGTCACTCTGAGAGGTTGTGCCATTAGTCCTGGTGGACAGACTGTCAATAGAGCAGGGCCCAGAATCAGGCGCTCTCCCTCCCGAGGCAGAAGCCAGTCCATTCCCTCCCTCCTTTCTCCGGGCGTCTCGGTAGCAGGAAAGCACACTTTCCTCGAGAATGAGAAGCTCTGCAGAGTAAACGGGTAGGCAGGGCTGGACGGGGAGCCCCGGGGGAAGGGCGCAGCCAGGCTCGCACACTTCCAGCCCCTGGGCCCTTCCGGGGCTGGCCTGGCTCCTGAAGCCTCGCTTATTTCACTCTTCCACGTAGAGAAAGAGGCACACTCTCGCCAACAGAGACGAGCTGGGTCTGCTGTGCCGGGCACAACGGCTCTGCTCTCGAGTTCTGTCTGACGGGAGAGGCGGGCAGCAAGACACCTGGGGCCAGAGCTGAGGAACCCCCGAGGGAAAGCTGGCTTGTGCTGGACGCCGCTGAGGAGAGCTCCACTGAGGTGGGGCAGCCAAGACAAGGGGGATCGGCACATGGAGGCCCCTCAGGGTGTGGCTGGAGCAGAGCCCAGGGAGCTTGGAGGGGCCCAGGTGAAGGCTGACTTCTCCCTGAGGCAGCAGGAAGATGGTAGAAGGAGTCAAGACTTGGGACATGAGGAGGGCGGGTTAGAAGTGGGAGGACAGCCCAAAACATCTGGGTGGATGCAGAGGAATGGTGGCCCGGGCAGTGATCTTGCAGCTGGAGATACGGGGTGGACCCAGAGGTATCTGGAAAGTGAAAGTGGGAGCCGGGGTGGATTGACTGGGCTCAGGGCAAGAGAGTACTCAGCACCTGCGGAAATGGAGGCTGTGGAGCCACTTCCCCGGGCAGGTGCCTGGGGCCGGCCGGCCATGGTAACAGCTTGGAAATGAAGAGGGCTGGCCAAGTGGGGTCACCTGCCCTGGGGGCTGCCAACCCCCCGCTCAGGCTGAGAGCTGGACAGAATGCAGCAGGCCTGGTGCTGCCCGATCTGCCGAGGTGGGGAGAGGGGTTGCAAACTGAGTTTCATGTGAAATTGCTCGATTCTTAAATGTTGGCCAACACAAGAAATTTTTTAATGGTGTGGACCAAATTAAACATATCTGAAGACTAGTTTTAGATCCAGGAGGTAGAGGGCTCTTCAGCATTTAAAGGATGGGCAGGCGACAAGGATCCTGGAAGGAACGGCCAGAGAGGTAGGGGGTGGGAGGGAAGCCCACGTCGGAGGGGCTGTCCCAAGGAGACTTGTGACCCTGGTGGGCATGATAGTTGGGGTGCCAGGCTGAGGAAAGAGAGGAGGAGGGGGCGTGTGGGCTGGGGGAAGGCTTGAAGGGGCCCTGGCCTTTGAGCCGTCTGTAGTAGGGCAGGCGCGAGGGAGAGGGTGCGTTCCCTCCCACCCACAAACTGACATGTCCCCTCCTTCCCCAGAAGGTCACTCTGGCTGCTGAGACAGAACACTGACAAACCATATGCCAAAATGGGGAGGTTGGTCTCCTGTAAGAGGAGTGCCTTCAATTTCAGCGTCTCAGGAGAGCCAGGGACCACAGATCTGCGCCGGCTGAGCCACACAAGAGGCCTGAGCGATGGGAGGGGAGTTGTGGGCGTTGGGGTGTGGCCCTGGCTCCCGCAGGCTCCGTGTGGACCATCCACCTGGGCCCTCGCTCCTGGCAGGAGCTTGACTGACAGGTGGCACTTCCCTGGACAGGCCGAGCACGGTCAGAGCTGAGGCCTGGGCATGAGCGCCTCACCACACTGGGCCTCCACAGTAGCCGCACCAGCCCCCTCCATTCACGGAACTCCTTCTAGGAGAACTGAGAAGTCTTGAGGGGAATACAGAGAAGATCCGCACCCGAAGCAGCTGCTGCCTCTGGGGGCGGAAAGCCCTGTTCTGTAGCAGCTGGCCAAATGGTGCTTCGGAAAACTCTGGAAGCACCAAGAGCAGCTTTTGGATGGGGAGCAGAAAGTCAACATGCTGAGCGTGTCAGGCTCAGAAGAAGATAAATGCGTAATGACCAAATTACCATGGTCTAAAAACTCCCCCAATTGCACCCAAATTAGCAGAAATAATTATGATTCACTTTAATTAGTGACTGTGGAAGTGAAGCCTCGGGCTGGTGGGCAGAGGGCCTGGTGTGGCAGCTGCGTGACAGCCAGGAGGGAGAGGGCATCCTGGCCAGTGAGGCTGGTGGCCTGAGGGAGCGGGTGTGGTAACGGCCAGGGCCTGAGAGGCCTGCCTGCAAGCCTACAGCCATTTGTCTGCAGTGATTCAGAGAAGGGGCTCCCTGCCTCCACCGCCTACCACCTTCACCACCGGCACCGTGAGAACCTCCCAGGCCTCGCCGCTCCTGTGCCGCTCCCCACCTTGTGAGTAGGCTCTACGTTGCCCCCGCTTTACAGATGGGGAAATGGTGGCTCAGAGATCTGAGGAACTTGCCTGAGATCGCCCAGCCTGAAGCCTCGGCTCCTGTCCCTGCGTTCTTATTTCCCTTGTCCCTGAGCTGGAGGCCCCCCGGTTCCGCTCCATGGAAGGCCTTGTCTGCCCCCTGCCCTCCAAGAGAGCGAGGATCCCGGCTGCAGCCTGCCTCCCCCCGTGGCTCTGGGACCTGCTGGCTGAGGCCTCCTACCTTGAGATACAGAGCTCCCTTCGAGGCCAGGCTGTCGGAGGACCGCCCATTGGGGTAACAGTGATAGGCCACGTCCATGATGGGGTAGCGGCTGGCAAAGAAGAGGCCGCTGTTGAGACACTTGAAGCTGCAGCAGCCGTGGCAGCCATAGACCCCGACGTCATAGAGGATGTACTCGAAGTAGCTGTGCAGCTGGTCTTTCAACTTGGCGGCCGCCCGCTTGTCAAACACCTCCTGCAGGCACAGGAAGTCCAGGTTGGCGGGAAAGAAGGCTGAGACCTCGTGGTCAAAAGCCTCGTCCGGGTGGCGCCTCCTGCGCACGGCTGCCTTCTTTGCCACCGAGGCCTTGTACGGGAGCTTGCTGTTGGCGCCTGGCTCCCCACCGCCGCCGTTGGCCCCGGCCCGCGCCTTCACCAGGGACTCCCTGGAGGCCGAGGGGCTGCCCAGGCTCCCCGAGTCCCCATCCCGCTGACTCTGGTTGGGCGTCTGGCCCCGTGGGCCCCCACCAGCCCCGTTCCCGGCCTGGCCCCCAGCGGGGGGGTCGACGGCTTCGGGGGGCCGGCCCCCCTCGTCGCCACCGATGCGCACGATGCAGGCGTCCTCAAGGCTGCCGCCGTCGGCTGGGTCCCCGGAGGCCAGGCCGTTGGCAGTCTCGTCGCTAGGGTGATGCCCACCGTCACCCTTGTACTCCACAGAGGCCGTCCTCTTAATGCTCCCAGGGACGGCCCGGGCCACGCCATCACTGCCCTGCGGTGACACCAGGCTGCTGAAGCTGGCCGCGCTGATGGAGGTGTTGGTGGGTGAGTCGATGTAGATTTTGATCTGGGGCCTACTGGCCCCGTTGCGGATTCTCTGGCCGATTTCTTTGGCCCGGGCTTGGGTGTTGAAAACGTTGTTGAGCCTGGCCAGCGAGTCCGGGAGGAGGCAGAGGTTGGCAGTGGCGAAGCAGAAGCTTTTGCCAGGACCCGTACCCTTCCATTCACTGAGCAGGGCCGCCCCGCCGGCTGGGCCCTTGTCCTCCAGCCGGGAGTAGACGTAGGGCCGGCGGGCCGACTGCAGGGTGGACCAGAGGAGGAACCCAAGGAGCGCAAAGGGCAGCGAGGCGACCAGGAGGGCCAGGTAGACGGGCGTGAAGAGCACGGTGCAGAGCAGCTGGAGGTAGCACGGGTCATCCGCCCGCTGGCGCTTCTCGTAGGTGGTGGGTATGAAGGAGGCCAGGAGCCGGTCCGCCAGCCAGTAGCATGGGAAGATGAGGGCCCAGGACACAGCGTGCAGGGCAGACAGACAGCTGTTGGGAAAGGGGGTCGTGTACAAAACCATTGCAGCTCACTGGGCGCCGCGGCCGGCCCTACTACATGATGTCCCTGGCGGTGCAGGCACTTTCCTGGGCGGGGCAGGCGAGTTGCGGGCGGCCAGAGGAGGGTCACCTGCTGGTGAGACACGACTGTGGGTGGTCAGCGGCGCGTGTCGGCCAGCCAGTCATGGTTCCCCTCAGTGGGCCATGCTGGGCCACCAAAGGCTGCTGGAGAACCTGCAAGACAGAAAGGGAGGGGGCTTTTATTCATCTTTAGGGGGGCAGGTCGGATGCTGGGGCCATTGCCCTGCTTACCCCGTTCCTGCCTCCTCTGACATGAGCAGGACTGTTCTGAGGACAGTCCGGAGCCGGCAGGCTCACGTGGGGCGTTTGGGACCAGGAGCGGGCCTGGCACGCTGCATTTGACTGTGTGTTAGGCTCTCTTCGAGGAAACTGCCTGGTGACCTGACTGCCTCTCGCTGACCTTTTTTTTTTTTGGCTGCGCTGTGTGGCTTGCGGGATCTTAGTTCCCCGTCCAGGGATCGAGCCTGGGCCCCTGGCATTGGAAGCTCAGAGTCCTAACCACTGGACCGCCAGAGAATTCCCTAGCTGACCATTTTGACCTTGTAAGCTAATTGCTTGGAAACTGGCCCAGGATTTGAGGAGCACAGTTGGTGGGCATGCAGGACATGGGGTGTCCTAGAGGATGCCTGGGCCTGACACTGGCCTGGAGCAGCCTGAAGCCCGTCAGGAGCCAGCGGTGTGTTCAGAACAGGCGAGGGATGAGCCTGAGTCAGAGGAGCCGCAGACACAGCCGCCTGTCACTGAGTGCCGAAAAGGGGCCAGAGGGTCCTGGGGCAGAGGGCAGTGTGGCTGGCGGGGCCCCGGAGGGGAGAGTCCCTCCACAACCAGGCTCTCACTGTGCCCCAGCCTGCAGCATCAGACCGTCTCTGCCGTCCCGCTCCTGCTGAGCCCCAGCAGAAATATCCGCCTGACGAGGACCCAGGCACTGTGTGGGCCTTCCCAAGTTCTAGAATGATCAGAGTTACCCAGTTACAGGGGACCCCGATGGTCCCTGTGACCTTTGAAGAAGCTCCCTGGAGCTTTGAGGGTCTGGCCCAAGCTTCTCCCCTAAGCCCTCCGCCACACAGCCCCAGGGCCCAGCTGAGGCTCACAGCTGCCAGAATGAGTCCACCCCGGGTCCCCACCCCAGCCCGTGCGGGAGCTGCTGGGGGTCTCAGAGCAGGCCCCGGGCCCCGCCCAGGAGAGGTCGCAGGTGCATTCATTGTACTGAACGTAGAATCAGTAAAGACAAGGGTCTGGACTATTTACCCAGCCTCCAGGGACCAAGGGGTGATCATTCTGTGGTGCAGCTGGTATAAACATAATGCAGAGTTTTTACGAGTTGATGTCTCACGGGCCCAACCCTGCTTCTGCCATGGCCCCTTGGGGGTCTGCGTCCACAGGGCCATCTGTCCTGGCCCCACACCCTCTCTTCCTCCTGCCTTCCTGGTCACCTCAGCCAGGACCTGGGTGTCATCTGGACTCTGCCTTCCCTCAGTCCCCACATCCCATCAGTCCCTCCTGCCCACCCAAGCCCCCGTGGAGCCCCTGTGCTGGTCCAGGACTGCATCACATGTCACCCACTTTCCCGGCCTCTTCCCCATCAGGCCGTCCTCCACACGATGGCTGGAGAGACTCTGTCTAATCTGATCACATCACAGACGCCTCAGCCCCACTGAGGCCTTGCTCAGCACTTATTGGGCGTTGCATCTCCCCAGCCAGGCCCACCCATGTCTGCAGCCCCAGCCCGCTTTGTGTTCACCTCCCAGTCTCTGGATGTGGTTTCCTGTCCACGCCTTGCTATTTTCTCTGCCCCTCGTCCAGCTCACCCTTCTTCTTCTAAGACTCAGCTTAGAAATCACCTCCTCAGACAGGCCCTTTTGTCCCCCTTGCCAGGTGGCTTAGGTACCTTCTCTGGGGGCTCCCGTCCCCCTTGGGCATGGCCTGATCTCTGCAATTCTAGATCATAAACGCTCATGGGGTGAGGCTACCTCCCTGTGGAACTGGGGGCTTCTTGGAAGGAGGAGCTGCACTGAGGGCGCCGGGGTTCCCCGGGCTGCACCAGCAGCGGGATCTCAGGAAACGGGTGAGTAAACGTTGGTCGATCTGCCTCACGGTGTAAGGAGGGGGAGTTTCAGTCACCCAGTCGCACTCCTGCGGCCACCATCTGGTGTCGGGGTGTGGTGCTCAACCTGGAACAGAGCTTAATGTTGGAAGATGAACTTAAGCCGGTGGCTGTGTCTGGTTCTGGAGAATGTGTTTCACAAAGATTTTACTTTCTTCAGAGGAAATCACTTTGAAGCAAACACTGGAAGGTTACGTTTCGAAGCAGGTGTGTCTACTCAGACCACAGCCATCTGACCAGGAGCCCCTCACTCAGGTGTGAGCAACGAGGCTCACTGGTGGTGAGGCCGGAGAGCCGGCCCCAGTATCCTCCCCGCCACATGCTGTCCTGGAGCCTCAGACTCAGCCAGTGGCCTTCACCACCTCCCCCACACCCAGCCCGAATCCTGGCCTCTGAGGGCCAGACCCCGGGTCGGGTATGTCCTAACCCTGATGGCCTTGGTCCTGTGATTGGCTCTTTCAAGGGCCCTGTGAACTCAGGCCGGGCTGGTGGGCTGGGGCCCCAAGACCAATTTCATAATGACAGTGGCTGAAATTGGAGGACTTGCTGCAAGTGTGCTGACCCTCTGTGCCATGATCTCCTCTAACCCCACAGCAGAGCTGTGTCACCTCTGTGGCTCAGGGCTCGCAGCTCAGGCTTGGAGAGGCTGGTGGCTACCCAAGGAGGCCACACCTGCCGTCTGACATACTCACTTGTTCTTTCTTTAAATCCCAGCAGTTTCATTTGAGTTTAACCTGGAGTTGGGGTGACAGCCCCCTCGCACTCCCACTAGCCCCTCGCACTCCCACTAGCCTGATGGGGTTGCCTTCCCCTCTCCCACGGCACACCGAGCGAGCGTACACCTACAGGAGCCCGCTGGCTTCAGGCTGGCGGCAGCGAGAGCTGCAAGAGAGCACACAGCCGCCTGAACCATCTGGGCCCCCAGCAAGAGCCTGCAGTCCTGTCCCTGCAGGGTGGGGTGTCTGGAGCTTCCCCAGCTGCCAGGAGCACCCGTGGTTGGTACCAAGGTGCTCGGGGTTGGGGTCCAGGCCAGACACCTGGGGAGCCCTGGATGTCGCCCCCGTGTCACAGAACAGACCCCCTCCCGCGTCTCCCTCCCCTCTTTCCTCTTCTCTGTAGCCTGAGGTCATCAGCCCAGCCCAGCCAACACCATCTTCCCCCGAGCACCTGCCCCACCCGGCACCGTTCCCCTGTGCGCAGTAGCAGGCCACAGGCCCCAGACCCACAGTCTGCACCGCGGTCCGGAGGAGCTTCCAAAACAATCTGATTAGACTCTTTCTCCCTTTGGTGGTCTCATCGTCTCGGGGGACAAAGTCCAGTCTCCCAATCTCTGTCTAGGGTCCTCTGTGCTCCTGCCCTCACTGGCCTCTTTCCCCACCCAGCCTCCACCTGGGCTCCTCCACCACCTCTGATGCCCACTGCTGTCTAACCTCCAGGCCCCTGCCCCTGCCGGGCTCTCTGCCTGAGACTCCTTTCCTGCCTTGTCTCTTATCAGCTCCTCCTTACTCTTCAGGGCCCAGCTGATATGCCGCCTCCTGCGGGGTGGGATGGGGGGCAGGAGGGGTCTTCTTTGACCCACCCAGGGCTGCCTGTGACCCCCAAACCCTCTCCACGCTGTGCTGTCATCCTGGCAGGAACTGGAGTGGTTTAACATCTGGATCCCACTATCTGGCTGAGCTCAGGGCATGCCTGAGGAAGGGATGGGCCCTGCTGTGTCCAGGCTGAGAGGCTGGGAAGGTGGAGCGGGTGGGGCTGTCTGCCCCACAAGGAGCACTGTCACACTGTGTTAGGAGTCAGGCGTGGCCGGGCCCTGGCTGTGATGACAGCTCTGGAGGAAGGATTTGGGAGGAGAGGAGAGGGTCTGTTCTATTCACGCCTTGCTGCCCTCCAAGCAGAACTGGCCTGTGTTCCGTGGGGTGGCCATAGCTCCGTCATGGGTCAGAGGTAAATGCAGCCTCGCTTCATAAAAGGCTTCCTGAGATAAATTCTTAAACCTTCGGTTCTGTGTGGCTCATCCCCAACTGGCTGATCAGGGTTGGGATCTGCTGGGACAGGGCTATTGGGTGGTGGTGAGTGTCCTTCTTCAGCTCCCCTGGGTCCTCCTCACTTCTGCTGTGGCCCCAGAAACCCTTTTCGGCAAGTTCCCTCCCGAGCCCTGCCTGCAGTGGTAGGTGTGACTTTTCTGCCTCCCCTGGGCTGGTCATAGGAATGTTTTTTGTCCCCATTCAGGCATCGATGGATTTGAGGGGGCTGGCAGCCCAGAGGGCCGATGGGCAGCGGTGGCCACCACAGCGGTTCTCCAAGATGTGGTAGATCCAAGCACCTCGGTCCTTCCTGCCTGCCATCCTGGCCCTTCACGACTCTCCAAGGTCCCCTGTCCAGAACCCCTCCACCTGCCTCTCCTTCCACGGTGCCCTGGACATAAGGAGCCTCAGGTGCTGCCCACCTGCCCTGCTGCCACGTGCAGTCCCTGCATCCACGCACAGAAGCTGCTGATGCAATTGACACAGAAGGGATTGCCACCAATGGAGCTGGTTTCTAAAGCTCTGTGGTTAATTATTTTGTCTCAGTGAAATGAAAGGAGGGTAAACAAACAACAACACATTAATTAGTCTGATCTACATTTTCTCCATGAAAGAGGAGAGCAAAGTTAAACATTGGAGGCTGGCAGCTTCTCAGAGAACCCGAGAGTCCTCGGAGGGCTGGCAGGGCAGGATGTGGTGCACAGGTGCCCAGCCTGCGCCCCAAGTCGCGGCCCTTTCTCTCGCCTGGCCCGGCCCGGGTTCTGTTTCCCAGGGAGGAACACCTGCCTCTCCTCCCCGCCGCAGTTCTCTGCTTCCGTGTCCTGGGGCTGGCACCTTTGCCAAGCAAAGTCCACCATGGGCATTTCTGGTGGGGCTGACAGGTCCCTCAAAGGCCCTGTGTGCTGAGCTGTTGCCAGTCAACCCTGCAGGCAGGATTGCTCTTTCAGGTTCCTATTTTAAAGCAGACCATCACCCTCGGGCTTATCCCTATTGGGAATCCTGGTGTGTGGCTTCTAGGGTTGCTTGGGATGACCTCTGCCCCAATACCATGGTTTTCAGAACTGGCCTGGAGTCCCAGACACCCTCAGGTCCTGGGCTCAGGAGTGGGGGTCTACACAGTGCCCAAGAGAGGGCTCCCAGGACTCAAACGCTCTGTTGTAGAAGCAGAGACCACAGACTCACTCCCTCACCCCCGGCTGCATTGCTCAATGCTCAACGTGGGCTCAAAGGTCAGGCTGACCTGAATGAAATCCTGGCACTGGAGTCAGGCTCACTGAGCCTCTGTCTCATCACGGGAGTAACAGTACCTTCCTCCCAGGATTATCACGAGGATTAAAGGGGGCCAGGCCGCTAACATGGCTGGCCCTGTTTCCTTCCCTACCTCCCCCGCTCCTTGCAGGACCTCCCTGACCACCTCTCCCCTGAGGCTGGCCCCTGTTTGTTCTCCCCGACCTGTAAACTCAGTGGAGTTTGCAGACAGGACCAGCTGGTTCTGTGTGCTGTTCTGGGGGCAGCTCGAGCCTGCCCACTGTAGTTCTAGGCCCCGGACTGACCTGCAGAGCCCTCAGATCCTCAGAGATGCCTCCACACTCTTTAGGTCGGAGCCACTGGCCTTCACTAACTTGTTCCTCCCCCTGCGGCGAGGACTGGACTGGGTCTGATTGCGACAAGGAGACCGGGCTGTGGAGCCAGGATGGACAGAGGAGCAGAGAGCTCCACAGTTTGCAGATGGGAGAGGAAGAGGCGGCTGGTCAGGTCCTGGACAGCACCTGGGAGGTCACAGGCCCAGCCACTCCCAGACAGGCAATGCCTGGGCCATTGAGAGCAAGCAGCTCACACCATACTTGCTTCTGCAGGTTACTGATGATCTGTGGTGACCCGTCAACACGGAGACCCCCGGTTGCTAACCTGTGACCTGCAGCCACCACAGCATGAGAAGTGGGGACTCGGACTGATCAAAGTCACTGTCCTCAGAGCTCCAGGGCTGGCTAATCTGCCGTCCCCTGGGGGGGGGGGCATCCTCAGGAATAGGGCCTGGCCAGGCCTGGTCCTGTTTGAGTGAAGATGGCAGGGTAGAGAGATGGGTCCCCAACAGCCCTCGTGGGCGAGCTGCAGTGGACAGGATCTCTGCTTACTGGATGCCAAATAACACTGGTGCTGAGACGCCATCCCACTTCTATCTCCCTGGGAAGTGGACCTGGCATGTGTGCTGGTCCCCAAGATGAGCTGCACAGAGGCCCAAAGGGTCCTAGGGGTGCTGACTTTGAATTTAAATTTCTCCTGCAGCATGAAAGTGAGTAAGCCAGACCAGTTCTACTGGCGAAGGCAAGCCCTGGCTCCTCTGAGGAAGCCCACACCATCTTTTGGGATCTCTAAGCCTTACTTTGGGAACTTCTGGGAATCTGGGTCAGGTGTTGCCCCATGTTGGGCTAGGATGGGCCCTGGCCCTCCCTCACACCACTTCCATCTGGTCCTCATGCCTGCTGAGCACTCTCATCCCGGCAGCAGGGCTGGGAGTTCTGGAGCAGAGGGACTTCCTCTCATCGTCTTTGTTTCCAAAGGCTCACGTCTAGCAGGAGCCGGGCCAAGCCCCAGGTTTCCGCAGGAAAGGCGGAGAGGATTGTTCCAATCCAATGACCAGAATGTGCTTGCATCGCCGGCAGCACTGAGATCAGGGCCAGCCCATTTCTGCCTGGATGCCTGCTGGGGAGGGGTTGGCATGGCAACATGAGCTCTGAGCTGCTGAAACTTGGAGTCAACTCGTAGCTGGGAGGACAGAAAGAACGACGGAAGAGGATGCTTTCCCGTGCGACGCAGGTCAGACAAATCCAGGCTAATCCCTGAAAGCCACATCCCAGAAGCGGAACCGGGGTCCAGGGTCTGGTGTGAACACGTGCTGTAGCAACGACTCCCACCAACACAGCTGTACCAGGTAAATGTCTATTCACCCTTCCATGTCCAAAGCACCTGCCTCCCCTTCCTTGAAGTCCTCCCCAGCCTCCCTACCCCTCCCACCTCTCCCTCCCTTGCATATCCCCAGCTGTCCCTCTAATCGGGTACCTGCTGGTTTGCACATCAGGCCCCCCACCAGCCTGGGAGCTCCCAGTGGAGTCTCAAGCACCAACACAGGCCCGAATCCTAGCCTGTTCCAGCGCTATGGATGTGGCAGACCTACTTTGCTGCCCCACACCAATGCAAGGGGAGGGCCGTGAGCCACACCAGGCCAGTCGGCACCCCAGCAGCCTCTTGACCCCACTGAATGGTCACACGACCCTAGCTCTTCCTGGACCCCTCAGGAAAGAGGCCTGCATTTTCTCTGAGATGGAAGTACTAAGAGCCTAAAGCTTCTGGAGCCTTCCTGGAGAGTGAATCCAATTCAGAGGAAAACAGACCTTAGGGCTGGAAGGAGAGAGGCCAAGTCCTGGTGACATCTTTGAGCTCCAAGTTCCCTGTGCCTGAGGCCAACGCAAGCCCCAGAGTTTCTAACTAACGAGTTGGCAAAATACCTTTGTCTTTGCTCTAGACACTTTGATCTGGGTTTCTGTCATTTGCCCCCAAAAGGATCCTGACTAATATATACCTGCTACTTGATTTTTCCAAGACTTAATTCTTATCAGTTCCCTTCCGGTGCAAACCTCCTTTGGTACCCCGTGGCTTGCCTACTGGGCAAAGGGGGTCTCCCATCTGAGTGCTCGAAGGCCTGGTGAGACCTGGTGCCTGTGGTTTGTGCCCCATGAGCATCCCTTAGGAGACAGCAGTGCAGACATGATAAGCACAAACTCTGGTGTCAGAAGTGCAGGTTCAGGTCCTGCTTCTGATATTGGACAAGGTGCTTAACTGACTCTCTGAGCTATAGTTTCCTCATCTGTTAAGCACACATAGTAACAGTATCTCAGGGTAGTTAGAGATGATGGATGGGCAGCACTTAGCATGGTGCCTGACACATCTCTCATACAGTCAGCCCTCTGAATCCGCGGTTCCTCACTCCTCCGTATCCATGGATGCAGATCCCGCAGATACGGAGGGCTGACTCTGAGGGACTTGAGCATCTCTTGGATTTTGGTATCTGTGGGAGGTCCTGGAACCAATCCCCTGTGGATACTGAAGGACAACTGTAATATTATTTTATTACTACTACTACTACTGTTAATTTCTTCGTTGCAAAGGCCCTCAAGATACAGCTGGAGCCTTTGAAGTTTCCTCCTCGTGTGCTTGGTTGCTTGACAAAAAGCGTGCCCTGCTATCCCAAATGAGGGGCAAGGATGGTGCGGGGGATGCCGGGCCTCCATCTCCGGACAGGACTGTCTATTGTGGGCTGCTTGTGCAAGCCCAAGTCACAGGCCTCCGCAGAAGCCAGATGCAGGCAGTGGGGCCATAAAATTTTCAAAACGAAATTTTCCATGGGAGCTATTAATGTGTCATGTGGTTTCTGAGAATAGGAACAGGCTGCAAGCAGCTCTGTGGCACTCCTTCAATCAGTCAGCCTCGGCATTTCCATGTCAGAACTCAGAAAGCCCAGATAAAGCCAATTCCTGCGTGACCGGAAAGCAAATCTTAAGCCAGGTTGAAGTTATATGTGCTGGGGTGCCCCAACCAACCTAGTGTTTAGAGTTGCAGGACCTTTGGGTTCAGGACCTTGTGTAGCAGGGATGTGGGCCAGTTGCCTGGGAGTGTGGGCTCCATAATGGGGTGGGGCTGAGTTCGAAGATCTGGCCACCCTCCCCTCTATGGTCTGCCATTCCAGAATCATCTGTTGGTGACTGAAATGGGGACTGTTAAGGAGAAGGCTGGATGGTGGCTGATACCTAAATCCACACCTGAGCCATCCTGAGCGGCATCTTCTCTCATTCCTATGTACCCTTGTGTTAGTTTCAGGAACCTGCCTGCCGCCAGATCTGTCTGCCTAGAGTCTGCCGAGGGCTGAAGCCCATAGGGCGCCTGCCAGTCCTTTGCCTTCATGGCGGCTGAACCCACGGTGGGGAGGTGCTGGGGGGTGAGGGCTTCCTGCATGATGAATATCAGGTCTGAGATCGCCCTGTTCACAGGGTCTGCTCCACTTGGCATTGACAGGGCAGCTCCAGGGCAGGACTGGAGCAGGCAGTTGTTGACTACTGGAGAGGTCACGTGCCAACAGCTGAGCATCTAGACGGGCCTGGGCCTCCTACTTCAAGAGCTCTGGGCCTGCCCAAGTGCTGAGGTTTGTGCCTGAGCCTCGCCTTGCAAGTGGCCAGAAGCCGGGCATCCTGGAACTCCCTAGCAGGTCACGTCACCTGCCTCAGGTGAGCCCTGTGTTGTGTGCTGTGTGACCAGCTGAGTGCCAGCCCCCAACAAGTTCCCTGCTGGCCAGCGCCACTCAGGAGAGTCCTTCCTCAGGGACGGACACTAGGAAGAATCTCGCTTCTCTCAGGCTCCGCTGTTGAGGCTTTTGTCCCAGCAAAGTCCCTGCTTCCCTGACATGAGAGCTGATGTTAATGGTCCTTGAGCCGAACAAGGCTTGGAACCTACTTCACTTAAGAAGAAATGACAACATACTTTCTGTGGGAGTAGAACTTTAAATACAAGTCCACACAAATGGCAGGATTTATGCAGACTCAGTGTTCAGCTGTGTTTCAAGTACAGCCTTTCCTCCTGGAATGGATTGGCTGGCAGAGCAGTGTGTAGGCATTTCAAGGCACCAGAGAACACAGATGAAGACAACAAACCTCCCTAAAACGGAATACACTTGCTAAAATTCTTCTGAAAGGAATCATTTCACATTCAGCCTCAAGTTTTCTATGCAAAGAACATTTAACAAACTGAGTCCTAGAAGAGAATTTATGCAAAGATTAAAAAGCAAATCAGTGTGAATGAGTAAATAAAATCAGGCATCAGCATCTCACCAACCTTCCCTGTAGCTCTGGGCAGCTGGGCCCGAGGGCTGCATTTCTGAACCGAGACTGGATCTCACTCACCACTGAGGGCTGAGGTCCTTGTCCTGGGCCCTTTCAGAGATCTTGGACACCAGGCCACTGCTATCCTCAGGTCCTGCCTCTGCACACGGTACCACAGGAGCCCTTGGCTCTGAGAGAACCAGCCAGAAGACCTCCTGAGAGAGGATGGCCCAGCTCAGGCCGAACCATGGACTGCTTGCTTGGGGAGGCCTCCGACCTGCCTGCAGGGCTGTCCTGGGCCTGCTCCGGAAGGTATAACTGGGAGGGGATTGGGGGCTGCCGTCTGCTACCCTGGGGAGTGGGACTTAGAGCTACATTTGCATAAGAATGTGAATTAGTCATTTGTCCACAGCAAAGACCAGTGGGGAAGACATCATGGGGATCTATAGCCCCCCAAGTTCCCTCTAGTTGCTGCCACCAAACCTGCTTCCAAGGGTCTTCTGAGGCTCTGGGTTCCAGTTAACCCCTGCCTCTCTGGTAGTGGTGCCTTGTCTATACCTACTCTTAGCTGTTGAATCCTACACTTCTGAAAAGGGAGACAAGAACGCTTGGATAGAGACCACATGTCCCCAGATTGCTGGTGTAGACATGCTAGTGTAGACTGTGACGCGTCTCCATTCAGGAGTGACTAACTTAAAAAGATAAGCATGCTTTGCCTTTGTGAAGATCCGGGTTAGACTTTTCTTCCCTTTTTGCCCACATCTGCCTGCAAGCCTAGGACAGGTCTCCTACCTCACTTCCTCTGGCCCCTAGAGCAGTGCGGGCCTACTTTCTAGGCATGAGGCAAGATTGCACCTCCTGGTCCCCTTGCAGTTGGGTGGTATCGTGTGACTAGCTCTGACCCACAAGCTGTGAGTGAAAGTGATGTGTGTCACTGCTGGGCCAGAGTACTTCACAGCAGGTATATGCGGTTGGTCCCAGGGGCCAAGCAGGGCCTGCAGGGGATGGGAGGAGGGAGCTTCGAGATGAAGCCAACAGCTTGGGGTGTCAGAGCCCAGAGGCCAGGCGCGGTCAGACGCTGCCAGGTCGTGCTGGCTGACTGGTGCCTGCCAGGGCTGGTGAGGGGCAGAGGCAGAGGCAGGGGCAGGGCAGCAGCTGTCAAGCTGGGAGGCTGGGGGTGCTTGGCATCCATTCCCTATGAGTCAGATGCTGCTTGGGGTATTTCACAGCAAGGGCCCAAGAATTTCTGGGGGCAGAGCCTTGCTTTCTAGGGGTGTATATTAGAGTGGGGGGGTACTCCTAGAGGGTATGGAGACAGGAAAGTGGTGGGTGGTGGGTGGTGGGTGAAGCAAGCAGTGAGCAAGGGAGGGAGGTAAGATGGGGTGGCAGAGAGAGCTGAGAGTAGGCACGAGGAAGGCAGTGTCACTCAGGAGTCCTGCCTGCCAGCCTGTGCCCTTGATGGCCACAGTGACCGCCAGATCCCAGATTACAGGCCAGGAGGAGACACCGGGGGAGGAGCAGCTGTGGAAAATGGGCTTGAGAAGAGGCTCCGATGCATGCACTTACAGTTCACCCCTAGTTGGTTCTGTTTAACTTAAGTGCTTAGAATGTCCAGTTAGCATCCCACCCATACCACGCAGACCTCAGAGCAGTGAGAGCCTGGCGTGTGCTGGCTGCACTCTGGAAGGACTGAGTGACCCCCTGGCTGTGACCCTCTGGCTGGCTGCGGGTCTGGGCAGCCACCCAGCTTGATGCTACCTGCACCACCCCCCACTGCTAGACAGAAGGTGCACAGGGTATCTCACCGGGCTTTCTGGTAGAGATTTGGAAAGAACATTTTCAGAACAGAGGTCAGCACCAATGTGAAAACAGTCTATGCAGTTTCAACCAGATTTGCTTTAAGAAACAGGTCCAACAGGAGACCTAAGCGGCTTGATCCTCATCTCTCCCTCAGCCCTCTTCCCCCTGGTCCTGGGCCACCATCCTTCTTGTTCCCTTTCCTGCCCCTGGGACTGCTCTTTCTCCGAGCCCTTTGTTGTCCCCTCCTCCCTGGCCCACCCCTTAGGAGCTGGACCTTCCCCTGCCTCCTCTCTCTTCTCTTGGTTGATCTCTCATGGGTCACGTGTTCCCAGGTGATAGCCAGCCCAGGTGTCTCTCCTGACCTCTGACCCCATGAATTTAATTGACAGCTCTCTATCTTCCCCTAAAAGTTTATCATTTGTCTTCCCCTACTTACCCAACACCAGCTCTGTCTCCTGAGTGGTCCTAGGCCCCTGGACCTCCTCCATACCCGCCTCCTCTCACCAGCCCACGGTTCTGCCTCCCTAACCCCTTGCATCCATTCCCATGGCTACGCCCAGTTCAGGCCTCACCCTCTCCCACCTAGACGCTGTGACAGCCATCACCTGGTCCCCCTGCAGCTGGCCTCCCTCCTCTGATCCACATGGCAGCTGGTGGCATCTTTCTAAACTACACATTGGACCACACTGCTCCCCTGCTAAAATCTTCAGTGGCCCTTGCTGACCCCAGGAAGATGCACCTGGCAGGGAAGGACAGGAAAGGGGGGGCGAAGCCCAGCAGCCTGATTGCTCTGCGTCCCCGCCTACTTCTGAAGTCCTGGGGACCCTGACCTGCGCAATTTCCCCCGAAGCCCTTCTAGCCCTCCATGCCTTTGCTGAGGCGGTTTCCTTGCCGCCATCATCTGTGCGAAGGGATGAGGCCTCAGCAGAGGCGCTCAGGGTTTGCAAGTCACAGTGATGGTCTCTTCACCAAACCCCAGCCAGTCCCCTCCTCTGTGGCCCCAGGGATAACTAGACCTTTGGCCCGCCTCAACTGAGCCATTTCTCTCGACATTGGTAGTTTCCATGCATTTATTGCATGTTTGCAGTCTGCACACCAGAAAGGTAACCAGCCTCCCATACTTTCAGATCTACCACACTAGACACAGAATTGAGAGAGAGAAGGCTTGAGCAATGTTGGCAAATTCCATACCTCAAAACAAAGGGAGGGAGGGCCTTATGTGTGTGGCCCTATAGGGTGTCTGCAGGACCAGGGACCCTGCCCACATGGTGACACCAGCAGCTTTGGAGCTCATCCACCCACTTGGACCTCCACTCCTGGGGAACTCAAGTTCTTTTTTCCCCTTGCAGGCACTCAGTATTTTATCCCATCACCTGTATGTTGGGCACAGAGTAGGCAGATGATAGGAACCCCTGATGACTGATTGACAAGCAACAGCCCTGCCCCCTGCAGACCTGGAGTCCAGCCAGGGCGGCTTCAGCAATCCAGCTCATCTGGGGCCACCTGTGGCCCGCTCAGGACCTCAAACTCATTCCCTCCCTCCCTTCCACACTCTCTCCCTGTGAGGTGGGACTACGAGCCAGTCCATGGCAGAGACATGAGGGAGACTAGAAATGAGCCTCAGAAAAGCAGAACTAACAGGTCCACTTCTTGGGACATCTGAGCAGTTGTTGCACAGAACACATCTCATAGAATGTGCTCTTGACACTGATGGTGCAGCTACACTGTACAACCACCCCAAGCAGATATTGTTGGCTCCATTTACAGATGAGAAAACTGAGACTCAGAAAAGTAAATGACAGTCCCCGAGAAGTGTAGCCTGGTCACCAGACCCCAATTTCCCTTTCCTCTCTGCATTTCTCACCAAAGTTTAATACACATGATATGCAAAATATGCAAATGAGCGCTGTCCAGCACCAAGCCCCGCTACCTCCAGGACAAGTTCCCCACACTATCCCCCTTGTCTTGCTTGTTCTTCCCCCTCAGTTCCCACCAAACAAGATCCTCACCCTGTCTTTCCAGTCTCTGAAGCTTACGTTTGTCACCCACCCCCACTGAGCCCTTAGTGAAGACCCTAATAATTTTCCTCCCTCCCTGTGGACTGCCGGCCTCATCCAGCTCCTCTTTTGTTTTTCCATCCAGTCACCTTCACCTTGGACCCCCAAATCTTCCTACTCCCAGCTTGGTGACCTCCCCAGAAACCGCGAAAACATCTAATTTGCCAATATTTGGGAGGAAGCAGGTTCTTATAATGGTCTTGCTGTCCTGGCTCCTGGACTGAAGTTCCCAACTGTCAGGGGGTCAGAAAATGTGTTTCTGGTTTCCACTTTTATTGTAGTAGTTTGAATTATTTCTCTGGGATGGATTCGAGACTAGAATTACGAGGTAAACTTTAAAGCTTCTGATACATATTGCCAAACTGCTTTTCGCCAAGGTTGTTTGAGAGTGCCTGTTTCACAGCATCCTTACTGTGAAATGCACTGGGTTTTAGCATTTAAAAATTTTTTTAAAAATAGTTTAATGGGTAATGATATCTGATTACAATTTCCAGGATATTTAAATTGTATTCCTTCATTATTGTGAAGTGCTGCCTCAATCCTTTTCCTACTTATTGAAGGAGTTCGAATTTTCTCCATAGATTTGGGTGTGTCAGACATACCCCCTCTGCAGGCATTGAACCACATGAGGGTGGGTTCAGAATGGGACCAAACTGCTTGCTCCAGATTGCTTACCCCAGAGCTGTGTTTTCAAACTTTTTATCCAAGCAGCAGAACCTTTTCTCAAACAATCTCACACAGCACCTCTTTATATAAAACATTAATAAGTAGCCTATGAGGGGAGGCCTGGAGCGCCCCCTCCCGTCTCCCTCCCCCTTCCAGAAGCTCCTCTCACCTGAGGAGGGGCCGCGGGGACCTTCTTGTCCTTCTGGCTGAAGAGGGAGCACTCCCTGCGTGAACTCAAGGACCTGAAAGTAGATGAGCGGTTCACAGAGGTGTCCGGACCTCCACAGTCACCGAACAGCGCAGTACAAGTGAGCCAGGTACAAAGACCGAGGGGCCGCACCCGCGCCGGAGGCACCGCCACACCCTCCACGTCGCCAAGGAGAGGGTGTGGGCCCCGCTGTCCCCACGAAGTTCAGCCAGAGGGGGTGGCAGCTGAGGTTTGTGGGACAGACCTAGACAGGCCCGGGGGATAGGAGGGTTGACAGGTGCGGAGGACTCCGTGGGTGGGAGGCATGAGGCTTCCACGTGGACGGCTGGACCCTGGCCAAGTCGGCGATGTGCAGGTGAGTGGCGGGGAGAGGCGAATTCGGAGCCCTGGCCTCGGGGTAGGGGTTTGATCTGATAGGCGAAGCTAGAACAATCGGAGTTCTCCGCAGGAGCTTTGTGTAATCTCAGCCTCACAAAGACACCTGAGGGTGGGGGAGAGCTGAACCCAGACCCGGAAAGAGGGACAGTGGCTACTGGGACGGGGGTGGGGCACGGGGAGGAAGCCGCTTGGCCGCAGATAAGGAGTAGACAGACCGGCAGAGGAAAGGCTCAGCGGGGACGCTTCGTGAACCCAATGGGGTCTTCGGAGCGGGGCGTTTGGGAGGGCGCTCGTGTGAGCGGAGACCTTTGGACACGAAGCCACCTGCTCCTCGCATTCCTTGTTGACCCAGTCGGAGGATCGGCGGGCCCAGACACTCCCTAGTAGGGGTTCTTAGGCCCGGCTCACTCTCTGGCCCCGCCCCACCCTTCTAGCCCCTCCCCGGCCTCAGGTGTTGGATCCGCCCCGATTTCTGGTCGCGAGGCCCCTGGGCCTCAGGCACTACCTGGCCTCGACTCTCTCGGCCCCGCCTCCTGAAACCTGGCCCCAGGCAGCTCTCCGGCCGCGCCCCCTGGCCTCAGGCAAAGTCCTTGCTCTTTAGTCCTTCCTTCCAGTCCCAAGTCACGCCCCCGAATTTGCAGCCGAATCCCTGGCTTTTGGCTCGGCCTCTTGGGTTTCGGCCCAGGAAGTTCAGCCCGCACCCGCGCAACCCTGCGCGGAGCTCGTTGGCTTTACACCTTTTCAAGCCAGTTCTGCTGCCCGGCCCAGAGCCCTCTTACCACCCTCACATCGCAGGCAAGGCAACTGTTACTCCCCAGGGCCCCTCGACCAGCCGCTGTCCTGTATATACACTTATTTTGCAAATCACCCAAACTGTTTCAGAAGAATCTGAAATTTGAGTCCCAAGCCCTCTGCCCTCAAGCCAAAGATGTTGCAGAGGCGCTGTAAGGAGTGTCTTCTCACTTGGGAAGCAGTTGGCGCCCTCCTGATCAGAAATCCATTAGAAAACCTCCAGTGAGACAAGGGTTCTAGTCAGCTGAAAGGTCTTGGGCAAGTCATTTAACTTCTGAGCCTCAGATGCCCTCTCCCCCGTAACACTGGGGTTCCCTATAGGATCTTGGATGGCTACGGCCAGGACAAAGTGAGCACAGGTACTGGATGTTACCAGATCAGAGAGGGAAGAAGGAAGCCTGAGCCCCTAGGTCCTCGCTCTACATGCTCTACAGGAGGGGGCCCTTGTTTTTATGGACACCCTGGCTTATTTCCTCTGAGTTAAGCACTTGGCAGGCATCCCTCCCCACCCATGGCCTGGGGAGTCCAACCTGCCAAGACGTTAGAGGGTGTCCTGTCCCCTGTGCCTGGGACGCCTGCCTCCTCACCCTCAGTAAGCCACCTTCACCCTGCCCCTAGACCACAGGCTGGCAAACATCTGAAAGTGGACATAAAGGAGCCATCCCGACCTTTGCGGCTCTCAGCTCCCACCGCGCTCTCCCAGAGCAGTGAGGAGCTCACACCTCATCTCTCAATGAGAGATTTGCCAAGGAGGGTGTCTTTGTCCTCAGATATTCCCCAAACTATCCCCCGTAGGCTGCATAGTCTCTCTCCCCTCCCAGACTCTTCTGAAAAATCCCCTGTGTGTTTTTCCAAAATAAAATTAAATGACAGGAACTAACTATTTAGGGAGGGGTTCCTGATAGGAAATGGAATCTCTGCAACCTTGAGATTACAGGACTTTTCCTCTTCTCAAAAGAAAAGAAAAACATGTAAGATCATTGATATTCTGAGCCAGACCTTGTTTTGAAATACGCTCTCCTCTGTCCTTCAACAAACTACAGCCTTTCTCCCTCTTTGAAAATAAGACCACATCAAGTCAGGGATTAGAAATGGGAAAAATTCAATCAGAGCCTCCCTCTGCCAGTTATATATCTCAGTACGCTCCCAGGCGAGCAGAATCAGCTCCCACTATAACCCAGCTCAGCATCATCATTCAAAACGCACCAGTAGGAAATGGTGAAACAGAAGGACCTTTCATCCCGAGTGAGCGAGGCCTGCAGCACTGCTCTCCTAGCTCTGGAAGCTGGCGGTGTCTGGGGCCAGTGGAGCTGGGCCCTGTTGCTTAAATAGGCAGTGGGAGGGGGTGAGGGCGGGCCTGGGGGGTGGGCATGGAAAGTGGGCCGTTTACCCAGCACAGCAAGGCAGTGTCCACCGAGCCAGCAGTGGTCCTAAACACGCGCCTGCCTGCTTATCCACCATGAGCCTCAAGCCCACAGGCCCCCAGACCACAGACCGTCACCTGGGATGACCCCTGATGGACGTGCAGCTCCAAGTGAGACCACATGCCCAGACGCACGGAGCTTTGTCCAGGTTCCTGGATGCCTCTACCTGTCCTGAGACACAGCCTGGAGAGCAGAACCAGCTGTGGAGTTGGACGGACCTGCTCCCTAGACCAGTAAGTAGTGGCCTCAAGCAGGGCATCTCACCAAGCCTCAGTTTCTACTTTCTTGAAATGAGGATAATAACACTGACTTTATAGGTCCAGAAATAATGTTTGCAAAGGGCCTAGCACCTAGAAGGTTGGTTTGTTTATCCACATGATGATGCTGGAGTCAGGTTACCTTCGACAAGGTTCAAGCCCAGAGAGGTTTGGTAACATACACAAAGTCGCACAGCCCTTCAGCTGAGTGTCAGGGTCAGACTTCATGCAGATCTGAGACTAAGTTGGGTTGGCAGAAACTCCTTGAGGTGAGGGTGGGGAGCAACTGCTGGCCTTGGGGAAAGGTCTTGACTGAACTCTGGTGAAGGAGTTACCCCTAGAACCCCAGCACCAAGGTAAGGGAAGAGGCATGGCTGGACAGGCAAGCTGAGCTGGCTAGTCTGTGCATTTGGTTGGGACCTTAGTGGGAGATGCAGAAGTATCCTAGAATAACTACTAGGAATGGCTGGTGAGAGGAGTTCGTTTCTTTCTACTTGTACAGAGCAGGTCTTGTTTAGGAGCATAACTGATGTGTGGTTAGAATACACGTGTGGTTAGAATTGCACGTTTTTTCCTGAGGTTTATCTTTACTCTCATGATGTCAGCTCTCTTGTCATTCTAATTTCAAAAGAACCTATCTCCCTTCATTTTGGCTTGCCAGATAATTTACCATTCAAAAATTGAACTAGCAAATGTTTCTTTCTTTCCCTGAGAGTCAAACTTGAAAGGCACAGTGTGTATACTTTAGTTCTAGGCTGAGCTGTTTTTTCATCTCTGTAAACTTTTCTTGTATTGTTTCTTTCTAGATGTTTTCCTCATCATATGCCTCATCCCATCCATCTCTCTCTCTCCTATTTTTGGGCTGTGACCCCATTTCCCATTTTCCAGATCAGTTATTTGCACCTTTGTTTGTTTTCTGTGTCTCCATTTCTGGTTGGATGTTTTATTTTATCCTCAACATCACTGATTCCTTTGTTCTGTTGTTTCAGTTAGGCAAACTACTACATCCAGATGTTTCTCCATTCTTTTACAGTCATGGAATTACAGCCATTTTTGTTGTTGTTGTTGTTCTGATCTGTTCCTGTTAGTAGTATTTTGGTCATTTATGGTCATTTATTTCTTTCAACGTAGTTATTACTCAGTTCACCTTACTTGCTCCTGAGGGTTTGCAGATTCCATCATCTAAAAACAAATTAATTGACATTCCTTGAGGGCCTACTGTGTTCAGACACTGCTGCTTAGTATCTAACACTGTGGTGCCTGCTTCCCTTCCAAGGTTAACTCAGGAGAATTCTGCAGTTAGAGCTGCTTTGAGGGGGATTCTGATTAAGATTTATTCCATCTTGTTCTAAAAACAATTCAAGATGACTTAAACTGTGTTGTATGTACAATATAATACTTCTTTTTTTAAGCAGTGAGAGAATTAGGGCTAAGGGAAAATAAAGGTGGAAAAAACACGAAGTAGCCAAGCAGAGATGGGAAGATGGAGTGAGTGAGGGGAGGGTCTTGATTCTGACGGTAGCCTCAAATGGGCACAAAGGAGATGTGCTTTATGACTGAAACCTGTCCTTTTGATTTTTGCTGGTGTTGACCCTTTGAGTTCTTACTTGAACGGCTGCAGCACAGAACGGGCCACATGGTGCAGCTCACTCTGCAGGCCCCCAGGGTGGGAAACGCTTTTGTGTTTTGTTCCCAATAGGGATGGAATTGAAAAGAAACAAGAGGTGAGATACACTCATGATGTGGATGTGTGGGCAGCTGCCTGTAAACACTGGAACAGTTGCCTCCTGCTTGTCTTCCAAAAGTCAATATTGATTGAGCAACTAATTAGCTGTGTATTTCCTGTGCTCTGAATCAGATTGTTTCCCTGTTTTGGGGTGGCAGGTGTCATCTGGGTGAGAAGAAGGCTTCTTGGGGGACTCTCTGCTCCCATAGAACACCAGAGTGGCCTCATTTCACACCTCTCAGGAAAGTTTTCCGAGTGACAGATTGATTGGTGTATGGGTGGTTACCAAAAAAGATTCTATTTTATTAGCTGTTTGTCTTGCAAAGTGAAATCATTTTTTTAAAAAAAAACTTTATCAAAATGTCATCGTCCCGGGGTTTAAGAACATGCCCTCTGGCTTTGAGGGAAGATTTGCAGATCCTACAGGTAAAGAGCTGTCATGTCAGGGTCTCACTCAAGCCCTTGAGTGATGAGCTCAGTCGTGGCCGCCAGCCTGAGCCTCTCTTGTGGTGGGGTGGAGGGCACCCAGGGCCAGCTGGGCACCAAATAATGTTGCCAGACCTCATCCTGGTGCCTGAAATGCCTTTTTTTTTTTTTTTAATACATCCAGGGAGAATAAAAATTGAGAGATTCATGCACATGAATGCTCATGTATAGGTAATTTTGCTTTTCTGTTTGAGGAGGAAATAGAAAACATTCCACTTACTCATTTTTTTTTTAGAGTAAAAACAAGGAAGTATATTAAACAATTAAAAAGTATTTGGTTTCCTGGTGGGATGAATTGGGAGATTGGGATTGACGTATATGCACTAATACATATAAAATAGGTAACTAATAAGAACCTGCTGTATAAAAAAATAAATAAAATTAAAAAATTAAAAAAAAAAAAGGATTTGGTTTCCTATTGGTGGCACTTAAAGAAGAGAGAAAGACAGAGAGGAGATTGAAAGCAGTGGAGGGAAGGCAGGAGTCAGAGTCCTGTCTCCAGGGACCACCCTGCACTCTCTGCTGCAGCTCCCTGCTCCCAGCCCCGGCAGGCCCTGCCCCTTCAGTTGGGTGGGCAGGCTCTGTCCTTGGCCTCTTCCTCACCCTCAACGTGTCCTGTCCAGAGCCAGTCCCTCCCAGCTCTGCGGTCCATTTCCAGTCCCTGCTGCCCCCCTTCTCTGGCTGTCATTTCCCCTCAGGCCTCCTCATTTCTTGCCCGCATGGTGGCACAGCCAGTAAGCCTGGGTGTGGCCCCTTCCATCATGCTCCGTGTCCAAGCCCATGATCCCCACCACAAGCAGTCTGAGTTCATCCTGCCCTTGTCCAGCATCTCAGATCTCTCTCTGTGCACAGAACAAATCCCCCTACCTTGCCTGGCGTGGGGACCCTTGGTGATGGGCCCCCCCTCCTCAGCCTCACGTCTGACTTTTTCTTCCTCCCAGTGATTCATTCTGATGGCCTCAACCTCTAGCTTTCCTCTTTCCTGGAACATGCCATGCTCTTTCACGCCTCCGTGCCTTTGCACATGCTGTCCCCTGTGTCTGGAACACCCTCCCCAGTCCATCTACCTGGCACCCAGCCTCTAAGGCTCAGCTCGGCAGCTGTCAAGCCCCTCCCTTCAATTGCACACCCACCGGGTTTTGTGCTGGCAGCCCAGAGCCCCCCGAGTGCAGAGCACGGAGCCCAGTCCCTGAGAGGCCCTCAAGGAACCTTGGCTGAATTAATAAAGTGGTTTCTAGCCAGACCAGAAAGTTAGTCACCAAAAGGTTCAGTTCCCTCTGTACATACCAGTTGGCACAGCAGGAGCTGTGAGAAAACTGCTCCTAATTGTTTGAACTAGTGCATCCATTAGGCTGCCTTATATAAAGGGAGATAGGCAAACATGTAGCCTTAAATGTTAAAAGACCTGTGTGAACTCACGTGTGTTGGTGGTAGTGCTTGCAGCTGGCTGAGATCACTACCATCATCATCATCAACCTTTTCAGGGGCACCCGCTGCGTGCCAGAAACCGCACTAAGCTAAGGATGTTGCATGCAGAACCTCTTGTTTAATTCTCTGAACAGCCTGGGAAGGTTTGGGTGTTATTGTTCCCATACTCGGAGAGGGAAACTGAGGCTCGGGGAGGGTAAGTGACTTGTCTAAGTCACACGGCTAGAGTGGCAGAGCCCAGACTCTGTGGGGAAGGCTTATCGACGGCCCCCTCCTGGCTAGGGTTTTGACCCTCCAGGGCTCCCTAATGCTCAGGAGGCACCCACAGACCAGGGAGGAACACCCCAGGGGTCTGGGAAGGCTTGTAGCCACCACCCTCCCCCCTCTCTGCTGCCGCCCTCCTGTCCCAGAGGGACTTGAGGTGGATGCTGCCACTATTTGTCCTTAGCACCAGAGTGTGGATTGGTCCAAGGGCTGTTGCTCTGGACAGAATGCTGGTGAGGCTTGGAAGGTATGAACCCGCAGGAACCGGGTAGAGCTGTTGCCGTGGGGCTGGGCAGGTGCTGTGAGGACATGCTGGCCAAGCTCATTGTCTCTCACCTGGTCCTTCAGCCTGGCCCCTACCATCTGTTCTCGCACAGAAGCCAAAGTGATCTTTCTGCGTGCAAACCTGAGTGCCTTCCAAGCTTAAAACTCTTTCATTGCCCCCGGAATAAAATCCATGCCCTGAGCCCACCATCCTCTCACGTCTCACTCTTTGCCAGTCTTCTCCTCCTCTGCTTGTACGTCCAGAGCCCTTCTGCTTCCTCCATGGTCCTGGTCTCTCTCAGGCAGGGTCTCTCCTCGCGCTGTCCCCTCATGCTGGAATCCCCCTCCCTTGCCTGGCTGGCTGCTCCTCAGCTTCAGGTCTCAGCTGAGAAGTCGTCCTCAGGGTAGCCTTCCCGATCTCCCCGGCGGTCAGTATGAGGGCCTCCTGCAGGCAGCACCCGGTGCTCCCAGCCCTGCCTCAGAGGTGAGCTCTCGGGGGGCTAGGGGCTGGGACCTGGCTACCTGCATACAGACAGAGCCATGGGGACTGACGACCAGGAGGGACAACATACCCCAAATGTGACCCTCCAGAGGGAGATGTCAAATCTGGTTCCAGGACGTTGGGGCCTCATACTGGGAGGGGAGCTGTCCAAGAGGCGGGCAGTGCCTGGAACGTGCAGGGCTGTGGCCACGTGGACCCCAAGCTGAAGCCACAGCTGTGGACGTCCATTCTCAAGGAAGGCAGGCGGAGGGAAAAAAGGGGTCAAGGACAGAACCTTGAGACGTATCCCATTTTTGGCTTGGTGAGGACAGAGGAGCCAAAAAGAGCACTTGGGAAAAGGCGGAAGAATGCACAAAAAAAAAAAGTAGCTAAGATATAGCACTGTTTTTATTTAGGTCTCAGATAGTCTTACTTTTTTTCTGTTTCACTTAGAATAGCTGGGACGGGAGGGCCCTACGTGGCAGTCCCTGGGATGAGAACACCGTGTGTCAAGGCGGCTGCCGAATCCCTCTCTATTTTTACGTTCCTGACACTACCTCTTTGAGCCCCGAGGAGGCATCCTGGCCTGAGGTGGACCGAGCCGGCATCTCTGAGGCAGATGTGGCCAGCCCTCACCTCGTTCTCCAGAAACCACCAAAAAGTCAGGTATTCACTTCTCTTGACCAGAAATAAATGCATTAGACAAATGTTCTCAGGCAATCTTGAGGGATGTAAACATAAAATCACCCCATAAATTGTTTTCTTTCCTTGGTTCAAAGTTGGTTTTTTTGTTCGCATTAGTTACATTAAAATTGGACAGTAATTAATGTTCTTAAAATAGAATGTCTGTATTCCCAAGTTTAGAAAGAAAAACCACCTAGGAAAGGAAAACATGGACGCATGTGAAATGCCATTCCATTGGCCACGGAGGCTTTCACGAGCCTCAGCAGGGAGCCCTGCCCAGTGGGGTTTATGGCGGAGCAGCCCGTGTCTGCGGTCGCTTTCCACCCTGTCTCCCCCCAACCCCTCCGCCTGGCTCCAGGTCAAGGAAGCCTTTGACATCTATGGCCTGGAGCCCTGGGGGTTTGCCAACCTCTAATTACATTTCTTTTTTTAAATATTGATAAACAGTTCCTCTGTTGATTCAAACGTTTTTAAACACCGAGCCTGTAGCTGTTGGCTCAGAAAAAAGAGAACAGATCCCCCAGGCCTCCTTGGGCCGAGGAGCTTCTCCCTGAGCTTCCTCGGGCTCTTGGCCTCTCATTCAAACACTGAAGGAAGAAAACTGTCCCTCTGTGTGTGGGTGGGGGGAGGTCACTTCAGGATTCAAAATCAGGCCTGGCTGGGCTGAAGGGTGAGGCCTGGCTTGCCTAGGTGGGGGCTTCTGGCCTCTCCTACTAGGTGGGCTCCTGCTCTGGGTTCAGGGTGGAGGTGCGGCGGGCAGTGGCGGTGGGTGAGGTGGGAGGGGCTACCATCCAGCTGCCACTTCCCCGTGGCCTGATGCTCCACTGCACATCTGTTACCACCTCGCTTCATTTATGAGGACTGGTCCCTGGTCTTCACAGGCTTTGGATGGAAACAGGACAACAGTGGTGGCCTCCGCCTTCCTTCCCCCCAGCACGGCTGCTATGTGGGATGGAGGGGAGTGGGAGTGGAGGGGACCTCTTCTAGTCCCGTGGGGTCCAGAAGAGCTAAGTGCCATCCATTCCATCTTGGGGACACCCACATACGAGGACCCTCCAGGCCCAGGCTCCCCCAGACGTAGCTGACTGCAATATGGGGGGAGGGTGGTGGTCCCCGTTCCTCCTGGGTGACTCAGAGCCCGGTCAGCTGCTTCTTGCCCAGACCTCCAGGTTCCCTGTCTTCACTGATTAGAGGACTTGGCCAGCTGCCAGGTATCGACATCGCTTCTGTAGTGCCCACGTCCAGAGAGGAGTGCCTGGTGACAAACACAGTCACATCAGTGACACCCATGATACCCCGAAGCCCTCGGCTCCATGGGGCTTACACTGAGTTCCTGACATCATCACACCTCCCCATTCTACACCATAGCAGGGTGGCTACTATTGTCGTTACCATTTTACAGATGAGGAGACTGAGGCCCAGCGAAGTAAAGCACGCTGCCCAAGATCACAGTGGAGGAGCTGGGATTTGAACCCAGGTCCATGTGATTCTGAAACCAGAGCTCTTCTCAATCTATCCTGTCACAGAGCCTCCTGGTCTCATTTCTTGCCTTTGGCAAGTGGTCTCTGGAAGGGGCCACCCTCAAACAGAAGCATCAGGGGTGATGTGTCCTGGGTCAAGGGCTTTATGGAGGTACTGGCAGCCACGGTGCTTCTTGTCCAGTCTTGCCCAGCTCTGCTTGGGTGTCCCCCTTAGTTGAGGGACCCGTTGGCATGACCCATTTGGGCTGCAATTTTAAGAGGCAATTATGGATCATCTTGGTGACCATCGGGCCCTTCTGCTACATCCCAGGAAATGGACCTAACCCTGTTACAGGGTAAATCAGATATAATCAGCTGCTAATTCAATGTAGTGGCTCTGTCAACATTTATCAAGATATAGAAGCTGGTCCAGTGAGTTAGACAACAGTGATGGTCGGATTAGACTCAGACAAGAAGGACCAACCAGTACTTTCTGACAGCATTAAGAAAAAATTAAGTGGAAGAGACAAACTTTTTCAGTACCATACATTATAGGTACACACAGTCATGTGTCCCAGACATAGATGGGGGCAACTTTCAGACTGGCCACGTGCACACCGCCAGCCTCATCCTGCCATGGTCACATCTTTCAAGTCCTGACAAAAGTGCCTAGACACCTGGAACACTGCCCTGTTCAAAACCGAAGCTGGGAGATCAACCAGTAAGTGCGGCTGGCCCTTCCTTCCCCTTCTGTGCCTGAGGATCATAAAACTCTCAGCCACTGAGCTCATGGACATGGAAAACTTCTGACCAGCTCTGAGTGGGAGAGAATTTCTCTTCTAACTGGTGATTTGGGAGTCATATAGGCCAAATAATAATCAGATTATTGGGGATTGTGATTGGATCTATTACTTTCAGATTGGATTGAAATTTTTGTCCCCTCTTCCTTCTCGATTGCCAGCCCAGCTGACCAACAGAGATCCCAGACCCTTCTCTGCAAACTCATGGAGGTGGTGGCCACTAAGAGCCAACAATGTTTTGTAGACTCCTACCACAGCCTCCCTTCACTGCACGGGCCTGCCTTCCAGACCTCTCTGCAAGCTCCGACACGCCCTCACCCACACCAGGGCCAGCTAGTGACCTTCCTCTGGTCCATCAAGTCCCTCTTTTGGACCATTGCTTCTCCAGCTCCTCTCACAATTGGTAAGGTCTGACTCCTATAATAATTTCCTTATGCCATCATGCTTGCATGGTTCTGCCTCCCTGACTGAGCCCTGAGCGATACAGCACCCTCAGTTTGTCTCCCCCATAAAATGGGGGTGATGTGAGATATACCAGCCCCGGGAAGGGGACTGCATCCATGTGCTAAGGGCTGTGAGCCTGGGATTGATCCTGGCAGGTACATTTGTCATCATCTGAGGATAAGCTTTAGGCCAGAATCATGACTCAGTCGGGCTTTTCGTCTTGGCACCAGCGGTGGGAGCCCCACAGAGCAGGGTCCACATGAGGTCAGCAGACACGTTTATGCTGGTGTTGGAAGGCGTGGGGTGTTCTTCTAATGGTCTGATTGGTTGTACAGCCTGGTGGGTACCGTGACTGAGAGTTTAAAGCAATGGCTGGTCAGAGCCTTTCCTGCTGGTATCTCAGTCCAGAACGCACCCCCAAGTTGGCATGTCATTCCCCTGGGAAGCCAGTGTGTGCTGAGTTAGGAGGCTTCCAGGAAGTTGCTGAGAAGGGCAAGAATGGCTCGTTGGGACTGAGGCCCACTCTGTTGACTTGCTGGTGAGGAGGCTTTGTTCCTGGATTGATAAGGAGCTAGTCTTGCCTCTTTTTTTTTTTTTTAAAGACATTTACTTAGCTTTGCTCTTATTATTATTTGTAAATTTTTTGGTTGCGTTGGGTCTTTGTTGCTGCGTGTGGGCTTCCTCTAGTTGCAGTGAGCGGGGGCTACTCTTCATTGCGGTGCGCAGGCCTCTCATTGCGGTGCCCCTCTTGTTGTGCAGCACGGGCTCTAGGCATGGGGGCTTCAGTAGTTGTGGCGCAGTAGTTGTGGCTCAAGGTCTCTAGAGCACAGGCTCAGTAGCTGTGGCACACAGGCTTAGTTGCTCCGCGGCATGTGAGATTTTCCCGGACCAGGGCTCGAACCTGTGTCCCCTGCATTGGCAGGCGGATTCTTAACCAATGCGCCACCAGGGAAGCCCCAGGCTTGCCTCTTTGAGGCTGGAGAGGGATTTGTAGCGGCCGCATCAGGGTACTGCCTCCAGCAGGGTCTTTGCGCCTACAGAACGCTCTGCTATCCACATGGCTCCCTCGTCCGCTTTATTCAGGGCACCCCCTCCCCCACCTTGGCATAGCCTGTACCACCCCGTATAAAATAACGCCCTTTCCATCACCCTCTGTCCCCTTACCCGGCTCCATTTTTCTTTCCTGAATATCACCACTTTACACAGTATGCATTTCTGTGTTGTCTTTCCTCCTCCACTAGGAAGTAAAGCCCACAAAGGCAGTGACTGTGTCTGTCTTGTTCCCTGCTGCTCCCCCAGAACAGCACCCGGCTCACAGCAGACACCAGTGCAAATTTGCTGCAGGTCAGAACTGAGCTCGGTGTAAAGAAAAGGGTCCTGACCTCACCTCTTCCTCTGTCTTCCTGCCCCTAACCTGAAGGAAGGCTACTTCTTGGTGTCAGGAAGGCTACTTTCATCAATTAGGTACCAAACACGAGTTCTCAACATCTGGGTATTTTTTTTTTTTTTTTTTAGTCTTTTTTTAAAAAAATAAATTAATTAATTAATTTATTTTTGGCTGCGTTGGGTCTTCGTTGCTGCACGCAGGCTTTCTCTAGTTGCGTTGAGTGGGGGCTACTCTTCATTGCAGTGCGCAGGCTTCTCATTGCGGTGGCTTCTCTTGTTGCAGAGCACGGGCTCTAGATGTGCGGGCTTCAGTAGTTGTGGCACGCACGCTCTAGAGCACAGGCTCAGTAGTTGTGGCGCACGGGCTTAGCTGCTCCGCGGCATGTGGAATCTTCCCAGACCAGGGATCGAACCCGTGTCCCCTGCATTGGCAGGCGGATTCTTAACCACTGCACCACCAGGGAAACCCCTAATCATTACTCTTGATCGTGGGATCTGTAACCATTTTGGAAGTGGATTTGATGTGATTAAATTCTTTCCTGGCTTAATCCTTTATGGAAAACAAAAGTTTTAAATGAAGTGAATTAGGATGGATTTACTGATGTTTGATCGCCTGCAGGATAATTTACCCTGGCTCACTTCAACCCCGAGGCTTGGCCAGCACCCTGAAGGATACACCACTGGATCCTCCTACAACGGAGGAGAGGAGATTCCCCTTTTTACAGAATGCCTGTGACTAAAGGGGCCAAGGCCCTCGAGGAGCTGTCAGAAAGCCTGTGCGCTTTATTCTGCCGGGAGCACCAGTCTTTGTTTTCTCCCGGAATCCCCGTGACCACAGCTTAGCAAAAGCAAGGGTGGGTGTGCAGTGCTGGTAGACAAGGAGGGTCTGGTGGGAAACCTTTAGTAGCAGGACTGCAGGATGAGTCAGGGTCCCTCAGGGAGCAGGAGGGGAGTCACCTGTGTCCCTGGCCCACCTGTCACTGAGGCTCCAGCCCCCAGAGACTGTTTGTGGACCAGCCCAGGGCAGAATCAGGGGCTATCACGACAGCCTGACACACTGTTTCTAAGAATAGAACATAGAAAAGAAAGCTTTCTGCCCAAATTGGAAATGAAAAGGCACTGGTACTTGGCAGGGCCACTCCAGTGACTTGGCACACTCTGTGGGAGACCTTGTTCTTGGCGACACCAGAAGTGGGGCAGCCTCTGTAACCCTAGTCACATGTGTCCGGACTTGCCAGGCCCTGTGGGCCAGGCTGGGGTAGACCCTGGCTCTTACCCAGACATTTGGTAACTCTTGGAAAATGGGATTTTCCTCTTCTGATAATTTGATTTTTAACTTATTTATGGAATCTGTAGCTTTTGGTGGAGACCTATTTCTGAGGCACTATGAGTGGGGACAGCTGGGTTTCTTCCCCCAAGGCAGGTGTTTTGATAAAGGTTTGGGGTCACATCCTTGGGACTCATGGCTGCCCTGTAGCTTCTGTCCTACTGGCCAGGACTGCATTGTTCCCAAGACTCTGCTGGCTTCCTGGCCGGCCTTCATGAAAGGAGATGCACAGAATCATTCTGTCTGGGAGGCCTGATGTTCCTCTCCCATCATGAAGAGCCAAGCTACACTCAGAAGAAAATGGTGACTTGGAGTAAAACATATAGGCTGAAAGCCCTCTTCCTCTTTCAGAAATGTGAGTAAACATGGCCTGGGCCCTGGAGAGATGCCAGCTCTGCTGCAGGATGGCACACCTCAGGGGCTGCCCTTTCACAGTACAACCCTCGGTTCACACCCCCTTCTCGCTGGGTACAGTTTGGAGGCTCATGTGGGCACATGCCCCTCACCCCTGAGAGTGGAAATCCAGAGACATCCCTCTGCCCTCAACCCAGGACTTAACAACAGCTAACACAGGTGGAGCCCATTCTTTATGCTGGACACAGTGCCAAGGGGTTTATCCCACTCTGTACTCAACCCTGATCCCATCCAAGAAGCCCTCAGCGGTCACAGCTTTTGCCCTTGGTCAGCAGCAGGGCTGGGTTTTCGAGCCCCATGGGTCTAATGCTGGAGCCTATGCTCTTAGCCAGCCTGCCATTTTTCCCACGGGGCCTGTCTGATGACTCATTTCTTATTCTACACCCAGAGACAGTGAGGAGTAAACCAGAATAAAAGGGGGCTATTATGATACCACTATTTGCCATTTATCTAAATTAGATAATGAATCACAGAGCTACTTGAAACAATATACACGTCAACCTCCTGAACATTTAGTTATCACTTAGTGCCATTTGATGGTGCCTGTGGTATAATTAACACCTTCGTCTAGAAAATATGATATTTCTGTGAAATGGAAAAGTGAAAGAGAAAATAAATTTAACCTGGTCCTTCTCTTCCGTGCGGACAGGGCAACAGACCCATGGTGGTGGTCAGCTGGCATGGCTTAGGCTGGTGAATGGACAAGCAAGCATTCCCAACTCTCTCCAGGCGGGATTGTGTCCTGGGAAGGGGGCAGCCTGTCGTCGAAGTAGCAGCAGGCCCAGCTGAGTGACGCTACTGAGCCCCAGATAACTCGGTGCCCATTCATCAGCCTCAGCAGAATCGGGCATCTGCCACTGGCATCTCCAGATGTTTGCCTTTATCAGATGTCGATGCGGTTCAGTGTTTTCATTAAGGGCCTTGTTGTAAAGCTCTAGCTGGTTGGGGACGCTTATTGTTCATTTTATTTGAGTTCCTTATCATGTTCAAAATGTTCCAGGCACCATTAGGAGACACAAAAGCCTCAGAAAACACAGTTGCAGGGGGCGGAAGCTCACTGTAGCGTGGAGGAGACACACCACCGACATTTACAAACATTTGCTGAACAGAATCAGCTGTTAGGAATGAAAGTCACTCACAGCAGCACAACAGGGCATGGGGGGCAGGGAGGTGGAGACAGGATTTAATGTTTGCCTGAGGGAATCTTCTAAAATCAGATGGGTGTTCCAGCCTGTTTGTTCATTAATGTGGTCTTCTGATTGCTTCCCAGGGAGAATGGGGTGTGGGGGCCAGACATGAGGCAGAAGCTTGATCAGGAAAAGATTAAAGGGGACACACATCTTGACTTGAGGTGAACGTTTGAGGTGCAGGTCCAGGCACGTTATAATTATTGCTTAATCATAAATGTAGCTTGGGGGGATGCGTTGATTCACACACAGGTTGCTAAAGGCATTTAGGGAAAACAATGTAGGCAATGAGAACTGTCTCCATCAATTTGTAAAATTCACATCTGAGACAGCATCCTGGAAGGGCAGAGAACCCTGCTTATAGGCATAAATTAAAGCCATCTTCCTCAGAAAAGGATAATTTCAATGATCAATAACCTCTTGAAAGAATACCTGGAGAGTATGCCTTTTTAAAAATTGACTTCATTTATTCTCCTCCTCTTATCAAAAAAGGATTTTGGAGGCTTATAGCAAAAGATATGACAGTGAGGTTATTAAAATAGAAATGGGAAATTAAAACCCAGTCAGAAAAGAGAATACAAAATTTCTAACTACAACGACTAACCTTTCTTCTGTGAACAAGGTCTAAATTTAGCCTCGAGCTTCATGGAATCCAAGGTGAAAAGGGAAAACAATCAGTTATGTAGGTTCAGTTACATTTAGGACAAAGCATGTCAATTCATGAGTATTTAATTACTTGTGAATTTATAAAAGCAAGAGAGGCAGAGGAAACTCCTAGGAAAATGGAGGAGAGATTTTTAAAATATTTAGAAAAGAAAAGATGGATATCGAAATTTTTTTGTGAGAGGCAAAGCTTAGGTAACAGTGGCAGACACGTTCACTGAGATCTGGGTGGGTGAACCTGGGGTGGCTTTGTTGCAATCAGTTTATTGCTGAATAAATCACAATTTGTGATTTGGTGAGCCAGCCAAGGCCATGACCAGGACCCAGGCATTTGGCGTGTCTGGCCCGTCCTTGGGAAGAGGCTGTGTCCTATTTCTCTTTCCCAGTGCCTGGTACATTTTGCACATAAAGAACTCAACCATGGCTCTGTCTCCCCTGGGTTGAGAACCCCAGGAGGGCAAGGACACAGTCCCAGCACCCCGGGGTGTCTGCCAGCTCCTAGTAGCCATTCAGTTGGAGTTGTATGCTAATAGCTCACAAACTAAAGATGGGAGAAGCACCATAAAATGCCAAGCACTATTAGTGGAAGCAACTTAGTGGGAGCACCTTCATAACTCAACCGGCAACGATCAAATCTGCCGGTTTTCATTGTGGAGAACTCCTGGATGGACCTGCCCAGGGGCAGGTGGGCAGTTATGATGTGTTGGATGAGTGGGTACAGTTGTGATGTTGGACTTCTTTTAATTTATTTATTTATTTTAAATTTATTTATTTATTTATTTATTTATGGCTGCATTGGGTCTTCATTGCTGGGCACAGGCTTTCCCTAGTTGCGGCGAGCGGGGGCTACTCTTTGTTGCAGCGCGCGGGCTTATGCGGTGGCTTCTCTTGTTGCGGAGCATGGGCTGTAGAGCGCAGCCTCAGTAGTTGTGGCGCATGGGCTTAGTTGCTCCGCATCATGTGGGATCTTCCCGGACCAGGGCTCGAACCCCTGTCCCCTGCCCTGGCGGGTGGATTCTTAACCACCACGCCAACCGGGGAAGTCCTGGACTTCTTTTTAGAAGGCTCTGTCGTGGCCCTTCTGATGGCGCGCTCACCGTGGGGCTCTGCGGACTGTGTCGGGTCTCGTAGGGCCCTGCTAGTGGGTAGGTGGGGGAGGGACCCTCAGTGACAATGCTGACCTGTCTCTAGCTGTCCTCCCAGCAGGCTTTAGGGTGGGATTCGAGCAGGCACTGCATTTTACCAGCTGGTTTGCAGCTGCCTTTTATCCTCACTTAGTGCAGATTCCTGTGCTTCTCTACAGAGCCTTTGTATTTCACGCTTTTCTTTGAAATGTCCCTAGAGGGCTCATTTCGGCCCTGCAGAGAATGCCTTTCTTGAGAGATGGAGCCCTGGGCTCAGGGGGGTAGGGTCTCGTGGAGGCTCCTGAGGTCGGGGAGGATGGGGGGCTGGGGGGCCGGGGTGGGGCAGTGCAGTGAGGGCAGAGCGCCGTGGCCTGGACGTCAAGTCCCCAGGAGGGGGGATGCATTGCACACAAGACATCACGTGTGGCGGAGGCAGGCTGTGTGGGTCCCTCACGTCCTCCCACACTGGGCCTGTGTTGGGGGCAGTTGTGTCTGAAGTGAGGAGCTGGGAAGCAGCAGGAGCGCTGGTCCGGGCACGACGGCAGGGGGACTCTGCGTTAATCAGGTTTCCTCTCTGGGCCTCAGTTTTCCACATCTCTGAAGTGAGGGTTGGAATAGTAGCTCAGTAACACCAGATCAGGGTGTCCTGAGGTAAAAGGCAACTCGAAGTCCCGTCGCAGTGCCTGGCTCGGAGCACGTGCTCCTGTGGCTGTGATTCCTGGGCTGATTATCCTGCCCTGGAGGCTGAAGGAGCTCCGTCCCCCAAGCCCTCACTCCCTCGAAGCAAGTTTTACACCCTCAGGAGAGGACGCTGAGCTTATCGCCCACTTGGGCGAGCCTCACGGCCTGCCTGACCCCGTGTGAGAAGTGGGGAGCTCTGATCGTTCCGCCTGTCCCCCGAGGGCTGCGAATCAAGTGCCATCCCTGGAAGGTCCGCAGCCCAGAGCCGGACACACAAATGCCCCACGAGGGCCGGTGTTAGTATTAGCCACTGTGGTTGCTCCATGGGTGTTAGGAAGCATGGGGCTCCGGGGCGGGGGCGGTGGGGGGGGGCAGATGCCCCTGGGGGAAGGAGAAGGGGAGGGATGCGGGGCGGTCCTTGCTGTCCACACACTTGGATGGCCCCACCAACCTGAACATTGTTGGTGTTGTCACCCCAGCTGCCGCTCTGAGGTTCAGGCACAGATGATGCATGAATTCCACTCCCCAGCGGGTCTCACCACTGCCACCCCAGCCTCAGGGGCAGGACTGTCTTATATTTTTATATGCTAAATCTGGCATCCCTAAGCGAAGGGGTTAAGAATAAACAGTGGGTGGGCTAGAGGATTTAAATCAGCCTGACACTGGACACTCGAGACTCAAAACAGCTGTGCGTGCTCGAGCATTCCCAACTACGAATCCTTACTTTGCTGCAAGGTTTGACTGAGAATCATTTTATCTGTTTCTCCATCACCATGGATGGAAACACTGGAATAGATCCTAGTTTTTTTGTTTGTTAATTCCAAAGTTTCCCAGACATGGAAAAGGACTTATAAGTCAGAGGAAGGGCCCAAAAAGTACTTTAGGTAAAATAAACAGTAATAGGGATACCAGCAGCTTTGGTGGGCCCTGAGCCTATAATGGATGGAGAGAATTTAGGCAGAGCAGACTCTTAATGGCAGGACCACGGCATCTGAAATATCAGGTCAGGAATCGCTCAGACCCTGCAGCAGATGCTGGTGAGTTCTGCCCAAGTAGGGAGCCCGCTGGCCATCGTTGGCTGCCACTGCGGGAGGGTGAGGGCTGCTGTCAGCATTAAGGTGTGAAGAGAGACCAGAACGAGAAGCCCGCAGGAGGAGACCATGTGGCTGAACTGGTTTAAGGTCTGAGTGCCCCCGTGGGCATGGTTGGGGGGGGCAGCGTCCAGACAGCGCCGGCCTGTGTGCCGCCCCTGGGTCAACCCAGTCCCCCTGCTCCCCCAGGCCTGTCCTCCTGCCAGGACCACCTCAATGCAGTGATCAGAACCGGCAAACTCCTTGGGTACTTGGTACTGGGGCACTGCTGTGGGGTTGGAGCGAGGAGCTCCAGTTACGGGGGTCCTGCTGCCTGGCCAGATGGGGGCCGAGAGCTGGGGTCTGAGGGCAAGGGCAGTTCCCTGACACCTTCCACCATCCTCTGCCAAAGTGACCACTACAGTTCAAGATGGCGGCCTGGGCTTGTGGGGCCCAGAGGAGCCCCTGTCTTGACTCCCTGCTTAGTCGCTGCCGCCTCCCCTGCAGTCATGGATGGAAGGGTGGGGAGTGAAAGGTTAGAGGGGAAGGGACGGGGGATGGACTGAGGCTGAGCTGATGGCCAGCTGGGCCGCCCACAAGAATCAAGGCGGGGCAGGTGGAAGTGATGATGGATAAAGATCAGAGAAGATGAGGCCTGAGCACAGCAGTGGAGGAAGGTGCAGCCGACATGCGGAGCATCCTTATGAAACCAGTTGGGTCACTAAAGCAAGCCCCAAACTTTATCTCGGTTTTTGACTCTGTAAAATGGAGCTCCCTCCCTGCTTTGTCCTGGTGGCACCCAGGGGAAGTGGCTGTGATACCCTGGAGACCCCAGGGCAGTGGGATGGCCATCAAGAAGTGCTGAGGGTGGGAGTTGGGGGGTAGAAGTGGAAATGATAGACAAGAGGAATTCAGGAGTCTGATCATCATGTTTGGAGACAGGGTGGCTGGGAGGCCAGTGTGCCTTGAGCAGAAATGAGGGCATGGGGGATGTGTGTTTTGTAATGTGTTGAGTTTGAGAAGGCGGCTAGCAGCTGCAAAGGTGGGCCTGGACCAGGGAAGCCAGAGGCAGGAGGCCGGTGAGGGTCAGTTGCATCAGGAAGTTTATGAGCAGCCAAGGGGCATTTGCTGAGCAGAGAAACAAGCCAAAGATAGTGCTGTGGGGAGAGTGGGCATCTAGAAGCAGCAAGGTGACAGGATGGAGGAGAGGAGGCGGGAGGACGCTGGGAAAGTACACTGCGTGGAGGCTAGGGTGGCAGAGGCAGTGTCGGATGAGACTGAGGCACCTTCCCGGAAAAGGAATAGGGAAGGGAGGGCATGAAGTGCAGATTACGAGGAATGAGTGGATGGTGAGGACATGGAAGAAAATTTTACTGACTGTCAAGGTCCCCCCCACCAGCAACCTGTTCGGAACCATGAGTCCCCACTGGCCCAATGCCCAGTGCCAAGATACACTGCCATTCCTGGCTGCCAGACACAGCCCTTGGGAGTGGGCAGGGAGGAAGCCCATGGCCAGGATGACAGCCCCCAAGTCCCACAAGTGACCAAACCGCCTAACACCAAACATATATAAAAGGTCAAGATCAGGACATTCAACAGATTTCCAGCCACGTCTACCTCCCAAAACATAGCTGTGAATCCAGAAGTAAACAGAAAGCAGTAGAAATGGCTGCCACCGCCAATACTATTGGGCTTTGCTTTGTAAGGAGAGACCCTGAAGCCCTCACTCAGAGCCGACTTGCTTTTATTTAACACACAGTTCTGATCAACATTGTAACCTGGTTTCAATTTTTAAAAAAATCAAAATCGAGAAAAAAAGCACAAGGTAAATGGCTGTGCAAATCTCAAATGTGTGAGATCACTGCAGGGAGGAGCTTGGCCTGGGCAGGCTCTCGGTTCCCACTGAAGACTGATATTCTATGATTCCCACATTTTTGTAAAGAGGATCCCTGAGTTATGAAGACATTGTGGAATAATATTCCATCTCCATTGCTTAAGAAGGTAGGGCAGTGTATGGTACATGTTAGGAAGTAGTGTTTTTAAAAGTTTAGGCTCTCGAGCAGGGAATGGAACCCGATTTACTGAGCACTTACTATGTATTCACCAACTTAAATACGTTTACCTCCTAACAGTCCTGCAAGTAACTATTATCTTTACCATTTTATAGAAAAGAAAACAGACTTAGAAAGCTGAAGTGATTTGTGCCAGCCACACTGAGAATGCTTTTTCCACGTCACCCTCTGCTTCCCTGCAGTGTCCTGGCAGTGTCCTGTGTGGAAAGCCTGCTCTCTGACAACAGGTGGACCTACTGGCCCGGAGCCCGGTGATGCCCTTGAGGGTAGTGCTGATGCTGGCACTGCCCCATCAGCTCACTCTGGAGCCCTATGTTCCTGCCTCACCCTCCACAGCTTTGGTCACTCTGAGGTGTGGCAGCGGGGGAACCAGCCCCGCTCCTGCCTCTGAATCCAGAACGAAGCTCCCCTCTCCTCCTGGGTAGACCATGAGCAGTAAAGTCCTTGCAGCTGGAAGGCAAACAAATAGCTACGAGAGCCCCATCATGAGGGGTAGTTTTGTGAACCCCGTCCTCCAGGGAAAATCACTCCTGAAGGACCTTAATGCTGACAGGCTCTGTTTTTCATTCCCTAATCATTCAGAAAAATACATCCATTTCAGTTTATTCAAAACAGTGGAAAATCATTGAGGTTTTTCCTGTTTAAAGGTCGAACTGTAAAAAGATAAGTGGACTCAGAGAAATCCAGGCTAGTCATGAAAACGTGGCAGTGTATTAAAATCCAAAAAAGATTTAATCCTCCTTTGGGAACAGCTCATAATAATCCCCTCTCTACTCTCCCCTATGCGTGTTAAATTTCTGTTTTTAAGTTCAAGGACACGAAGCAAGTGACTTTGAGTGGGTGGAGCATGGGCTGTGCAGACTGGGGTCCTGGCTCAGAATCCCTGACCAGCTGCTCCACACCAAGTGTGAAGCCTGGAGCAAGTACCCTCACCCCCTGAACCTCAGTTCCCTCGCCTGTAAAATGGGGAAGATCTCTGGTCTCGGTGCTCTCCTACTGGCCTGGGGTGCTGCCTGGCAAGGTGTAGGCCTGTGGGCCTTTGAGAACCTTCCCAACAGCCCATCCATGCCTTCCACCTGAGAGGCGGACAGGTGTGGCCTGGCTTCGTCTGCTGGCCATACAGAGGGCAGAGGGCGGAGGGCGCTGCCGGACTACGGCCCATCCCGGAGACAGATCCCCTGCTCCAGCCTCCTTCCCCGCCTCTGGCCCCAGGACATTCCCAGACTCTGATAGGGCTCTGCTGCAAGGACTTGCGTGACCTGTGAAGGCCTTGCCTCTGGAAGATAAACAAGTATCTGCGAGATTCCCGTCATGAGGACATTTTAAAGGGCACTTGGTAATTTAACTGCTTTTGTGAAGCTGAGCAAGTGATGGGGGAATGAGAGAGTATTTTGAAAACACGGCCTGGACAGGAAAAGCCTGGCTTTCCTCTTTGTTAAAAACTTGGAGAAAATCTTTAAGGGCGTCTTTGGGAAGATAAGGAACAGCTGTGTCCCCCCTTTATCAAATCAAGGCTCCCTCTCTGCTCAGTTTTGTGCAGCTCTGCCTGTGGCGTAGGCTCAGCCCGGTCTCCCACACCAGCAGCCCGACTCATGGGGTCCGGGAGATGCAGTCAGGTTTCCTGGTGGCAGTCCCTCTAAGACGTGGGAGGCTCCCACAAACGGGAGCTGGCTTTTGTTTCTTGATTTGTGTCCAAGTAGGAACAGAAGAAATGGCATGGGTAAAAACCTGTAGGGGAGAGTGCCGGCTCTCGGCTCCAGCCAACAGGGGCGTGGCAGGAGATGAGGCTGGCAGCAGCCAGACCCCGCAGACATCGGGTGGAGAGAGTGACGTGTCTCACTTGTGTCCTACAAAGGTCACACGGCTGCGGGAGGGGAAGGGCTCAGAGGCAGCAGGGCCCGGTTGCCTTGGTCACCCAGGGACATGGTGGCAGGGAAGCACAGACGATGAATCTGGAGAGCTGGTGGGCTGGTGTGCCACGGAGGGCAAGGGACAGGTGGGCCTGGGAGGAGCCCTGGGCACTTGGGTGGATGTGAGGGCTCGGTATGAGATGAGCTGGGGGAGGGATGGTATGCATGTGGGTGTCAGCGGTGAGTCAGAGTTGGGCAGGTAGAAACTGAGGTGCCCGAGGGACATCCAGGTGGACTGAGGTGCTGTAGGACATAAAAGTGTGCAGTTAGAGAGAAAGTCAAGCCAGAGGTAGAAAAGTGGATGAGGCCAGCAGACGGGTGGCCGGTAACTGAAGCCAAAGAGCGGATGAGATCCCACAGGGAGAGTGTAGGGTGAGGCCCAAAGAGGGCAGGACAAGCTCCAGGAATGACGGGCATTCGAGCTTAAGGAAACAGATTCCATGGAGAAGCCTAAGGAGTGGACAGAGGGGTGACTGGGAGAATGTGGAGTCAGGGGGACCCGGAGACAAGAGTCTACAGGGGTCAGGGCCATGGGGAGCGTTGCCTGAGAGACTGGACTCCTGGCTGGGTTAACCTGTGGGTGACTGAAAGGCATTTAGCCCGACCAGCAATGCCGAGGTTCATGCTGTGGTTTCAGCCAGCTCTGCAGATGGTCTGTTTTCCTGGATAGAAGGTTCAAAGTGGGCTCCTTGGGAGTTTCCAGGAGATCTGTCTGTGGAAACTTTATCCCACATCTTAAATTTTCTCCCTGACAGGATCTTTTTAATTTATATAAAAGTGTAACCAGGGCTACTGTGTTTATGTTATTTTAATCTTGACTTTCAAAATACTTACAGCAAACACTTATTTTAAACGTTAACATGAGGTTCTATTTTACTATCCTTTATGCTCTTCAAATGGAGTGCCTAATTTTAAAAGATCTACAAATTACATACGTAATTTGTGGGCTCTTGGAGAGAGTCTACCTCTTCAGCTTTTTTTTCAGGTCACAAGAGACCTGTCTTAGACCATTAGGTATTTAATGTGACATGCTCTGCTTTGCAAAGTAAAAGAGAAAGGGCTGTTTTTGGCTCGGATACAGCAGCTTTGCCCCCAGATGTGTCCAACAGCCTGATTTAGTATTAAAGTTCTGAAATGATTGGTTATCCATTAGGGTGGCTATTTAAAGAGTTCATTGAATCAGCTACAAACCAACAACATCTGCGCTGAAGGGCAGCTAGGTGAGGCCAGGCAGAACCAAATGGAATCTGAATGGAGCTGTGGATTCCGCCTTCCGTGAGGCTCTGAGAGCAGACCTCCAATAAGAAAAGTTACAGGTTGCTGGTGATCAGGCAGGTGCCAGATGCTGCCTGCTGGGCCCCGGTCAGGGAGGACTCCTCGCTGTGAATGAAAACTGTCACGGGGCGTGGCTCAGAGCTGGACCCTTTCCTCTTGCTGTGTCTCACTCCTCCCCTCCCCCATCTCTCCCTTGTCCCCTGCCAGCCCCTTCCCATCTCCCCCTCCCTGGGGCCTCAGACCCTGAGCTGTCCCAGGCCTACACTCCCACCCCACTGTTCCCTCCCCAAGTCATTGCAGCCGCCCCAGCAGGGCTTGCTCCCAATCCCTCCTGCAGCACGTCACCAACAAACTGCAAGTCTAAGGCCATTGTCGTCTTGCCCTAACCCTGGCAGTTTCCTCTTATAGGCATCACCCAACTCGTCCCCTCACTCTGCCTCCTCCTTGTATGCCTAGCAAACAGTTTACCTTGGCAAGTTCACCAGGAAGCAATAATACTGCTAAAGCCCGGCGCTTGGTGGATCTTTTATTTCTGAAGTTGTGTGTGTGTAGGTAGGTGTGCCTTCGGTGGGTGTTTAGCAGTTTCCAGGCTGAAGTTATTACTCCCCACGCTAACCGGAACAGCCCTTAGGGCTTCAGCACTTGGTGTGCCAGAGCACAGGCAATGCTGTATTCCAGGGGCATCTTGGCTGGTCCGAGGGCCTGCTTTGTCCAAGTCCAGGCGGGAGGCCTGTGTCCTTGGAGGATGTGTCAGTCCCCGTAAGAGCTGCATGGCTGGAGAGCTCCCTACGGATTTCTGGGGCACTCAGTCACAAATGCTGTACCCGGACTTCCCTGGCGGTCCAGTGGTTAAGACTCCACGTTCCCACTGCAGGGGGCATGGGGTTCGATCCCTGGTCGGGGTAAGATCCCACATGCTGCACGGCGCGGCCAAAAAGAAGAAAAAAAAGCCAGACAAACAAATGCCATACCCAAGGGCTCTTTGTAGTGGCTGCTGTGGTGCCTGCCTAGACCTTGTCTTCAGGGTTGGCACATCTATCCTTTAGATGCTGGGACTATCTCGCAGCTGCGTCCCTTCCTGGAATTGCCCTCAGCAGAGGTGAACTGCCTCACTCAAGGTTAAGCCCTTTCCCAGAGGTTGGCCTGGGGAGGAAGCACCAAGGCCAGGCCCCTTGGCCTCCATTTGGGACAACTCTGAGGGGCCATCTCAGCTCCTGAATTCCCTGTAGAACTGCTAAGGCCTCAGGTGCAACCACAGTCTGGCTCAATTTCTCCCTCTCCCCAATCCTGCCTTCGTCACTTCCTTGCACTCACCGTCAAGTCTGCACACAACTCGGGGAAACCAATCTAAGACAGCTGCCGTGGCTGAGCTCAGAGAGAGGCAGGGCTGACCCAGCACCCCCCAACCCCCTCAAACTCCCAATCCAGAGCTATCCTGCCTGGCTATGCTGTGCCGGGGCTGCTGAGATGTCTCAATTGTTCTACTGTTACTCTCAAGCCTTCCTAAGGGTTACTTGGGAGATATTTGTTTTTGGACTAGAACTTAGGAAAAATTGTGCTTCTTTGGGACCTTGGTCTGTGTTTGATTTGTGTTTATGCTACCTACACCAACAATTGGGGAAGAGATCAGGCTTTCTGCTTTGGCTGCTAGGAAGCTTGGAGCTCAGTCCGTGTTGCAAGACACCCTGGTGCCTTCTGAGTTCCCTTAACACACCTTCCTCACTACTGTTATTTGTGTTGCTTTGCTGTATCACACAGCTCCCTCTGAGCTGCCTCAAAGTCTGTTTGGAACGAGATGAGGTATTAATGAGAAAACACATACATACAGTGTTAGGGCTGTGTTGTCAGACAGACCTGGCTGCTGGTTACCAGCTGGGACATTTGCCAAGTCACAACTTCTCTGAACCATAGTTTCTTCAGCCAGGGAGTGGGCCTGATGCCTGCATCACAGGATTATTTTGAAGATACATACAGTAAACACATGGCTGATACACATCAAGTGCTCAATAAATGGAAGACGTTATTAATAACACTTTTTAAATGAAATTGTGTTGCTCTCATGAACCTGCCCTGTCAGGTGGTCTGATCTCCCTCCTTCCTCCCTGTCACATGCTGCCTATTAGCCAAGAGGCATTTCTGGGCCTTTGGGTTTCACTTTCTCGTGGGAGAAGGACGACCACCCAGGCATCCACGGCTCCCAGCAGGCTGTGTGGACCAGCAGCAGGGGCAGTGGAGGTGTTCACGGGTTGTTAATCCAGGCAGGTGGACACACAAAACAATCATGATATAAATGAGCACATACTTGGCTGGAGAAAGACTGAAAGTAAAACTCTTAATGTAAACTGAGCCTTCAGAAAATGAAAAAAAGATTGTAGATGAGAGATATATGATGAGTAATTTAACCAAGATGATGTAAATCTAGGCCTTTGAATACTTTAAATATAACCATCTGATATAAAAAGAAGTGCACTAAATTTTTTAAAGCTGAGATCTTTCCTCGGGTGAGAGACTCACTTTCCTGCAGGGACATGTTCCCCAAAAGGCAAGTGGAAAAGGCAAAGAATAAATCCATGTCGGCATCATATCCCCCTCCAGCCAGCTTAGGAGGATCCTACGCATTTTATAGTCTGTCCTAGCATCCCATATGTCACAAGTCACCTTGCAAACCAGTTTGGAACCCGTATTAGAACAGAAAAGCCCATTTCAAGAGGGTGGTGGCTTAGGAAAATCTATCTTTTATTTGTTCCTAAAGTCAACAGGTCCCTGGCTCTGTCCCCTCGTAAATGCCACATGGGCCTGAACCTTGGCCTGGAGCTCATCCAAAAATGGGTGTGAAACTGGAGTTGCTGGTTTTTCTTGGAGATGAGGGGTCTGGAGCAGGAACCATCTGTAGGCAGATCTAGAACAGGCTGGCCTGGCTGGGCATTTACTCCTGGAGGGGCAAGGGGTACTAGGCCACACCCCTGAGGCTGGCTTGGGAGGGACCAGGTGAGTCTGGGAGGAAGCTTCACAGAGCTGCTATGGCCACCAGTGAGAGAGGGAGAGGCTCGGGGTTGACAGCCCTGAGCCAGGGTCCCCCTGCTGGGCCAGCTGAAGTTCTGGGACATGGGCTGAGCACATGAACCGGCCTCAGGACTTCAAGTCAGGCCTCAGAAGCCTTCATTTCTGGGATCAACCAATGCAAGAGGGACAGTTGATGCCTGGGGGACCAGGGACCTCCTACTCTATCACCCACAGGCAGCCCCTTGTCTATCCCCTGTGGGGACAATGTCCCCCTCAGTACATAGCCTGAGGAAGGAGGCGGGGCAGGGTTGCATTTTCAGTCTCTTTTAGCATCTATTGACTTTTCTCCTTAAAAACTGTTATCTACACATTTCCTTGCACCTCCAGAATTTTGATGAGTTGAGAAAATCCACGTACTTCACCTCCATCTCAATAACAGTAAGTTTCTTCCCTTCCTATGGAAGATAGAGGGTCAGAGACGACCAGGGACCCTTCCCTCATGCTCCACATAGCAGATGCCTCAGGGTCCAGTTTCCAAGCACTGGCTGGTACATTTACCCCGTGGGATGATGATGATGATGACGATGATGATGAAGTACACAGCCTTATTCCTAAAATAAGTATAATGACAATAATGATAAAGGCAGCATCAGAGAGTCGGGGAGAGAACAGATTTTGGAGCCAGACTGCCTGGGCCCAAATCCCGGCTCCACCTCTCACTGACTATGGGAAACTGGAGGTCACTTGACTTCTTTGTGCCAGGCTGCCTCATCTGTAAATTGGGACTCAGAGAAGCTAATTATGGGATGTGTTTGGATGGGTGCCTGGCACGTGGTAGCGTTCTTACCAGCTATTGTTATTATTATTCTTATTTTATTGATATCATTGCTGTAGGCCAAGGCTTTTTCATGTACTGTGTCATTTGAATCTCACAATCCTATAACGGATAAGATATTATTATTATCACTCTTTATGGATGAGGAAACAGGCTCAGAGAGGTTGATGGACTTGCCCAAAGATACCCAGCCTGATATGGAGCCTGTCTAACCCTTGCAGAGCTGTACAGCCTGGTTACCCGGGATGATAAGCGGCGCTTCACCCTTATCCCTTTTATCCCTGCCCAGCCAGGTGGGAGGTTCTACCACCTCTACTTAATGCACGGAGATAACGGCTAGGTGAGTTAAGTGGCTCCCACACAGGCCTGCCTGCCCCAGCTGAGCCGCTTTTGGGCCAGCTGATCAGGACCGCTCTTCAAAATCACAATTTAACTGCTCCGCTGCGTCCATTGTTCTGTGCGCGGAGGCAACTGCCCCACAGGCCAGCCCACTTGGCGCCGCAGCAGTGATTAATAAGGATATTCTGCGTTCACGGGAGGTCTCTCAGCCAGGGCCTCAGAGTACTTTGCAAGCATTAATTAAGCTTCATGGTTGTGGCTCAGGTACGTGGGGGCCCTGGATTCAGTTTACATGCCTTTAGCTGATGCAGAAAGAGACCAAATCACTCCCCCAGTAAGCCATGGCCTTCAGCCCAGCCAGGTCCCAATGGGCATTCCTCATCCCTGGAGTTTGGCCAAAATCATTCGCAGAGAAAAGACTTCCTACTTGTTCTTCCAGACTTCAGAATAATAAGCAGCACTCAGAAGCCATTTCGCATTTGAGTTAGGTCCAGGCCTACAGCTCCATGGCTGGGCCTTACCTGGTGCCCACCCACTGGCCCACCTAGGTTAAATAGCAGCTGATGTAGCTCACGGCCTGCACCTGCCAGTGTAGCAAAGCCTACTGTACCCGTATGTGGGGCCTTTGGGGTCAGGCTGGTCCCTGCAACACCATCTGCACAGTATCCGCCATCCTCCATCCCTCATCTGCTTCGCCTCCATTCCCAGGTCTGCCCTCACACATCTGCCACTTGCTTGCTGCGGCTCTGACGTCCCAGAGCTTGCGGGGAGGTGGGAAGAGACCGCGTAACTCAGGGTAAAGAGCTTGGGTTTCCACCCAAGGATGTGGGGGGACCACAAAAGGGAGGGGCATGGTCAGATTTGTGCTTTGGGATGATGCTTCAGGGAGATGCGTATGTGGGGTGCGGGATGGGGAGGCCTGAGGCGGTGGGGCCAGGAGGAGGCAATGAGCCAGGGGAGCGTGGATGGGGCTCCTGCTGGCTGTGGCAGTGGGGTGAAGAGAAGGAGCTTGAGCGACATTTAGAGGAGATTGACAGGACTTGGTGACTACCCGGAGGCGGCATGGGAGAGAAGGAGGAGCCCTAGACGACCCTCCCGGCTATTGGATCCACTCTGCTGGGCAGTTATGCCCTCTGGGTCCAGCACTGGGCCAGTAAACTTGTGACCGACTTGGCAATGTTAGTGTAGACGGGCTCTCCCAGCTTCCCCGGAGAAGCTCTGTCAGAGGGAACAACCAAACCCAAACCCCTCACTCTCCCCTTCCATCTCCCAGGAACCATCCTTTCTGGCTTGGCCAGGGAATAAGGCCTGACACTGAGAGCTCAGCCTCCATTCCTGGGCCACAGACATGCCAGGCCACCACTGAGTTGACCCACGGGAGTCTGGGGGTGGGCATTTGTTCCCCACTTGGCTGATGAAACCAAGGCTCAGGGGTTAAGTGACCTGCCTGCATGGGCTGAATGGTGGTCCCTGAAAGGTGTCCATGCCCTAATCCCTGAAACCTGTGAATATGTTACTTTACGTGGCAAAAAGAACTCTGCAGATGTGATTAAGTTAAGGATTTTCAGCTGGGGAGATTATCCTGCATTATCCAGGTGGGCCCAGTGTAATAATTACAACGGTCCTTATAAGAGGAGGCAAGAACGCCCAAGGTAGAAGGGGATTTGCCCATAGAAGCAGAAGCAACGTGCTTTAAAGAGGGAGGAAGGCTCCAAAAGCCAAGGAATACAGGCAGCCTCTAGAAGTTAGACAAAACAAGCAAATGGATTCTCCCCTAGAGCTTCCAGAAGGAACGCCAGGCTGCTGACACTGATTTGAGCCCAGTGAAACTGATTTCGGGCTTCTGACTTCCAAAACTGTAAGATAATAAATTCCTCAGCATCGTCCAACTACATCAGAAATTCTCAGTAGGAGGTATAATTTATTCTGGGCGAGGGAAGAGGTTTGTCTTGATTCTGCCCAGGCCCTCACAAAATCAGAACCAACCTCTATCCTCGTCCAGAACTGGGGAAGCCACAGATGCCGGGTGCAGCCCTTGTTTAAGCTGTGACCTGAGCAAGACAGAGGGATGAGCCCCCTGGAAAGGGGCTGGAAGAGTGTGGGAGGCAGAGGATAGGAAAGTGCTTGAGGAGGAAAACAAGAATTTGGCTGTTGTCACAAAAGTAGGAGCCCCAGCGGCCTGAGGGACCCGGTGAGGGGAGAAGGGGTGGGGAGGAATTCTGCCTCCTGCTGAGGGTTTCTTTTGTAGTTGGACGACGCTGATGATCTGGGAAGAAAGGGGAGGGAATGTCCTCCTGAGGCACAGATCTGAGATGAATGCAGATTGCTTCTCCTCAGTTTAACCTCCAGGGAACAGAGGGTGAATCTCTGCATCCTGTGGGCGAATCTGCCATAGAGAGGGAGGCGGAGCTGGGAGCACCTGGGCTGAGCCTCACTGAGGCTCCTTTTCAGCTTATTCTTCCTTTTTTTCTTTGGCCGCATTGCACGGCATCTGGGATCTTAGTTCCCTGACCAGGGATCAAACCCGTGTCCTCTGCATTTGAAGTGCAGAGTCTTAACCATTGGTCTGCCAGGGCAGTACCCCCTTTTTAGCTTAAAGTGTCAGATTTTCCTTGACAAGGAATAGTTTCTTTAACCATTGTACATATACACAGACCTGCCCTGGCTTACACGACTTTAGTTATGATCGCTCACATTCATACAGTCCTGGGGGGCTTTGTGGTCATTTTCAAGGTTAAGAGCTCATTGATCCTCCCAACCTCTGAGGCCGGAACTGGTATCGTCCCATTTTGCAGTTGAGCAAACTGAGGCTCAGAGAGGTGACATGGTTAGTTCAAGTTTGTTGTCAGAGGCAGGATTTTGACTGAGCTTTTCTGGCCTCCTTTATGACACAGAAGGGAGCTCAAATATCATCGTGTTCACCCCTGTTCTGTGACCGTGCTCAGCGAGGCTCGAGACTTTTCCTGACATACCACAGGGAGCTAACAGCAAACTGGGTTGGGCCTTTGTACCTAGGGGTCTTATCCCTGCATGCTGACCTCTGCTTCAGGCCTGGACAAGGGGCCTTGGCCCACCCCATTGTTTACCTACTAACAAGTATTTCCTAAGGTTGGTGCTATTCCAGGCTCTGTGGGGAGCTCTGAGCATGGAGGAACAGGCTGACACAGATGAAGCAAGTCATGGAGGCTGATGTGGGTGTCTGTGGAGCCCAGCAGTGCTTGAGTGGGGGCTGCCATTCAGCAGAGTGGCATTGGGAGGAGGGACCATCTGGAGGCCTCGGTAGGGGCTGGGCAGCCCACACTGGGGTAGACGTGGCCAAAAGCATGAGGGTAAGAGGTCGAGGTGACCAGGGACTCGGGCTGGGGAGGTCTCCTCCTCAGGCAGGCCCTCCCTGCACAAAGCCAGAGGATCTGGTTCCATCTTCTTCAGGTGTTGCCTTCCTCACTAGCCCTTCCCTTTGCTTCATCATAGGAAACACCTGCAGAGCCCCAGCTGCGCCCTTCGGGGTTTCGGGTGTGGGTTTGAGGGGGTGGGGGCATGCTGGGCCAGCACGTACAGAAGTATGGCAGGTTGGTGCCCAGAGCCAGGGGGTGATCACAGCCATCCCTATCCTGGCCATTGGGATGACTGTCTCTTCTGATTCCTCTCTTTGGCCAGGAGTACTGCCATGTCCTTACACCACTAGAGAGACCCTGTGTGTACATGACAGAATATAATTGTCCTACAGATGCTATCTCGGGCCTTTGAATGCTGAGCCTTCCCCCAGGGCATCAACCCTGTTCTACTGCCCGCTTCACTCACCCCTCCACATGGTGTCATGGGGGCTGCAGGGGAGTAAGCATCTCTGGAGACCCTTGTGACTCCTGGGCATTTTGTGTAGAGCATTGGTGGTATGTGACATCATGGAAGTTAGGTTGGACCTGAGTCCACCATGACGGGTAAAGTAACTTCACTTCTGAACCCCAGTTCTCTCATCTATAAGATGGTTGAGAGGAAGAAATGAGAAAATCCTTACAGAATGTTTTAGCATGGTGCCAGGCACCAGAATGCTCAATAGATGCTGTGTGGTTCTCCTGCAAAGCTGTGGCCCTGGTGACGCTACTATAAACCAGAAGAAATCCTTAAAGAAATAGTCCCCAATAAAAGGTGCAGAAATCTCACAAGATGGTGTGGAAGAGAGGCCTGGGCCTCAACTAATGGAATGGTGTCCATTATGGCATGCCCCCCTCAATCATCCGACAATGGGCTTAGAAGGGCCAGAATCAGAACCTCTGGCTTCAGACCCTTGGTTGTCAATTCTTAGCACATGGAATATAAAGTTAACCTCATGGATGTCCCTAGAGGTGCCCCACGCAGTCAAGGCTGGAACTGATGAGGGAGAACGTCCTCTATTGGAAAGAAGTAGGTTGCTTGGGCAGGTAGCGTGGGCAGGAGCCCTGCATGGCAAGAGGGTCTCCTCCAGCCAGAAGGTTCATAAGACTCCAGGAGAAGTGTCAGTGGCTGGGCTTCCCCCAGTGGGGAGGGAAGGGACCCAGCTTCCTCATCTCTCCAAGAGAGTCTTTGGATCCTGAGGCAGGTGGCAGAAGCAGGAGGCAAACTCAGCTGGATGCCAGGAGGACAAGGAGCGGCCCTTAGGGAGCCAGAGGCCTTAGGGCTGTGCTGGCCACTGGAGCAGATCTAGGCTGGGAAGAAGGAATAACAAAAACCAGGAGGCTAGGAGGACAGAGGCAGGAAGATGGAAGCCCTCTGGGAAACAGCAAATAGTTAGCTCTTTGTATTGTTGGAGTTGTGAGAAGATGGGGTTGGGTGAACCTCTAGGCTAGGCCCAAACGCAGCTAGTGCTGAGTGGTGGGGATTTGGAGAACAAGCAGCCCTGCTGAGAGAAGCCAGTGTATACAACCCAGAAGGAACAGCACCTGGGTCTGCCAGCCCTCCTCTCTTGTCTTATGCTGTAAAGAAGCCAATCACATGTGTTTCCGTGAGGTTGATGACATACCCTCAGCACAGAGCCTGGCATTGGGGGGTGCCCAGGGGAGCACTGAGGGAGTGGTTTGACCAAAAAAGGAGTGGGGACCGGTCCATCTGACCACGGACCGGATTTTTCTCAAGGAAAATAAACTTCAGAGAGTAGAACAAAGGTAAAAATAAAATAGAGACTCTATTTTAGACTATCTTATCTATTACACTATTAATAATCCTGCCCCATTTTTGCAAAGTGCATAGCATGGTTCCAAACAGGATCTTTCTATGATCAGCCATCCAGTCAGCATGTTTGCTGAGCGTCTACTAAGGTTTCATGCAGAACCAGCTTCCAGGGGTACCTGGATACAGGTACACCCACAAGGAAATGAATGTTGATTCAATAACCTCATTTGGTCTCTGACAACCCCATTTACCATGGGGACGGGGCACTGGAAGAAGAGGAAAGAGTGGTGGGCTGGCTGGCCAAGGTCACACTGATAAGCAGTTCATGACGAGACCAAGAAGTTCCTCCAGGTCCCCCACGGCCACCTTGAGCTGACCCCCAGCAGCTCACCATGACTGTTTGTTTGGCTCTTACAGAAGTAAGACTGATGGGAGTTTCCAGTGATAGCTACTGAATATCCGAGGGAGAGACAGGTTTCAGAAAACTGTGAAACAATGAAAAGCTCTTAACAATTGATTTACAATCAATACGGTGAACAAATAGCACCTAAAATAGAAATATCCCCAAGAGACAGATCTCCACTCCTTGTGACTGTTCCTGTCACCCCGCTCACTTCCCAGTCCTGGCTGTGTGCGTGCGTTTAAATCCACCGGACAGACTCAGGCCTCAGCCCTGTGCTGTTCGACACTTCATTAATAACAACGGTAACTACATTTATGGACTGCTTCTGTCTGCCAGGTGCTTTAAATGTGCTCATTTAATCCTCCCATCAATCCGCTTAGGTTGATATGATTATTCCCATTTCATAGATACTGAGGGTAATTCAGCTCCCAAGTTTCAGAGGTTTAAACTTAGGTCTGTCTGATTCCAATACAGATGGTCTTCCTACTTCTCTGTGGTCATCAAACTTGCAGATGGCAGGGAAGAGCTGGGAAAAGTTGTGAAAGCATTCAGTGAAAGATTCAGGCCCCTAAAATATCTTGAGGCCCTGGGCAGCACTGTCCAGTAGAACCTTCTGCGATGACGGGAATGTTCTGTATCTGGGCTATCCACTACGGTAGCCACTAGCCATACGTGGCTATAGGGAACTTGAAAAGTAGCTAGTGTGGCTGAGAAACTGAATGTTTAAGTTAGTTTATTTATTTATTTATTTATTTTTAAATTTATTTCTGGCTGCATTGGGTCTTTGTTGCTGTGCGTGGGCTTTCTCTAGTTGCGGCAAGCGGGGTCTACTCTTTGTTGTGGTGCGTGGGCTTCTCATTGCCATGGCTTCTCTTGTTGCGGAGCACAGGCTCTAGGCGTGCAGGCTTCAGTAGTTATAGCACATGGGCTCAGTAGTTGTGGCGCATGGGCTTAGTTGCTCTGCGGCATGTGGGATCTTCCCGGACCAGGGCTCGAATCTGTGTCCCCTGCACTGGCAGGCGGATTCTTAACCACTACGCCACGAGGGAAGCCCTTAAGTTAATTTAAATAGCCACATGTGGCTAGTGGCTACTGTGCTGGACTAAAGGTGTACCTAGGGCTGTGGGCAGAAACCAACAGGATGATGCTGGGTCAGAATCTGTGCAGCTGTTGCATTTGGGTCATAGGAACAGGACAGGGAATTGAAAATGACTGGGGCCCAAGCTGATGCACTGTGAGCTCGGGCTTCAGTGGGTGAGGCCTCTGCAGGCACCTCTAGATGTGGGAGCTGAGACATTAAATCAGAGAAAGGAAGGAGGGAGGGAGGGAGTGGGCAGGCAGAAGGGAGAGGAGAGGCTTGGAAAGCAGAGGCAGGTACAAGATGGGTTCATCCGAGCACCCAGTCCCTTGTTCTCTGAGCTAAAGCCCCATAAATGTGAAGGAAAGAAGACTTCTCAATGCCAGCTAATGGCTCTGCCCCAAAGGGAAGCACCTTCCTGAAGTGCCTCTGCCGGGTGCCCTAGACTTCCCGTGAGCTTATGTCCACATCCTTTTCCTTTGTTTGCTTTGGAGCATCCAAGCAGCCTGTGTCTCATCCTGGGAGCTGGAAAATAAACATCACTGTGGAGACAAACTCACTTGGCTCCACTTACAGCGGCTAACGGCCTGTGATTTTCTAGCTCAAAGGCCCTTTGCTTCTGTGAGCATCGCCCGAGAAGATTTGGCCCTGGAAAAAGATATTAGGAAGCCGAGGGCAATAAACTGCCTGTGATCAGAAAGGCTCAGGACAGACCCCTGACAGGGGCATCAGAGGCAACACTCTGAACAGGACAGCCACATGGTCTGCCTCAGCCACTCTGCCTCTGGTTTGCAAACTGAATGTGCCCCTCAGCCCACTCTCACCGCACCCTGCAGATCTGGGGGGAGCAGGTGCAACAACAGATGGGCCTGGGCAACTTGCTCCAGAGAGGCATCCTTGCCTTGGGCTTTCAAGGGCTGGGATGGATTTACCCTTTGTCCTCCTACTGCCTTGAGTCTGGACTAAAAAGGGCAGGAGGTTGATAGCAGAACTAGTCACAGGGAGAAAAGGGCCTTCCCAGGAAGTGATGCTGAGACTTGGGACCTCTAACTCCTTTTCTGTTCTGATTATGGAAGGAGAAGAAAGGGTGCACTTGGGTAGTTTGCAAGACCTCTCTGAGGTACCCACATCCTAGAGCCCTCCGTTTGCACCTGAGCCTGGAGTAGGGGCTGGAGAGGGTCAGGCAAGGATACAGGTGGCCACAGTGCTGTGTACAGATAGCCCAGAGGAGGCCATGATCAGTCAGGTTCTTGATTCTGGGAACTACAGTTATGTCAAAAATCCCAGTGGTCAGCGATGACTGTGGCCAGAGGCCCCAGCCTGGGGAGTCTCAGTGATGTGACCAAACTGGCTGCCCCATGGGAGGTGATCCCTCTCTGATGGCTGCACATTAGATGCCACAGACAAGGCAGACATGGGTGAGGATCTAGGTACTGCAGGGTTATGGATCTGAAGTTGGTCCTGGCCCACCAGCTACCCTGAGGGTAGGTTGTAAGGAAGCCGAGGGCTGCTTTACTGGTGATCTGGGCTCCAATGTGATAAAGCAAAGGCCTGTCTGCTTTCCTGCTGGATATTGAGGCTCAGTCCAATCAATCTGCCTGCCAGACCCTGTGCTTTTGCTGTGAGGGTCAGTGTAATAGGGGCTGCCAGAGCCAGGTACCAATCAGAGCTGCATGTGGGCAGGTTAGTGCTCTGTGCTGCAGCACGGTGGTTCTGAAAAACTCAGCAAGCCTCTGTTTTCAGGGACCAGGGAACTCTGCCCTGGCAACCTTGGTGCTGGGCTGGATTTCCTGGGAAGGCTCTGAGTGGGTTGGGGGATACTGGGCCTCAAGGCTACAACATAGATTCCAGGAGAATGGTTGCTCCTGCTCTCAGCAAGAGCTTGGGTTAGGAGAAAGGAGCTTGGGGCACACGTGATGGACCCTTCCTTCCTGGCCTGCAGTGTAGCGTGATCAATTGCAGCTCAGTTGGGGATGAGTCGGGCTGTGTAGCCCAAGGCTGACACAGGCCTGTCCTAGTTATACTTGTGAGCAATGAGTCTCTACCAGCCCCTTGGGCTGTGCCCTCCCTGTTCTTTTCCAAATAAAGAACTTGAGGACCAAGGGAGGAAACTCTTCCTGGAGCATGCAGTGGGTCCCATCTTAAGGGAGTAAATTCTGGGTCTGCAGCGAGGAAAGGCACTTAAAAGTGGGGCCAGGCTTCCAGTGTGAGTGTAAGAGGAGGCAACACACAAGGTCAGCTTTGACTCGACAGCAGCAGAAGTTGCCCTCCCACCCTCCCTGCCAGCTCCCCCACCAACATAACACCCGCCTCCCGCCTGTCCCTTTCGCCTCTCTCCCTTTCTTTTTCCTCCCGGGAATGCACAGGAACATTTTCCAGAGAGAACATGTAAGCCTCAGCAAAGCCCATTACGGTGCCCCTTGGCGAATATTTGGAGCAGATGCTGTCTATTGCCTCCCCAGTCCCGCCATTTACTGACTGCAGTGCCAGGGCCACGGGCTGTGATTCTGTGGCAAGATTCAATTTCATAGATGTCAATAAGCTGAGGGTTAATTCAGACTCTGAGGCTGAGCGTGACAGCTATTTTGGGTCAAGTCTACATTTCATTCCTGAATGGACTCTGGCTTACCCATCCTTTCCCCGGTCCAGCTCCTCAGCTTTCATTTTGAGTTCACACACTGAGTTTGGCCACATGCCTACGGAAGCCCTGGGCTAATTTCCAATCTTGGAGGCCTTTTCCCTTCACCCCCGCCACTGTTCATTGTGAAAACCAAACACCATAGAAGAGAATTTGGAAATACTTCATGTGGAATCGTGCCCCTCTCATAACAACAAATTCTGTTAGGTTTTCTCCTTCGATCTGGGCCCATGTGTGTGATGGCTGGACCTGGACATTCTCTTTATGGTCTGTTTATTCAATTAATGTTAGATGCGTCTCTGTGGCCTTTGAGTCTTCGAGAGCATCATTTCCAGTGGCTGCAGCATGTCGTGTCAAGTGGATAGACATGCGTTATTTAATCACTTGTCTTCTGTGCACACTATTGCTGAAAGCCAGGTCACCTGACCTGATTTTGGCTTATAACACACATTTGGCAGTCCCAGTGCAGGGATGTGCAAAAGTGGGGCCAGATTTCAGATGCATTTATTCATGAAACATGTATTAACTGTCAGTTAAAGGCAAGGAACCATGGCATAAGGGAGAGGACAAGGTTTAGGGGAGTAAGAAAATGTGGCCCTAGATAACCAGTGGCTTGAGAGTCTGGCTGGGGCAAGGAGACAGACCTCCAGGTCTCACATGATGAGGGGGGATGTTAGGGCTTCTGATCCCCAGGAAAGTTATGATATGCCTGGTTCTGAGAAACTAGGTTCTCAAGTAATAGGGACTTATCTTTGAGACCTTGGTGCATCCCCAATTATTTGTTACTGATGATAAACTAATAAAGTTCGGAACTAATTTACCAAAAAAACAAACAAGCAGAGATGCTGGGGGCTTTTCCTATCATCACTTCCATTTCAGTCACGTGCCTTCTGATGTTTCTAGAGTAGGAAGAGAAAGGATGTGGAGGTAGAGTTGCACTTGTGGGAACTGTGGGAAAACTGGGACTCCCATCCATCATGTTCATGGGCTGGGGCGGGCAGGCTAAAAACCACTGATATGAGAAGAAGAATAACTGCTGTTTACTGAGCTCCTGCTTCAAGACAGACACTGTACTAGGCACTTTACGTAAGGAAACGTGAGTCCCTTTATAACAGTGTTTTACAGTAGAGATGATTCTTTTCATGATTAAGAAGAGTTTGTGAATTAGAAAAGTTAAATGATTCACTAGAGGTGACTTCTCAGTATCTCTTCTCCAAAACCAGGTAGCTGCGCAGTATTTCATGTAACCCTTTTTCTAAAAAGGGATCTCGTGCATCTTTGCCTTTCAAAATAAAATGGTAACTGGATAGCAATCCAGACCTAGGAATGCAAGAGAAAATTATATGGAATAATTTTAGAAAGTCTCTCTTAAGGTAATTTACTTTCCAGTGAGAGTATATACTTAGAGCTGAAATTGATAAGCATGTATGTTTAGAATTAGTACTTAAGTTATTTTGGTCATTTTCAAAAGAAACTGTACCGTTAAATTAACATACCACATCAGTGGGCTAACAACCTGATCTCATCCTCACTCCTTTTGCTGGTAGATTAAAGACTAGGGTATTTACAGACTTTCTACTCTTCCTGGAAAAGTCAGGAGTCCAGACCAGAAACCACTGACCAGCAAATCTCAGTGCTAGACCAGGATCTGTGCATTGAACTGGTGGCTAGATGTGTGTGGTGGGCAGAAGAGAATTTGAGGGACCCGGGGCGAGCACTCCAAGGGCCAGGGAAACCTGGGTCTGGTTTTTTAAATTTGACTTTGTTGTTTTTCTTGCTACAACCATACTTCATAGTCCCGTGAGTCAGAGCCATAGGTTTTGTTTTCAAATGGCCTGGAGAGGGCCTTGCTCAAGGTGATGATTTATTCTGATTCTTTCACGGGAACCTTCTTCTACATCTGACTGTGGATGACGAAATGCTCTCCTGACCACCCCTTGGGGCATCCCTGCTTCACACTCAATCCCTGCACCCCATCATCATGTGTTCAGAGGGACTTCAGTGACAGTTTGAGACAGCACCCTCTGAAGGCATGTCCACCATGCCTGCCCCCCATGTATGGGGTGACATCCAGTCTGCAGGCTGGTGTACATCCTTGAAACTTTGCGACGAGTTTGGAGCCAGAGAGGAATTTGGGAGTCCTTGGCATATAGAGGGGAGCTACATCCCTCTACAAGAGTAGGTGAGGTCAGCAGGGGTGCGGGCACCTGGGGAAAGACTGGGATCTGTCTTGGGGCAACCACGCTTGAGCTGCCAGTAGAGGGTGGAAGGGTTGAAAGGCACAGTAGAAGAGATGGGAGCTGAGTTGGGGAAACACAGTGCCCCAGGGCAAAGAAGCAGAGGGTTTCAAGGAGGGAGTGACCAGGAGGGCCTGTTGAAGCCAAGAGGCCCAGGCTGTGTGGAGCCTGCTGGGATTCCTCTTTGCTGCTTTTGTTTGTTAAATTTTACCCAAATCTTGGAAATTATAAATCCTATGCTGTGGGATGAGTCTTACTCCTTTTTTTTTTTCCAGTTGTTTTCACATGGTCATAGATTATTATATGATGATTAAAGAACATTTGGAAGAAAAGGTGGAAAGCAAAATTTTAAATACTTAATTTCCACCCTTTCTAAACACGCCAAATGTTGACATTTTGGTATATTTTCTTTCAGTGGCTTTCAGTGGGTTTTCAGTGGTTTAGAGTTTTTAAAATTGCAATTATACTGTATTTATAAATTTGCACACAATTTAACATTTATACTACAAGCATCGATCTAGGATTGGTCTTTTAAAACATGGCAAACATCATTCAGACTGGTACAAAGTTCAGCACCCACCTTTTAATTCAATCGTCTTCATTATATTACTCCTTTCTGTTATATATATTTTGGCTACTTAACGTCAGGTACTGAGAGTAGTATGCAAATTTATGCCCACAACTGTCTTCATCTTGTATTTTTAATAGTAACAGGTTTTGCCTCAAGTATTTTGATGCTAAAATACTGAGTGTACAAATGTTCAGAACACTTATGCTTTCACAATTGCTCCTATGAATATAAAATTACCCTTTTTATCCTGCTTGACGCTGCTTATTGCCTTAAATTGTGCTTTGTCTGACAGAGCCACTCACGCTTTTTCTTTTGTTTGCATTTACCTAGTATAGCTTTGCCTACCCTGGAATCATTTTATTTTAGGTGAGTCTCTTGTATTAATTTAATCTGGGAACCTTTGTCTTCTAACAAGGGGATGGTAAATGCTTACGTTTATTGTCCTAATCATTTCGGGTGGCCTCTTGTCATCTTGTTTTGTGTTTTCTGCATTTCCTTTCTTTTCTGACTTTTGAGCCATAGCTGGTGATTTCTTTTACCTTCTGCAGTGATTAGGAAGGGAGACATCTTGTTTCTCACTCCCCTGGTCTGCATTTTATTGCCTCCAATAAAGGTCTTAATTTGTCTCTGTGTTCGGTTTGTAAGCAGCTCTGCTTATCTCAGCCTGGCCCTTCTCATCTCCAGGAGGTGACATCCTCTGCAGAATGGCTTTAAAGGCCCTCTGTTGATTTCTTTGTTTGCTCACTCAGGGAAAGGAGTCCTGCATAGCTGGAGCAGGAATGCTGAGAGCTTCTATCCAGAGGAGGTGCCCCATGCTTCCTGCGAGATGGAGGGACCATCTAGGCTCTAGCCAAGAGGGGTGTGTGTATGGCGATGGTGATGGGGGAAGGCAGGAATTATCATTACCACTGCCCATGGAAGCCCCAGGAAGTGCCTGTTGGCCTTTGATTGAGGCAACTGGCCTGAGCAGACCCGGCCCAGCTGGCAGGGATGAGCTCTCTGCAGAGAGAGCGTCCCAGGGCTGAGGGACCAGAGTAACGGTGGGTGGGGGATGGTGGGCCTGAGCTGGCAGGGTCCTGGTTCTGGCCTAGACAGGTGGTTCAGGGCCTGTCAGTCTCAGGCGTGAAAATTCCTGGGCACATAAATTTTTTTTATATTCTTTTTTTTTTTAATTGAAGTATAGTTTATTTGCAATATGGTGGGCACATAAATTATTTTTAAATATGCTTTTTTTGGAATTCCCTGGCGGCCCAGTGGTTAGGACTCTGCACTTCCACTGCAGGGGGCACAGGTTCAATCCCTGGTTGGGGAACTAAGATCCCACATGCCGAGTAGCATGGGCAAAAAAATATGTGTGTGCGCGTGTGCGTGTGTGCGTATATGCTTATTTATTTATTTATTTATTTATTTATTTATTTATGGCTGTGTTGGGTCTTCGTTGCTGCATGCGGGCTTTCTCTAGTTGCGGCGAGCGGGGGCTACTCTTTGTTGCGGTGCACAGGCTTCTCATTGCGGTGGCTTCTCTTGTTGCGGAGCACAGGCTCTAGGCACGCGGGCTCAGTAGTTGTGGCTTGCGGGCTCAGTAGTTGTGGCTCGTGGGCTCTAGAGTGCAGGCTTAGTAGTTGTGGCGCACAGACTTAGTTGCTCTGCGGCATGTGGGATCTTCCCGGGCCAGGGCTTGAACCCATGTCTGCTACCTTGGCAGGCGCATTCTTAACCCCTGCACCACCAGGGAAGTCCCTGTGTATGCTTTTTAAGACTTGTAAATGAAATTTCAGTGAGGGTTTTCTCAGGGCCTCCGTTTGTCTACTGTCTTAACCAGGTATTGCTCCCATGTATTTTATATTAAAACTCTCTCTGTGGGGCAATTAACAGCTTTAAATGACTTATTTAAATTTAAGCACCTCTGGCATTTTTTTCAGTTATGCAAGATAGTTGCTCCTCTGTATCCCCTAACACAGAGGTGCCAGTTTTGGGGAGGGCAACGCCACAGCCACAGAGGGGGGAGGGCTGGGGCCTGGGAAGGCAGGGTGGGGCTGCTTGGGGAGGACAGCCTGCCAAGGCCTAGGAAGGTCTCCAGAGGGAGACAGGCCAGGTGGAGCTTCATTGTTGTCTTTTTTTGCTTTTTCCAGCTTTATAGAGGTAATAATCACATAGAACATGTGTAGGTTTAAGGTGAACAATGTGATGATTTGATACATGTTTATATTGCGAAATGATTATCACAAGCCTTCATCTTTTGTAGGGCCTGAGAGGCAGAGGTGGGGCTATGCTGCCGCCAGTGATCCTCTGCCTGACAGGGCCAAGGCTTTCCTAAGAGTGGCCACAGGTCAGAAGGAGCAGTGAGAAGCTGGTGAGAAGGGGCAGTGCATGCAATGGTCAGAGCTTTGACAGGGCCAGCCTGGCTTCTGGGGAGGGTGGTGGGCCAAATAGCTACTCAGGAGAGCCAGACCGTATCCACCAGACTGACCACCAAAGGCTGACACCTCACAAACACCAAGTTCCTTTGGGACCAGCACCTCAGCTGATCCTCTGGGAAGCCTTGGAACACTTAAGCCAGAATCAAGAGGTAGCATCATCAGGGTCCAGAGAAGCAGGTGTCAAGGAGGCCTTGGGGCTGGGACAAAGCCACGCCTGGCCACTGGAGTCAAGGTCATCACTTTAATCTCCCTCCTGTTCCAGGCCCACATGGTCATGATGGCTACTGTCAAGCCCTTGGAGCACCAGATGAGGAAACTGAGGTCCAGAGATGTAGATGATATATCCAAGGTCACTCAACAGGCTGATTCCAATTCCTTATAGTGTTTCAAAATATTTTGACCCATATGCTTTTCTTCTTCTATATGAGTTGGTGTAAACCCTCTGACTCAGATGTTAATGTCCAGACCTAACACATGCAAGTGTGTGTGTGTATGTGTGTGATTCCCCCTGTTAGAGTTAGTCGTTCCTCTTCTGTGTTTCCAGTGCTCTCTGTTCATCCCTCCATCATATAATTTATCTTGCTGCACTGGAATTATCTGTCTGTGTGTGTCCTCCTGACAGGAGTGAGTACCTAAGGGCAGGGACTTTGTACTGTTCTTTGTATACAGTAGGCACACATGAATTTTGTTAGATGAATGTTGATGAATTCACAACTGTCCACTCACTATACATAGGTTACCATGGCTTGGCCCTATTAAATGTGCAATCCTTCTATGATTGATTAATTAAAAATTATGTTCTTCTGAAGGTTAATAACTGAAAAACTATACTTTGCTTAGCATACTATGCCTGTGAGGAGCATAGCTGCTTGGGCCACACTGCTTCATGGTGCCCCTTGTAGCAGCGTGCTCTAATTGCAGGCAAAGGGTCTCAGGAGTGGGTCTTTCAAACGAAACATGTAAAGGAAAAACATTTTCACCAAATGTATGCAACAAGTTTCTGAAATACACCAGCCTCTGCTTCCATTGCCCTTACTCTGCTACCCCAGCATCAGTAGCTGGAATCACAGCTGCTCAGATTTGACATGAGATAAGGTTGGCAATATTTCTAAGATCTCAGTTTGGCTCACCTGCTGGGGCTACAGGTGAGGCAGCACCTATAAGGAAACAACATGAAGTGGCCATGTTCATTTTCCATTTCCTACTCTGTGCTACATGTTCTGTTTTAGACTTGGCTAACCCCCTAAGGACAGGGATTGTGTCTCATTCACTTCTGTCTCTCCAATGGTTGGCGCAGGGCTTCACACAGAGTAGGTGCCATGTGCTGTGCTGGGACTGTCTAAGAATTGGCGTGTCAGAGCCTTGGGGTCAGAATGATCAGGTAAAAGAGACCTGGCTGGCAAGCTGCTCTGAAGTAACCACAGCTCTACTTGCTGGTGCCCAACCATTCCAAACATCCATGCCTTTATTATTATTCTGATTTCTCAATTTGATTTTATTCTTCAGAAGTCACCATTCCACTCTGTCGCATTCAGTGTGTGTGGACACACATTAGTCATTACTGGGGTCAATGACCAGATGAGCCCTTAACATTCCATTACCAAGACAAGTGTTTGTCATTTCTCATTAGTGTTATGTTTATAATCACTAGGGACTTATCCTCGGACAACTTGTCAAAATCTGCGTGGCCTTGCCAACACGTGGCAGGTTTATCCTTCCAGAACTGTGAAGGGCATCTGGAACCCTCGCATGACTTTCCAAAGAAAACGCAGTGCACCACCATGGTCTCTTTCATCTTCTATCATCTTGCACATCAAAACTCCCCCTTCACTCATCAAGGGACTGTTGCAGAGCTGTGAATATTACCTCCCCACTGCCTCACATCCTTCACAGAACTGCAGATGCCTCTTGGAAGAAGTGCCGCATCTGTGTCCCTTTCCCTTCCTGCCTTTACTTTCCATTGTTATTAGAAGTGTAGCCATGGAGAGAAATCTGGTGGTCAGTGGCGACTGCAGCCCTGAGAAAAGATATATTTTCCTTCTAATCAGACTAAGGAGAATGGGGTTTGGTTTCTAGTCCCTGCAGTCTGCAGAGAAATAAGCAGAACAAACTCAAGACGGCAAGTCCAGAAAAATCCCCTTTTGTGAAACAAGCTCTCTGCACGGGGGGTGGGGATCACTGATTGATAGGTGCTGCAACCGGAATGGGCTGTGGAATTTGCAGTGACCCTGACTCAGGCCCTCACAGCAGCCAGTCTGGGAGGCAGCCACTCAGGGGCATTGCTGGAGAATCACAGACCAAAGGATAACACTGCCTGCCTCTTAGAGCACAGAGAAAAGGTCTCAGTCCAGGGACAAGCCTCTGCCTCCTCCCTCACAGAAAAAGCCCTCCTAAGCTTTTTGCCTGGATTTGGGCACTGCGGCTGTGCTTGGCATCTGTGCCTCTTGGCAGCTCGTGCTGCCTGCCGCTTGACACAGGCAGCCATCCTCATAGCAGACCTCCAGCCTTCTCCTGCCTAGAGCTTTTGTGAAGACCAAATGAGAGAAAAGCCCACGCGTGTTCTCTAAAGAGCAAAGAGCACTGGTAGGAATGCTGGATGGCTGTGCTGTCTGGCCATGCCCTCCACAAGCTCTGGCTTTGGGTATGCTTGATGAGCACGTTCCACATGGCAACAAAACGCCCCAATTCAGTGAGATACCTCAAATTGGTAGTTTCAGATTTTACATCCCTTTCTTTGCCTATGAACTTTTTTTTTGGCCAACAATTGTTAGCCACAGGTTTTCTAAACCCTTCTTACCAAACATCTATTTCCTACTGAAACTCTCTTCTCCATTTCAGGGTCCCCAGAATACACCACTGGCATACCCAGCCTTGTTCATTTGGTCACAACTTTTCCCTGCCTTCCCTCCCCACCCTACTGACCCTTCAGAGCCTCTTCACATTGTACCCACCTTTTTTTTTTTTCTTTATAAATTTGTTTTTATTTTTGGCTGTGTTGGGTCTTCGTTGCTGTGCGCAGGCTTTCTCTAGTTGCAGCGAGCAGGGGCTACTCTACATTGCGGTGCGCAGGCTTCTCATTGTCGTGGCTTCTCTTGTTGCGGAGCGCGGGCTCTAGAGCTCAGGCTCAGTAGTTGTGGCGCACGGGCTTTGTTGCTCCGCGGCATGTGGGATCTTCCTGGACCAGGGATCGAACCCGTGTCCCCTGCGTTGGCAGGCGGATTCTTAACCACTGCACCACCAGGGAAGCCCTGTACCCACCCTTGAAGACCAAGCAGAAGACCTCTCTACAAGCTGACCCACAAATCACCTCGCCCTCCTTCAAAAGAAGTTATTGGGTTCCTGCTGATCTTGAACCATGAGGCAGTAATCACAGTGGTTGACAGCAGGCTCTGCAGTCAGCTTGCCCACCTCTTACTGCTTGTGTGACCTTGGGCAAGTTACTTGAAGCTCCTGGGCATTGCTTTCCTCAGCTATAAAATAGGGATAATAACAGTAGCTCTTTTATGCATATCAAGGGCTGAGCACAATGCCTGATGCACTGTAAGCACTCAGTAAAGGAGAGCTAGTATTATCCTAAGAATTTGCTTTGTATGTTGCCATGTAAGGCCATAGCAACCCAGGAAAAGTAGATTTTATTGTCCCAGATGAGGAAAATGAAACTCAGAAAAGTTAAAGCACTTGCCCAAGGCCACACATTTGGTGATGAAGCTGAGATTCAGAGTCAGGTCTATCTGGTTGGGAGCCACAGCTTTCCCACCACCATAGCCAACCCACCTTAATAGGCCTCCTGTTGTTACGTCAGCCCGTCTTCCTTGGTTTACCCTTCACGTGGGCATTGCTCCTCTCCCCAGCCAGACCCTGGGGTCTGGAGCAAGGTTTCTCAAAACACCGCCACCCTAGCTATGTACCATTCAGTATCTGTTGAGTGAACAAAAGAGTGAATGGATGGGGGACTTCCCTAGTGGCTCAGTGGTTAAGAATCCGCCTGCCAATGCAGGGGACATGGGTTCGAGCCCTGATCCAGGAATATCCCACATGCCGCGGAGCAACTAAGCCCGTGCGCCACAACTACTGAAGCCTGCGTGCCTAGAGCCCGCTCTCCGCAACAAGAGAAGCCACCGCAATAAGAAGCCCACGCACCGCAACGAAGAGTAGCCCCCACTCAACGCAATTAGAGAAAGCCCGCCCGCAGCAACGAAGACCCAATGCAGCCATAAGTAAATAAACTTATTTTTTAAAAAAGAAGAGCGAATGGATGGGAAAAATTCATTTCAAGACCAGAATCTAGCCCCAAATAACCTAGCCCTGGTCCTTAAGTCCCTGGAAGTCAGGGGCCTCTCAGCAGAACCAGGGGCCATCCCACCTCCAGGCCCTTCCCCACTTCAACCCACCCATCACACTGACCCAAGATATCTGACCATGTTTCTCTCCTTCTAAAGCACTTCCAGGGATTTCTGCACTTCCTGTGGGACTAGTCTATAGAAAGGAGTTTGGTTCCAACATACTCTGTTAACATAAGTCTTCACTGAGCTTAACATGTATTTCTTTGATCTAGAAGGCAAACTTTTGGAAAAGAGATGGTCAAGAATAGCAATGATGTGCTCCCTCAGAGCTGTGCAGTAAAGGGACCACGGCCACGTTCTCCTGGGGCTATGGTTTCTTTATTTATGTCCCTTTATTTTTAAAGTAAAACTGCATGTAAAGTGCTCTAAACACCAAGATCAGAATGCAGAACTTCAGGATAAACATGACAGAACGATGCCTGTTTTGCTGCTTGCCTCATCGTCCCAGAGAAAGAACCTCACGTGTGTTGATGGGACATAGGAGAACATGAAAGATGCTGAGGTATGCCCAAAGTTACTGAGACCCTGTGTTTTGGTGTAGACACAATCAAATGAAACTGTCCTTTAAGCCTCCTCAGGAAACAAGCAAAGATGGGGGGTGAAGCAGTAGAATTGTAGAGAAGACCATGGAGATTCTGAACAGAAACTTTTCTATTAAAGAACACCTGAAATTCCATTTAGTCATAGCTACCATTTTTTGAGTGCTCAAGACTCCATAACTTGACCAAGGCCAATGGGTGGCAGAGTGGCTTTGACCTCGCGTATGTCCAACTCCTATCCAGCATCTTTCTCCTAAAGCACAAGGCTCTCATTTCCCCGAGGAATCGTGGAGTCCAAGAGACTTAGAGCTCTTGGGTCATCTGTTGTAAGTACCCTCTAATCATCCTCTTCCTCAACTCATTAGCAGAGGTCAAGACCTGTGCATAATTCGGTTAGCTAATTTGTTTATTCATCGTATGCTTATATAAATGGCTTGAAATCTTTCCTCAGTATCCTTATTTGCAAGAAAATTTGGCCCACATCAAGGTAATTCATGAGCTTATACTTACAAGTGTTTTCAATCATGTTTTAACTAGTAGTAAATCTTTTGTTTGATTTATCTGAAAATTGTTCTTCTTCCTCTTGCCCCTGTCTTGTAAGATTCTATGAGCCCCCTCTGATAACAACAGCAGCTAAGTAAAGATAAACAAGTGAAATTAATTTTAATAATATTGTTTATTTAACTGAATGTATCCAAAATGTTATTTTATTTTATCCAAAACATTATTAATGAGCTATTTTATATTTTTTATACTAATTTTTCAAAATCTGGTGTATATTTTATACTTACAGCACATCCCAATTCGGACTAGTCATATCTCAAGTGCTCAATAGCCACATATGGGTATTATATTGGAAACACAGATATAAATAGGCATTCTTCTTTTCCTATTTCATCTGTTTCTATTTCAACTTTAGGTTTTGCATTAGGATTGGATCATAAAAGGCTGTGTTAATGGAAATGTGCCCTTTGGATAATTTAATAAACATAGCAGCAGTTTAGGACAGTGGAAAGAACATACCTTAGGAGTTATAAAACCTGGGTTCTAATCCTCAGCTAACCGGGCAACCCTCAACTTCCCTCAGCCTCTTTCCTCATGTTAAAAAAGAGATGATGGCTTATGATTATTAAGTTTCTCTTACAGCACACACCATTTTCAGGGTTTCTGCAGCTGTTTCCTCTTTCCAGTCAAAATTTTTGTATGACAGTGCTTATCCCAAGTTGGAGTAGTGTTCCCTGTGCCCAGTTCTGTGCCTGGCACACTGCAGGAACAAGAAATGTTTGTTGAATGAACGAAAATCCAGTTCTTTGAGGGATCCTCGGGCCTCTCAGTTTTTGCAGGATAACTATAGCAGCCTTAGCAATTAATTACATTTTCATTTCCTTTCTCATATTAGCCTAAAGTGCTGACAATCTAAGCTTTCTGAAGGGTAATAGCCAGGATTAGAAACCATTTCCTGATCCTGTTAGCAAAGGAGATGGTGCTCAGCTATAGGCATGACTGCCTAGAGACCCCCGCAAAGGGCCTCCCTCTTGTTACATGCTGTTCTTATGCTGAGGAGAGTTAATTAATGACTCTAAATAAGAAAACAATCAAATCTGTCTGCAGTCATATGAGTCACAGCGGACCAGATGGGGAGCTGGTCCTTGGCCTCCAAATGCCCTCGGGAAAAGCAATAGCAGCCTTTGCTCCATACGTCAAGAGCCTTGCAAAATCCCAACCTAGAAGGGAAAGGAATTGCTCAAAATGGATTGGAGACCCAGCATGATGTGAAGCAGTTTCTTAAAAGGCCAGGCCCCCTGCCTGGGTGTTATGCACACTGAGGTCTAGGGAGAGGAGAAAAAGCACGAGTCTATTTCTCTCTACTCTCTTTAGACACCCAAACCTACGGCAACTGCATGGGGAGTTCTCAGGCACAGGCCCCCTGTGTGTGTGTGGCAAGATTGGGGCAGTTGACACTGCCACCCTGGGAGGACTGGAGAATATGTGGCTTAAAGCCCATCAAGCCCCAAACCTGCCCACCTTCAGGACTCCCATAGCCACATATGAAGGTGGAACATTGGTTGTGACAGCGTGAGGGTGGAAATGTGATGTTTCCCTGAGATTAGTTGAGGCTTACAACAGTGAAAACTTTTATTTTGGTGTTAGAAGCTTTGCTGTGAAAAATCTGAGAGAGGGAACAGGTGGAAGGAGCCTCTTAACAATATCCAAGTGTCCTCAGTATCGGAACAGGATGCTAGCAGATAAAGATAAGCCTGTTTCTTTAGCTCTATATGTACTCTGTTGAATAATAACATCCTCATTTTTTTTTCCTCTCTCTCTATTCTTGCAAGCTTGGCTTCCTGTGAAACTGTTCCACTCTAGAAAAACCCTGGACCACTGGCCATGAGGGCCATATACTCTCCTTTCCCCTTCTTTGGTAATCAAGTTCCGGTAACAAGCCCTTTGTCAGGATAAGATGTAAAGTATGTGGCAATACCCTTGCTCAGTTTGAAAGGACTCCTTGTGATTTATGTCTGAATCTTAGTTGGTCCCCAATCCCATTACTCTAAAATTTGGTTAGAATCTCACAGAAGACAGTACAATACTTCAATTTTCCTTCTACAATAGCAGTAGGAAAAAAAAATAGTGGTCAGGAGGAGTCTCTGGAGTCTAAGATATCCAGGTTGGAACGTAAACGTTGCTCCTTCTGATCTGTATAACCATGGGCAAAACCCTTTCCTCTCAAAGCTTCATTTCCTCATCTTGAAAGTGGGAGTAACACCACCACCCACATCATAGGACTGTGAGGATTAAATACATTCTTACATGTGAAGAGCCTGACTCAGAAATGTTTCCTCTTATTATTAGCTTGTAATTCTTTAAATAGGGATTGCTGATGGGTTCATTCAAAGTGATGCAGTAGATCATCTACAGCTATGTTTTCTCCTGTTCCATTCTGTGACGAGCTTTGGGGAAATCCTCACAGAGGCCGTGGTCCTCAGAGCTTGCTTCTACTCCATGCCCTAAAATTCTCCCTTTCCACTAGGTGGGGCTGGGGCCAGTGCTCCAGAACCTTGGACAGCTCCACACCCTAGGGACTGCTGGGCGGCCTGAGGGAGCAGGAAGCACTTGGGGGATTTTCCCAGAAGGGCTGCATTACTGTGGGGATTTAGGAATCCCAAAAGCCGCAGTCTCATTCCCAGCATGTGTACCACTTGAATGCATGCTGAGATTCTTCAACACAGCCAGCCCTCCTGGAAAATTCTGAGGAACCTCTCCTCAGAAACTCCATCCATAGGAGTTACCGAATCTTCAGGGCCTTTCCTTCTCTCCTATGAACTCCAAGGATTTTTTCTTTTTTGAGCCCAAGAAGAACAGAAATACTACCCACAACTTCCTGTATCTGCTGATATTTAATCTGTTTGGCTTCAGTACAAGGATTAAACATTCTTGATTAACCTCAAGTGAAAGTAATGTATGAGTATGAAGAAAGGCTTTAGAAGACAGAGATTCAGGTATGAATTTTAAAAAAACAATATTATTGCCTGTATGTGATGTTAAGCGACATTCTCTAATCAGGATAAGCAGGTAGTTCAATTTATGAGATAATTTAGCTTTTCGCTCTCCAATGCAGAACACAACACGCATATGCAGTCACCTTCCAAACAGGCAAGGAGGAGATTAAGTCCTATTTTTACTGTATGATACTGAGTCATGTAGTTCAATGAAAATCACATGGATGCCAAAGTAAGAACAATACCAGGTATTTAAATATCTCTTTTCCTTTAAGGAGCTCTAAAGAGTTTGTGGCTGCAAGAAATCACTTTAGAGCAACACCAGGAGAGGAGACACATGTCACCAGGTGGGCATTTAAGACTGAGCACATCTCATCCGTCTCCCCTGCTCCCATCATTAGGCCTGGAGGAGCCAGTGTTTCCCAGTTCTTTGCGTTTAGAAATAGACTCCTGATATCTGCATTTTCTGGGCCGTATTGTTGATGAGAAAAAGAAAGCATATGTTTGAAAAATATGTTTTTGACTAATAATGAGGAAGAGGAGAGGATAAAAGAATAGGAAGAAAAAGGAGAAAGGAATTGAAGAAGCAGAGGAAAAGACAGGAAATATGCTTAAATCTCCCGAGCTTGATGAATGTTTTTCATGCATTTTTCTCTTAAACAGATTTGATGCCCACCCCCAACTGGATGAAAACTTGAACAAATGTCTTCAGGCCCTCTTTAAATATTTCCATATAGGCGAGGACAGTGGCAGTTCCATTACCTGAAGGAACTGCAGACAAGAACATCAACTCAGGACTCCAAAAGCAGACAAGTAGCCCCCAAATGGTTTTTACCTAACAATGCCCACACCCACCTTGAGCTTTCACACCGTGGGGGAGTGTTAGTTGCCAAATTTCAACTTGGTTTCACTTCTTCCCAGCAGAGGTCACTGTGGATACTTGTGGAGACTGGACCGGGCAGGGCTGGGCTGGATGGTGGCTCTGGTAACTGTTCTTCCTGTGGTTCCATTGGCCACTGTCTAACCCCTCATACAGAAAAGGAGTCTCTGGTGACAGCACCTTTGCCGTCAAAGTGCTACGAAACTGAGGTCACTTGGTGGGAGTGGGCAGGTCTGGGAGGGCTGTCCTCATCCTCCAGGGATATCTACCCATAGTGATATATCTGTGTCACGTTCGTGCCCTCTCCGTGAGTGTACCTGGTATTACTGAGAGGCCACCTGTCACTGACCAGCAGCTCCAGCCCCATGGTCCTTCCAGATAGAGGCCAAAGTGACAAAAGTTGTCTTGCCACACAATCTTGCACCCACCTCATAAAGGACTCTGCTGTTGAGCTCCCCAAGCCCCACTTGTCAGCCCATGATGGTGGGGGCAGAATTCTGGTCCTTAGGGCAGCCCGTTATAGCAGGATAAGGTTTCTGAGGGATGGGAAGGGCAGAGCCCTGGTGAGGATATTAGGGTCAGACCCAAATCACCAGAAGGGCTGAAGAGAGCTCCACATACTTGTGAGATCCCACTTTCTGCGCCACACCGCATGCACATGATCTGAAGCTACCTCCACCCTGAGGGCATCCACTGGGACCCTAGGTCATTACTGCAGCTTGAGGGTTGAAGGGGTGACTACCCTGCCCCCGCCCCCATCCAAGGCCAGCAGTAATTGATTCTTTTCACACACATCCGGCCAGATGCACAAGGGACACACACATGAACACTGGAGCACACATTGGCACCTCACCCAGCCATACACATTCACACTCACACTCTGACCCGCACCCTCACCCATGTAATCACACTGTGACACATACAAACACACTCGAATCCTGGAACCAAATTTGACCTAACACGGCTGATGGAGCGGGGTTGGGGGGGGGTCCAGTCAGGATGCCCCTACGGCCCCTGGCCCACTCATGCCTCCTGAACCCTGGGCCCCTCCTCGAGAGGCGGAGCCCCTTGCTTGTCCACGTTCTCGTGGTCACAGGACTTGAACGCTGCACAGAAAGGACCCTGGCTACCATCGCACACACGGCGTCTTGGGTGCTGGACCGGCGAGGGTGGTGGTGTGCAGGGAAGAAGGGTGTGGGGCATAGTGCCCTGCCCGGCGCAGCCGCCTCCTCCCTTGGGATTTTCCATCCCGGCTCGCGCGGGCCCGCGAGGAGCGAGCGCGCTTTGTCTCCCGCCTGGTTTCTGGCACGTTTCCGCAGAAGCTCTCCGCGCCGCGCCCGAAGCCTCCCCCACCCCCCACTCCCCCGGCCGCGCCCCCCGCCCAGCCAGTGGCGCAGGCCCGCCAGTGCGGCGACCGCGGCTTTGTCCTTTCGCGGATGCCGGGGCCGAGCGCGAAAGCCCTGCGCCCGAAGCGGCCGCCGCATAGCCGGGACACAGGTCTCGGCAGCGGGGTCTGAGGCACACCCCGCGCCGAGCAGAACAGCCCGAGGGTCTATGGGCGCGGGGGGCGTCTGCCTGGAGCTGCAGGGCGCTTGAGAGGGGGACTAGCCCTGTCCCGCCCAGCATGTGCCCATCCAGGTCCGGCTCCCCTCTGCGGTTCAGCAGCCAGGGTCTCCGGGGTGGGGCGGGGCGGGGAGGGTCGTCTTGACTCAGGGTCCCTGGCCTGGATCCCGTTAGAGAGGGCCAAGTCGATAAGGCCCGGGAGGCGAGAGGTCGGGAGGGGTTCTTCAATCCCTTTTACTTTTCCCCACCGCACACCCCACACCCAGGCTACTCCGACCTTAGGCACGGGGCCCAGATCGCGAGGACCCCGAGAATCCGTCAGGGCTCTCCTGTACCGGCGACTCCTAACAGGGTGGGGAAGGGTCTCCCGGCCTTTGCCCCTCACATCCCATTCCCCCCTACCCCCCATAACCTAGGCGGGTCCAGCTGGGACGGGGAAGAGTCGTCTGGCTCCATCTTCATCCCGTCCCCCCTTTTCACAAAATCCTAGGCTTCGGGAGAGGGGTGGGTACGAGGAAGGGTCTTCCTGACATCCCCAAACAGCCCTTCCTCAGGAGGGTCTGAGCGGAGGAGGAGGAATACCGCGGTTTCATCCATCACATCCAGACCCTCTTTGTAAGCTCAAGCAGCCGAGGTGTGGGGAAGGGTCCTCCTGCCTCCGAGTCTTTCATCCCGGAACACTCCCTGCCATCCTCAATAATCCAAGCAGCCTCGACTTCAGGCACAGGCGGAGGGAGGCTCCAAGCTCTCAACGCCCTCTCAAGAGAGATGGTGGGGTAGGTCCCCAGCCCTCGCCCCTCACGCTTAAGAGCCTCCTCCACCATAAGACAAAAACTAACCAAAGCTGCTCCGACCTCAGGCGCGGGGCCACAGGGAGGCCCACGAGGGGCTCACCGGGACAGATGGTCTTGAGGGCGGTGAGGACAGGTCCCATCAACTCCCCAGGCCCTCTCACGCCGCAATTCATTCCTTCCTCAATAAAACAAAAGAGAATCCAGCAGCACCGACCTCAGAGATGCGGAAGGACGGTCGGCGCCCGGCAGCGCATCCAGCTCCTCCGGGCTCCTCACGGCTTCGGCTTCCAGGCGAGGGCTCTCGACGCGGGGCGGCGGCGGCGGCGGCAGAGAAGGCTGAGACCGCTCCTCTTCGCCCCGGAGCCTCCCTCGGACTCAGCACCTGGAGCGGCGAACAGCTCCGCGCCTCATTCCGCTGACCCCGCCTCCTCCGCGCCGCCGTAGCCAATAGAGACCCGAGCCCCGCCCAGGGGGTCGCTCATTGGGGGGCACCATCTCCCCTCCCTTCGGCCCCGCCCGCGGGTTCTTCTGTCTCTCTTGCTAGACCAAATCCCCGAGAGCCCGCCGGTGTTTTCGTACAGCCTTCTGGAACTTGTAGTCCTTTAAGGACGCGGAGTGGGCTGATGTCTCGGGCAGATAATGAGAGATGGACTGCATTTCCCAGGGTGCATTGACAAAACCGAGGCGCTGAGGAGGGCGGGAGGACTGTTTCTATAGCAAAGGCGGCTGGTTGGGGACGGCTGACGGAGTAATGGGGCAGGCCGCGGGACCGTCGAAGGATTGTGCGTGACTTCGGGCAGCCTCCTTTGGCAGGCCGTTTCCATTCTCTTTTCACCTCGGTCCCCACCCCGGGACTCTGGGCCTCAGTTTTCTTATCTGGAAAGAAGGGCGTGGAGTCGTCTCCCCGCCCACAGTCCGCGGTGTTAGGGCAAACCGAGGGCGAGCTGCCCAGCAAAGGTGAGAGAGGATGGAGACCTTCGGCTTGAGAGTGGAAGGGGCGCATTCTGAACTTTATCCCTTTGTTTTTGCCTCTGTCTTGTCATAGAGGAGCGCTTTGTTTTTGGTCATTTTCCTTGGGCCATCAAGGCTTTCTCATCCCGGATTCTGGCCTCCTTCACGCCACCCCGCGTACCGCAGCGTCTCCCCACAGCGTAGCCAGAGGGCGCTTCTGCTTAAAACCCTTCACCAGGCTTCCCATTGCCTCCGGAATTAAACCCACATTCCTCAGTGTCAATCTAAAGGCCCTTCAAGATCTGGACTCCACCTTCTTGCAACACTCTGAACTTCTTTGGAAGCTGAGAAGCCTTAAGCACTCGTTCTCTCCCGTGGGTCCCTCCACCCTGCACTCAGCTAATGCCTCACACTCTTCAAGCCCCAACCTAGACGCTGCCTCCTCAGTGAAGCCTTCCCAGATGCCCGGCTCCATATGAGGTACCTCACCTTGTGTTTGAGCAGCACCCTCTACTTCCCCCATTCTACTTGTGTATTTGAGTCTTCCATATTAGATGATAAGATCCACAGAGCAGGGACCGTGTCTATATTATTCACACTTACAGTCCAGTGCCTCTAGTGTCTGGTGCATAGTAGGTACTCAATAGATATTTGTTGAATTGAAAATGAACGTATTGTAATTGAATTTCGCATCATCTTGATCTCCTATGGTTAGGCATTTCCCATTGCTGAAAGTGTTCAATTAGAGGGATACCACCGCCTTGAAGAAATGTTTATGTTATTCAAACAATGGATTTAAATTTTGCCTGAGTGCTTTGAGGGCCTTTCTAGTCCTATGACACAAGGGAGTGATAGATTCATGCCTATCATTCCTTGGAAGTCCTGTCAATTCTCCCCTAAATGTCATTAGTTCTTCATGATCCTCTATTTCTAGCTGTTGGCTCTTCTTCTTTCTGTGCCTAAACACCCTACCTCCCACTCCCTTTCTGGGAAAGATCTTTTGCTCCTATCAGTTATGGAGTAAAGGCAGTCTGAGATCCCTGCCCTTCTTTCAGCCCTCTGCTCAGCATCATAGGGCCCTGGTGGTGATAACCCACCTTGCTAGGTAGCATCTTTTCTGATTCTTTTTCCACTCAGGGCCCTGGTGTTGGCCAGATGGTCCAATTAATCCCACACATGCTTCGTATGTCACCACATCCAGACATTTTGGATGTATCTTAGCTAAAGCATTCTTGGGAGAATGCCTTAATAAATGGGAATAGTTAATTCGTGGCCAAAGAAGTAACCAGGGAGGCTATTACCCTGAACCTGATTCAAACCAAAAAGACAGAGCCTGAGAAAGCAACCCTGCCATCCTTGCGCTGATGACATCCAGGGAGGGAAGGCTAGAATGGGGGAAGGAGTCAAATGGATTGCACTTAGGAAAGAACTAACAGGACTTCTAACTAACAGGCAGAGGGGCTTTGATCCTGGCTAAACCATGAGGAAAGGCCTTTGGAGCTGGGCGGACAGATAGTGGGGGGACTCATTACTGAAGATGAGAAAACTGTAGGAGGTAGGAGGAAATGGGGTTTGTGCTGACACAGAGTGCCTAATTTTGTGGATACAGTGAGAGCCGAGGTTGTTGGAAAAGTGGGAAGGGGAGGACTACACCACAGGGTGGACACCAGCACAGCATTGGCAGAGTATCAGCAGAAGGCTACCAAAGAAGACCACCTGGAGCAACAGTTGAAACTCTAGAGGTCAGTTTAGCCCTTCAGGAGTAGTGCTAGTTTTCAGGAAATTGTTACAAGTAGGGTAAAAGTCAGGGTTCTACGATTCTCCCAGAAAGCAGGGACTAAAATAGCATCGGCCCAGCCAAGCAGATACAGGAAACCTGGATTCTAATTCTGACTTTGCCTCTGATTAGATGTATGACCCTGGGCTGGACCTGTTTCTTCAGTTGTAAAATACTATTTATTGGTGGTAGGGAGCAGGTAATAAGGTGAAGGTGGGGGAATTCAAGCCCATTTACCAGCTGTGTGACCTTGTACACACTACCTTCTCAGATCTACAGTTTGCTTATTTGACAGTGTTGTAATGGAGAAATGAGATGCCTTATGTAAAGCACTTCATAAATAGTAAGCACTTAATGAACGTTTGTCTGTTTCCACATTCTTCATCTTGGATTATCAGTAGTTGGTTTGATTGTGAACAAATAGGCAGGAGATAATGTCCTGGGCAATCTGGGTTCAAATCCCCATTCTCTCTCTTATTAGTTGTATGATTTTGGTCAGGCGTATGCTCAATATATTTGTTTTGTCTTTTTTAAGGAGTGGTTTTAGAGCAGAGAATTGTGAGAGAAAGGAATTCTAGATGCTTATAAACTAGAGTTGCAAAGTATTCCAGGGGAACACTGAGCTAGCCTGCTACCTTGTCAGAGAGGCAAAAGGTCTCAGTGAAGTTCCATATGTCTTCTAATTCATTAACGAGGGGATTAACCAGAATGCTGAATCTCAGACATGGGGCTGGAGTGATTAATCAGGGCTGGCTCCTCAGTATATCAGGCTGAGAAATATAACTTTATTCTAATGATAATGAAGGTTTTTAAGAAGATGTGCATTTTGAAAAGGTCTACGGCCTGTAGACCAGGTCTCCTGGAAAATGACCAGGAGAAGATGAGGCTTAGATGTAGGTTGCAAGCTGCTGCAGTGATCAAGCACGGCATCAACGAAGATGGAAAAAAGGGGTGGATCTGAGATGTATTAAGGAGGTAAATATTCAGGGAATTCCCTGGCAGTCCAGTGGTTAGGATTCGATGCTTTCACTGCCATGGGCCTGGGTTCGATCCCTGGTCGGAGAACTAAGATCCCACAAGCCGCGCAGTGTGGCCAAAAAAAAAAAAAAAAGAAATATCAAGAGGACTTTGTGAGCGATGAGCTGAGGATGTGGCAGAAAGTGGTGAGTCAAGGGTGATGCCCGGGTGTCTGCCTTGGGTAACTAGGTGAATGCATGGTGGTGCTTTCCTCTGAGGTACGGAGTAGTAAAGGAGTAGGTTTAGGCAGGAAGAGGAGGAGGTGAGTTTGAGGTGAGTGGGACATCAGGTGAGATGTCCATTAGGTGATTTGGAGCTTATCTTGGGAGAATGCCTTAATATATGGGAGTAATTAATTCATGGCCAAAGAAGAAGCAATCAGGGAGACTATTACCCTGAACCTAATTCAAATCAAAAAGACAGAGCCTGAGAGCCTGTCATCCTTGAGAGATCTGATCTGGAGAAAGAACCTTAAGCTATCAAGTTCTTAACATATACATCATAACTGAAGCCATGGAAGTAAATGAAATCCTTCAGTAGAGAGGGTGAAAGAGAAGACCAAAATCCCTTGGGAAATGCCAACATTTAAGGGACAAGTAGAGGAAGAGGAGCCCAGAAGTAAAGGTGAGAACAGAGAGATAGGAAGAAAACCAAAGAAAGGTGTGCCACAGAAGCCAAATGGAGGAAGTGAAGTGACGTGCTGTAGAACAGTCTAGTAAGCCAAAGTCTGAACAATTGAACCCCAGATTTAGCAACAAAGAGGTCACTGGCAATCTTGGAGAGAGTAGTTTCAATGGAGCAGCAGGGGCAGAAGTCTGAGTGTGTGGGAAGTGGATGTAGATAACTCTTGTTAGTGGTTTTGAAGGGGAGGAGAGAAAACCAGAAAGGATGTAGAGTTGGGAGACAGTTTTAAGTTGGGAGAGATTAGGACATTTAAAAATGCTCATGGGGAAAAGCCAGTATATGGATGGTTGAGTATACAGGAAAGAGAAGGATTGAAGGACGAAGTGAGGTCAGAAAGAGGATAGGAGGTGGTGGGGTTCAGAGTGAGCCTCAGGCGGGAGAAGGGAAAGGATGGAGTTGGAGATGCAGGTAGGTCAGCAGTTTGGTAGGTAGGTAGTTGGGAGGTGGGCTCAGGAAATGGAGGGAATTCACACCTGATAGCCATTACTTGTGATGGGAGGCAAGGATATCTACTCAGTGTGAGGAAATGGGATGGGGTGGGAAGCTTGGAGAAAGAGGAAAATGTTCAAGATGGCTGCTATGGAAAAGAGGAGGGAAAGCTAATAGCAACCCACAGAGACTGCAGAGCAGTGGTGAGGGACTGCTGAGGCTGGAGGCCATGGGTTTGTGGGGGCACTAATCTATGAGGTATGGGCTTTCTTCAGCATCCCATCAGCCCTGAGATAGGCATGGAGAAGGCTACTGGTGAGGCTGATCCAGGGCTGGGCTTTGCTGGACAAGGGAGACTAATTCTTTAAGGAAGTTGAAGATGCTGGCAAGAGAGGTGGAAGAGGTAGTCCACCAAGAGGAAGGAGGGGAAGCCAGAATGGAGTGGAAAGATTGGAGGGGTGGGGTTCTCAGTGGAGTGAGAGAATAGATGTGATGGGTGGGAGAGAAGAGCGGGGAGGACAGGCATGTTGGTCAGAGGTAGAGGAGCTATGGGCAGGGGCAGAGTGGCTGGATTGGACGGAGGAGATCATGGGTTTGAAAGGCAAATTTGTTGGATGGGTCATTAGCAAGTCTTCCAGGAGGATGACTGCTTTGAAGGAGAGAGGAAGTCTGGTAGCCCTTTGCCAAACTGTACATTGAGTGAGAAGTTAACAGATGATGGCCAGGAGGAGGGATAGGGTGCAGAGCACTCTGACATGAGTGTCACAGTAATCAAGATGTTGGGAGCTAAGAAGGAGCCCTCTTACCCAGGTCATGATGGGTAAGGAGGAAGAGAAGCAATAAGCTTTCTCATATATTTTCACAGAAGTATCATCTCAACATCAACGACACATGATCAGTTTTATACACACCTAAAAGGCAGAACGTCTAGGAATAAAATTAACCAAACCAAAAAACAATTCCAGATTTCATGATGAAGTTGTATCAACCAGGTTCAATGGTAGTGATTCCTGCATTTGTATTTTGGTATAGTTTGTAGTTTTAAGTACGTGCATATCAACTAGAAAACGTGTTTAACAATTTTGCAAATTTCGTTTCTTAGCAACTATTTGTTTTCTCAGTTTAGAACATAAATTAGAGAACTTGTGTTGACTTTTTTATTCAAATGTAGAGTTTAGAGCTTAATTCATGCCTTTGAAATGCCATGAATTCGAAATGTAGCCATTTTCCTTTCTGCATCCTTGAAAAGGATTACAAGGATTTTATTAGTCTTTCAGATAATCTTGCTGGCACATACAGACTTGCCACAAGCGTCTCCTATCAGTAATGTTGGATTGTGAGTGATGCTGCAGAAGTGTTGTGTATGAGATATTTAAGACGAGTCAAATAAGCAGCCAACTTTAGGATTTCCCAAACAGCAGCTCAGTTTATAATTAAGGGACTTGGTATAGAATATGAAATGTGCATCTAAATGTTAGTTAAGCAAAATTACCTCTGTAATTTCTAAAGAAAAAAGGACAAAATCAGTTAATTGCTCTGAACAATCTCTGTCATTTTTTTTTTTTAAAAGCAATGTTATTTAAAAATACTTTTGTATGGGGGTAATTCCCTGGCGATCCAGTGGTTAGGACTCGGTGCTTTCACTGGGTTCAATCCCTGGTCTGGGAACTAAGATCCTGCACAGCGTGGCCAAAAAAAAAAACCCAAAAACTTTTGTATTGTTGATATGTTGATATGTCTTTGTAATCTTGAAACAGGCCTGCTATTCCAGCCCCTTAAAGCAGGGGGTGCTCAGAAAATATTTTGTGAATCAACTCATGAATGTTATGATAATCTGTTCATTGTTTAAAATTCTTCCTTTCATCTTAAACTTTCATAAAATATTCTTATAAAAGGAGTGATTCCTTTTAAACATAAGTCAGATCATGTCACACCTCTGTAAAAATGCCTCCAGTGGCTTCTTTGTCTCTTTGAGCGCAAGCCTTTCAGTCTTTATGATGGCTTACAGGGCCATATACATTCTGACTCCTGTAGCTTCTCTGCCTCATCTCCTAGGCTCCTTCTGCTTCAGCTCATTGACCTCCATGTTATTCCTTGATTGCATCAAGTACACTTTGGCCTCAGGGCCTTTGCACTTGCTGTTCCCTCTGCGTGAAAGATCTTCCCTAGATATCCTCACGGACATCCCATATAAAATGGCAGCCTTCCCTCTCCTGGCACTCTCTATCCCCCTTTCCTGCTTTTTTTCTCTGATAGCACTAACTACCACCTGACATATTATACATTCTTTTACTTATCCGTTTATTGTCTGTCTCTTCCCCACTCTCACTCCTCCATTAACCCACTAGAATGAACTCTCCTTTAGGGTAGAGACTGTGTCTATTTTGTTTACTGCTCTACTCACAGCACATGGCGCAGCACCGGGTACATAACAGGTACTCAGAAAAACATGGTGAATGAATAAGAATAACATTATCATCCCTAGTACATGATCCTAACATCTATTTTTATTTTTCCATGCAGTCCACATGTAGGACACATGTATTTAATATTTCATATTCTGGAAATCATAGATTAGGTATAATTTTGAGTTCTGTTTGTTTTTTTCAACATGTAATAAGCATTCTCCCGGGCTAAGATTGAATTCTTTTCTCAATTGTTCATTCTCTCATTCATTCAACAAATAGCTAATGAGGCTTTTCTATGTTCCAGACAGTGCTGGGACTACAGTAGTAAATAGGATGCAGGACTTGCCCTCGAGGAACAGAGATTCTTTATAAACACCATCTGTAATGATTGCCTAATATTCCATCAAACACCATACTATACTTAACCGCTCTCCTATTTGAGACTTTTTGTTTATTATTAATAATGATGTAATGACTATCTCCAAATATATACTAATTACCCTTTACAAATTATTCTTTAAGGTAGATTCCCAAGTGAACAGTTATTGGGGTAAAGGATTAAATATGCTTTTGGTTTCTTTAAGATTTTTTTTTTTTGATGTGGACCATTTTTAAAGTCTTTATTGAATTTGTTACAATATTGCTTTATGTTTTGGTTTTTTGGCCCTGGGGCATGTGGGGTCTTAGCTCCCCGACCAGGGATTGAACCTGCACCCCGTGCATCGGAAGGCGAAGTCTTAACCACTGGACCACGAGGGAAGTCCCGCTGTTGGTTTTTTGATACCAACTGCCACATTGATTTCAAAAAGTGGTGGTACCCATTTTACCCAATCGCCAGTATGAATGTTCCAGCTTTATCACAGCCTCTCCAGTATCGGACATTACTTTTCAGTTTTGGCTCATGTAACATATAAAATGACCTTTCCTTTTATTTTTGCATATAATTGATGTCTAGTAAGAGTGCATATTTTTGGTTTTCTTCTTTTTTCATTGTTTAGTTCAGTGGGTCCCTAGGAGTCTCTTGGAGGGTGATTGTAGATTGTGCCCAATGTTTAGCACACATTGTTGGCTTATAGTATCTTAGAGTTGGAAGGGACTGCATTCATCATCCAGTTCAACTAAAATTTCTGATAGATGGCTTTCCAGCCTCTGTTTGTATACCCCTGGCAATGGGGACCTCACCACCTCACAAGGAAGCCTGTCTTGTTTTTGCCCTGTTCTACAGGTGTTGACCTGGCATGCAGTCCCTGTGGCTCCTGTGTGGCCCCATTTCTGCCCTCTGAAGCAGCAGAGTCCACGCACCAGATGTTACAGAAAATATGTGACCAGACTAGAGTGGTCAACCCCAGGTAAGTCTGGCAGGCCCAGAGGCCAAGACACTGTCCCACTCACAAGTCTGCAGTGGCTGTGTCAGCAACCTCTTTAGCTGGGTTCATATGAAGCTCAAGGTCAGCTGAGATTCTAAGACCTTCTTTACATGACCTAAAGCCAAAACTAGTTCCTCTTATCCCACACTTCTGCAGTTGATCTTTTTAAACCTGAAAACAAGACTTTGCTTTTCTCCCTGTTTTATTTCAATGTGTTGGTAGAGAAGTTGCCCTGGTCGACTCCTGTCTAAAATGGGGATAATAAGAGTCATTCTGACAACTTCATGTGTTGGTGTGATGATTGAATGAGTTGCAGAGTTGGACATTTTTCACTCATTTTGGTTGCCTGGCAGCTGAGCCTCCTTCCTGTGCTTGAGGAATTCCACGCGTCATGAGGTGGAGCCATTTTCCTTTGCAGCTAAGGCCTGGGCATCGGCCTCAGGCTCAGGCTGCTCCAGTCAGACAAGCCCCCCATCCCCATGCCACCCCTCACCAGTTTTGAATTGGAAGCCAGTGACAGCAAAGGAGCAGAGTCTGCTTTACAACCCTTTTAGTGACTTGATGGGTGCAATCTCAGTTTCCAGTGACAGCAGTTTTACGGGCACCATCGAGCATAAGGGTGTCTGTGGTGTAGGTAGCAGGGACAGTATGCTAGACTCTGTAGTCATGATGATGTCTCCTTAGACCATTGCTGAGTTAGGGTTTGTGGCATTGTTCCTGACTGTGTGCTTCCAAGTCTGAGTCTCAACTCTCCTGGAGATTTTGTGAGCTATATACAGGATATGAAAAGTGCATTGAAAAATGCTAAGCACCACATATATACAAGATATTATTGTTTGGGATTTTGATACTTAAGTAGTGGGCATGAGGGGAATGGGGGCAGGTTCGCCTGAGCTCTTTACCTGCTGAGAATTCAGACAGGTTTAGACATGCCTGGAAAGCTGGCTGGTGGGAGGGTGTGATGGCAGGAACTTGTGGGCTAGATACTGGCTCAACAGTTAAAGGCTGACCACTGACCCCAAGGCCGTTGGAATGGAGATGGCAGTTGCCAGAGGGCCTGCTGGGCACACACAAGTGGACTGGCTACTTGCCCTCTCCTACCCTTGGGCCGTTACCAAAAGCCAGGGCCAGGAGGTGGGGCTAGGCTATAAAGCAGTTCACCTGTGGCTGTGCAGTTGCCCCTGGGGTATCCTCACTGGGGTGGAAGAGGAAACCTGTCTGAATATGCCCCCAACCTGGAACCACAGGAGGGTTTATGAGTAGGTTGGGATTCCATCTTGGGCTGCCTTCAGGCTGCCGTTCGTCCCACTGAGCTGTGGCTTGGAGCTCTCCAGCCCTGCCTGGCTGTGCCTCCAGAGTCCTGCCTCACAGGCTGCCATTGAGTCCATCAGCCCTGGATGACCCAGAGTGGGACTGCGGCTGGCACTGCTGCTGTGGTCATTAATGGGCCCTTGGAAGCTTTGTGATGTTGAGTACAGCTTCTCTGGGGACTTCCTATTTTGAACCCCAGATCACTCCCAAATCAGCCTGGCTCGATGTGTATATGTGGGGGTGGTGCTTCTGCGTTAGGGCATTCCCTGAACACTGAACACTGTTACTGGCCTGATCCCTGCCTTTGCCCAGTACCCTGGTGCACCTCCAGGGAGGACTGAGATCTCGATGTGTCCAGATCAGCCAGAGGTCATGTATTGGGCCTGGACCATGGTCCTGCCTTTCAGTGTCTAAGTTACTTTTAGTCAGGTAGTACCCTGGCACTTTACATGCTTCCTCTTATTAAATCTTCACCACAATTCCATGAACCAAGTACCATTATAATTCCCATTTTACAGACAAGGAAACTGAGACCCATAGAGGTTACGGGACTAGCTCAAGGTCATACAGTCAGTAAGTGGCAGAGCTGAGCTGGTCATTCACCAGCAGAGCCTGAGAATTGCCTTTCCTTCAGCCCATTCCACTGTGGGGCAGCTCTGGCTGTTGAAGTGTTTTCTCTTACATGGAGCTAAAATTTTCTCCCTAAGTCAGTCTTATTCCTGTTTCTGCTTATGCCAGTGGCCCACTGTGGCAGCTCCTGGTCTCCCAGTGTTCCAGCTCAGTTCTCTACTCCGTTCATGGTTGGGGTACTTCATCTTCTTCCTCTGGGAATATCTGAACCATTTTGTATCAGCTAAGTCCTTAGGACAATCACTGCAGGAAGATCATGGCTGGGTAGCTCTCTAATTCTCTAGTTACCTTGACTCTAAAGGTACTAGGATCCAGTCTGTCCCAATCCTGAATGGGTTGTGTCAAGAAATAGTCAACCTAGCCACTGGCTGTAGAAGGGACTTGGGAGAAAGTTCTCCTTCACTGAGAAAATGGCAGAAAAACAGTCAAAACAGCAGAAACAGTATTAGTACTATGCTAAGGTTTTTGTTGCTTCTGTCTCCCTGACTGGAATACAGGCTTCCTGAGGGCAGGGATTTTTGCTAGTTTTGTTTACTGCTGTATCCGCAGTGCCTAGAATGGTGCCTGGAACACAGTGAATATACAAATATTTGTTGAACGAATGACTAATACAGTTCCACATCCAGTGTCACCTCCTTAGGTTACTAAGTTGTTTTGGAGAGTAATGTGATCTCCCCAGCCCATGGCTTTGCATTACCTCACCAGTAGTTTTTCTGATTTTGTTGTGATTTTGATTCATAACCATATGTAAAGTACATTTGATAAATAATCCTGCCTCCAAAACAATTTCCTTTGATCTGGTAAACCTAAGTATAAACTGGAATTTGGTTCAGCTTGGTGAAGAGCAAGGAGGAGTTACTGGATTTCTAGTCTCCTATCCTATGGAAAAACGTTCTGTGACTTTCTGCTTTGAATTTTGAGCTTGAATTCAGAGTGTAAATCTACCAGGAAACAACTAAGTGAGAGGAATGTTAGTCTCTACATTTTCTTCTCATTCTCTGTACACAAAAAATACATCTCATTGTTGAAAATGAGAAAATACAGGTAAGCAAAGTGATGAAATTAGAAACCACTTATATTCTCACCATTCAGAGATGGTTATGGCTATTATTTTTCTGTTTATATCGAATATGAAATTAGCTGACATCTGACATGGTGATTGATTCAGTGAAGGAGCTACGTTTTTATGATGAGAAGGTGAACATGGGAGATCTGGTTTCCAGCCCAGGTCGACCTGTGCTAAGAGGAGACCACAGATCTGAGTCCAGCAAGGCACAGGGAGCAAAGGTAAATGGATGGAGTCACCTCCAGTTTACATCCCAGAATCTGACCTTGGAGGGTGACCCTAGAAGTGCAGGAGGCTAGACTGGGAAGTAAGTGAGGAAAACAACTTTGACCTGGCTGAACATCCCGGATTTGACATACAGCAAATTTCATGATATTTTCCTAGAAATGGGAGTATCTTTTCCAAAGATACTGAAGAACTGAAGTTGAGATAATCTTGGAAGAGTTGGCCCAAGGATGACTCTCAGAAAGACAGGCTGTGTAATAAGCAAGGCTCTGGGAACTGTGAACACAGTGAGGGCTCACGGTGTAATTGGCTGGTTTTCTCTGGACCAGTTCTTTTCCACCCTGATTTTCTAGGGAGGGACCACGTCACTTCTGGTTCATGACTCACTGCAGGAAAATGTGAAGATCTGTGTGACTTGGACCTGAGGTCAAGTCCTTGGGCAACTTAGCACCTTCAAGCTGCCCTATATGGGATTCCTAGGAAGCCTGGGGCATGGGCCAATGACTCACATTTTTCTTTAAAGTTAATACAAATTTTGCATTCTTCTCCATGATATTTGTCTTAATATTAAAATAATATTTTTAAAAATCTTTAAATGAAGTTGATATTCTAGGGTGCTAGGCACACAGGCACTTTGTGTAAATGTTTCTTGAATGAATGAATGTTGCTCACTCCCGTCTCTGGGATGCTCTTGCTCAGGCTGTGGCAGGTCTGGAAAAGCATGATGGGACCACTGGGCTGGGAGGTAAAGGATTTAATACTCACTGGGCACCACCTATATGCCAGGTGAATTGCCAGGTTTTTTTCCTACACAACCTCAGTTTAGTCCTCATAATCCTACCAGGGTCCCTATTTTATAGGCAAGTAGTTGGAGAATCAGAGAAATTAGGTAACTTTCTCAAGGTCTGGAATGGGGCAGGACCAAGATGAAAATCAAGGTCTGTCTGGGCCTCTGCTCCTTCCATATACCACATGGCCCACTGAGGCCAGTTCACCCATCAATTTCTTGGAGACTGCATGGGGAATGCGGCCCACTGCTGTGTCCTGGGGGCATGAAAGAAACTCCACAAGTCTGTCTTCCTGTACTGAAGGCTGAAAGAGCGGGGATCACAGAACTTGACTGTAGCAGGGGAAGGCAGCACCTCTGGGGGTCTGGAGCACATCCTTTCATTCCTAAGCTGGCCAAGTTGGGGCACCCTGGGATGCTCCATGAGGAAAAGGGCACACTTGCTATGTTATTTCAGGATAACAATCATTCGGGATGGTTGTTGGCATTTGTAGTTCATTTAATCTTTTGAACTTTGTTCCTAGTCTTTTATGGCTCAAGTTCAAGTTTCACTGTCTCCACTCAGCTATGAGTTGAGTGTCCCTGGCTGAGGGAGCCACCATGGCTTTGTGGAACTCTCCAAAAGCACAAATTATAAGGTTATTGTAATTCCAGATTATTCACAGATGTCCGGGGGTGGTTGTTAACATGATTATTCAGTGAGGGCATTGCAGTCCCTGAAGCAGACGTGGCCATTTCACCTTCCAAGAAGAGCCCACTATGTCTTTCTCCTCCTCTTTAAGTTAGCGTCGTGGCACCCTCAACTCTTACTTCCAAAACTCCTTCCCTAGGACACAAAGCAGGCAGGTGGGTGGGTGTGTGTGTTGGGGGGTGGGTGGATTGGGGACTTAAGCCTAGAGAGCTGGATTCCTTAAGGCAGTTATAAGTGGTTGCAAAAGGTAAATATGGTATAAACCCACAATATACAGGCTTAGAGAAGGAGCTGGAAGACTTGTTCCTGGGTGTTAACTAGCAGTGGTGTCTTTGGGAGGGAGTCCACACATCCTTCAGTTCTTTTACCTGCCTACATTTTTACCTTTTCTGACATGAACATGCATTGCTTTTCTAATAAGAAAAAAGAGAACTATAAACAAGTCCTATTGTTGGATATTTAGGTAATTCTGATTTTTTATGAGTATAAACAGTGCAGAGCAGGAATAATTGCCTGAAAATGAGTTAAAAATTGTAATGCGGGGGCTTCCCTGGTGGCACAATGGTTAAGAATCCGCCTGCCAGTGCAGGGGACACGGGTTCAAGCCCTGGTCTGGGAAGATCCCATATGCTGCGGAGCAACTAAACCCGTGCTCCACAATTACTGAGCCTGCACTCTAAAGCCTGAGAGCCACAGCTACTGAGCCCGTGTGCCATGACTACTGAAGCCCGCATGCCCAGAGCCCATGCTCCTCAACAAGAGAAGCCACCGTAATGAGAAGCCCGCGCACCGCCGCAAAGAGTTGCCCCCGTTCGCCGCAACTGGAGAAAAGCCCGCGCGCAGCAACGAAGACTCAACGCAGCCAAAAATAAATAATTTTTTTTTAAAAATTGTAAAACACAAAAAGACCGCTTCTCTAAATTCTGAAAAGCTGATAAAATTGCTTAAAGATGTTTAAGAGGGTTTTAAAACTGCTGCAGTGGTCAGCAGCAGGTCCCTATGCAAAAAGCAATAACTAGACATAGTAGTTTTCAACCCAGTCATTCTTTCAATAATGGTTCATCAGGTTGACCAAAATACCACATTTTAGAAACTTGTAAACTTCTCTTTTGAAGCACCTTCGGTACCAGTCACTGGCACACGGGTGGGAAGTGAAGGCAAGAATCTCATCTGGTTGTTAGCTCTGAGTTTGTGGAGTGGACCTGAGGCCCAGAGTCATAGGCTGGCAAGGTCGTGTGCCCATAGAAGTCACTTGACCCTGGTGAGTGACCCAGAAGCAAGGTGGGGTGCAGATTGCTACTTCAGTGTTGAAAACAACTCCAGTCATTGAAGTGGCTTTTCTATTTAATGTCTTTTAAGTTACAACAACAGACCGTTGTCTCTTATGATAAAGAAAACTGGAGAAGTCTCTTTTGTCTGCCAACCCCAGCTGTTCCCAGAGCTGCTGTGACCTAACCAGCACTCTCGGTGGCCTTAAGCCCCATGTCCAGCTGCACCCTCTCTGCCTTACCCCCGCCTGGAATCATCCAGCCTTCCATCTTCTCTGTGGGGCTTCAGAGCTGTCAAGCTCTACTGGGACAAAAGAAAATTAGCACCACCACAGAGATTAGCCTGTTTCCAACTCAGCCGGCTCTTTGCCAGTCCTTTTATTCATACCTGGCCAGACATTAATTTCATTCCCCGTGGTGGCTGTTTCCTGCTTGTCCAACTCTCCTCAGATTGTCCACCCCACTGCTGTCTCTGTCTCCAGTGACCACAAAGTCTGCTGCCCCGGGAGAGTGGAGTATATCAGGTTCTCAGCTCCTCGCTTCCTTGCTTCTAACAGGATCCACATGACATTTCCAAGACCAACCTTCCTCCTAGGCTTTCCCTCCCACCCTCTCTTGCCTCTTCCAGGACCCAGTTCCATAAATTATCCTCTTTCTCTGATTCTCTAATCCTTCCCTGTTCTTTCCTTCACCCTACAAGCATAATTCTTTCCCATTCTAGAAAACCTTAACTTTACTTTCTCTTCCCTGGCACCTCCCACCCTGTCCTTTGAACAAGCGTCTTGAAAGTAGCTCACATTTTGTGCCTCCATTTCCTTGGCTTCTTTTATTCCCCACCAAGTCTGGATTCTACCCCCATCATTCTACTAATACTGCCTTTGCTAAGGCCACCAGTGGCTTTAAAACTGTCAAATTATTAATGACATCTTTTCACCTGAACTGACCTACCTCTGTGATATGTGGTTAATTTCTGTAATGCCTCCTTAAGCTCGTGATTTCATTGGCTTTTCTTGTCTCCTGATGCTTCCCAGCTGTTTCCTCTGACCTCCCGTCCTCTACCAATCCTTAACTACTGGTGTGCCCCCAGTTTTGTCCTTGGCCCTGCTGCTCAGCCTTCCTGCCTCAGCGTCTTCCCATGAGCTTTTTAGTGAGAAGGGTTTTGGCTGTGGCCAGTGGCTGCCCAGCAGAGTACTTACTGTAGAACCAGAAACTATTAGATCTCTTTGATCGCCAACACAGCACATCAACCTTGACCCAGAAGATTAAATTTCTAGTAGTGGAAATTCGGGCATTGGACCCTTGGTGGATTTGATGCAGCCAAGTCTTGTATGTGATTCTCACATTCACCATAGGGGGCCATCCCCTTCCTGCCCAGGACTCAACCAACCTGGGGGGACATAGAGCATGGCTCATGAAGGCTGTGCGCCCACAGGGCTGCTCCATGTTACGTTTCAGAGTCTTCCATGTTGACACATGTAGCTCTAATTCATTTGCCTTCATTACTCTAAAGCGTTCCACTGCATGGATATACTACCGTACCTGTTCTGCTGATGAACATTAAGATTGTTCCTAGTTTTCTGATATTTCCCACAATGTTGTGGTAACGCTCTCATACTTGTCTCCTTTGCGCACATGCCGCGTTTCTCTAGGGTGTGTGTGCATCTTGGACTTTACTAGTGAATGCCAAGTGGCTTCCCAAAGATTGTACAGTGTACACTCCCGCCAGCATGCAGTCACGGTCCCCAACATTTTCAACCAAAGGTAAAGATGAAAGTGCCACCTGTCTCAGTCTCGGCAGTCCTCTCGCTTAAACCCTGCTCGGAGAAGTCCCCATGCTCCACAGTGAGGCTGTTTGCAACTTTTGCAGGATTGGAAGTTTCTCCTCTATGAGTGCCTGCTGCCAGAGCCAGCTACATAATATGTGGGAAGTGTTCAAAAAGCAGGAAAAAGCTTTTTTCTTTTTGCTATAGTTTCTCTCTCAACCTGTGACACTGTTTTTAATTTGTTATTTAATGTTGTGCTTCCTCAGGCACAGGGGTTACTCACAGATCAAGTGCAGCCCCTCATAGTCCCTGGGGCCCTGCCCCATAACATGGCACACACACCCAACCGTGACCCCTCCCGTGCCTGTGCCCAGACCCCTACCAGTGCAGGCATGGCCACTGGGTGAGAGCGGTGGGCAGGTGGTGGGGACCTGTCCCAGGGAGGCATGACCTTGAGTGAATCAAGGCACTCAGCTCTTGGCACATGCTCTGTTGTCCCATCAGACTTCAATTACAAAACACAAACTCAAAGACAAAATTATTAAGGATTTCGAGATGATGACCTCAGAGCATTAAATCTGGAGTGTGGGACCCCGTTTCAACTGCACTGGTCACTCGCCCATGAAGCCAGCCTGCCGGCCACACCCCTCAAACCCAGGTGCCCAAGATCCCGTTGCCTGCCGTGTTCTGGATTAGCGGAGGACCCAGTGTGAGTATGTTGAGTTTTATTAGCATAGGCATCATGGTTTTTGTGAAAAGGTCCCCCAGTTGTCAAGTTTGTGTCTGTTTGGAGTTTGCGTTCCTTTTTTTGTTCCTCAGTGGCTTCAGCCACTTGACCTGATTCTTCTTTTGTTTCTCTGTTTCTCAGTGTGGCAGTATGTTTGTTCACTACATTTGCAGACATGTCGCTTAGGCCCAGGTACCAAAGTAATGTTTAAAACTATATGACGGGGGGCTTCCTTGGTGGGACAGTGGTTAAGAATCCGCCTGCCAATGCAGGGGACACGGGTTCGAGCCCTGGTCCAGGAAGATCCCACATGCCGCAGAGCAACTAAGCCTGTGTGCCACAACTACTGAGCCCATGTGCCACAACTCCTGGGCGCCTAGAGCCCGTGCTCTGCAACAGGAGAAGCCACCGCAGTGAGAAGCCCGGGCACCACAACGAAGAGTAGCGCCCGCTCGCCACAACTAGAGAAAGCCTGTGTGCCACAACTACTGAGCCCATGTGCCACAACTCCTGGGCGCCTAGAGCCCGTGCTCTGCAACAGGAGAAGCCACCACAGTGAGAAGCCCGGGCACCACAACGAAGAGTAGCGCCCGCTCGCCACAACTAGAGAAAGCCTGTGTGCAGCAACGAAGACCCAACGCAGCCAAAAATAAATTAATTAATTAATTTTTAAAAAAGAGACTTCCCTGGTGACACAGTGGTTAAGAATCTGCCTGCCAATGCAGGGGACACAGGTTTGATCCCTTGTCCAGGAAGATCCCACATGCCACGGAGCAACTAAGCCTGTGCGCCACAACTACTGAGCCTGCGCTCTAAAGCCCGAGAGCCACAACTACTGAGCCCGTGTGCCACAACTACTAAAGCCTGCACGCCTAGAGCCCGTGATCCTCAACAAGAGAAGCCACTGCAATGAGAAGCCCGTGCACCGCAACGAAGAGTAGCCCCCACTCGCCACAACTAGAGAAAGCCCGTGCGTAGCAACAAAGACCCAATGCAGCCAAAAATAAATAAATAAGTAAATTTTAAAAAACCCCTATATGATGGAAAAGTATGGAAACTCTAGAGACTAAGTCAGCTACAGCTCTGTTTGGCTCATCCAATGTGTGGCTCCTCATCTAATCTAGTGAAATATAAAGTCAATGTGATAGTCATCAGTGGAAGTAAGGCAATTTTGACTTAACAGAACTACACTCCAACCCAAACAATAATAAGGCATGGTAAGAAATAGCATAAAAGCTAGTTTTAAAATATTTCTGGACAAATTTGTTTTTAAAATTGTAAGATTTTATTTTCTCAACAAATGTTATTTAGAATAGAAAAGTTAATTTCGTATTCCATTCAATATGAGTAGAAAGCACTGAAATTGGATTTGGATCAGAATGGAAAATTTGAAGAGAGTTCTGGGATTTCTCGAGGTTGGGCAGCTAAAGACTTCGTAGGAGAAATCCTTTTCGTGTGTGTTAATATTCTTGCTGTTTAAAAATAAGTATTTGCCTTCAAAAAGGCATTTCTAAAAATAAATTTAGTTTCAGTTTTGTTCATTCTTCTCCTTTTTTTTTTTTTTTTAAAGTTATACAATTTTTATTTATTTATTTATTTATTTATTTATGGCTGTGTTGGGTCTTCGTTTCTGTGCGAGGGCTTTCTCCAGTTGCGGCAAGCGGGGGCCACTCTTCATCGCGGTGCGCGGGCCTCTCATTATCGCAGCCTCTCTTGTTGCGGAGCACAGGCTCCAGACGCGCAGGCTCAGTAATTGTGGCTCACGGGCCCAGCTGCTCCGCGGCATGTGGGATCTTCCCAGACCAGGGCTCAAACCCGTGTCCCCTGCATTGGCAGGCAGATTCTCAACCACTGCACCACCAGGGAAGCCCCTTCTCCTTTTTTTTAAAAAGTTGTTTGGACTAACATAGTTTTTTACTATTCCTATCCACTAAAATTTTCCAGAATACTAGATTTCCAAAATTCAGCTGGTGATAGAGTTTGCTAGGAAAAAATAATAGATTATAAGGAAGCAACAGGAAACACCCAAATTTCTGTTTATTCATAATGTAACTACACATTTTTACAGCCATTCATTAACTGTTTGACCCAGAGCCTGGGGGTTCAGCCTCTGAATTTGTCGTCTGGTAAACTGAGAGCAACAGAGCACCTGCTTCCCTGCCTGGAGATGAGGTGATAGGTGGTTAGAAGGAGAGCGAGGAGAAAAGTTACATTTGTGGGGTGTTTGTTTTATGACACTTGTCTAACACGTATCCTTACTTAATCCTCACAACTGAGCCCCTTGGCAGGTGGGGAGACTGAGGCACAGAGCAGGACAGTCACTTGGCCAAGGCCACCGAGTGGAGAAGCCACAGAAGCCGTCCAGCTCAAACACTATGTCCCTCTCAAGATCAGTGAGCCTAGTGGTACTGAGCCAACGTGGTCTGCAGAAGGAAGCCGAGCGCTCTGAGGGCACACACGCCTCTGGTCTGCTTCTTCTTTCTCTGTTCTCCTTTCAGCTGTGCTTGGGTCACATGGAGAGAAGCGGCTGCTTTCAGAGGCAGGCCCCTGAAGTGCTCTGCGCTGGTGGGGCCGTCCACCAGCCATAGAGGTTTAGAGAAGTTCAGTTTCTCTGATGGGGGAAGATGAACGGCCCAGACAGCCTTTACCGGGAAATCAGGCTAGTTAGAGTGAGCGGCACTCAGCGGGCAAGGCTCCCCCATGCAGCCCAACACAGAGCAGGGAGTGTTTTGCAGATCAGGAACCTGAAGCCAGGAGAGAAGTGATATGACCAGGATCCCACGGCAAATCGTGGCAGAACCCGGCTCAGCGCTGGGCTTCTCACTGTCTTCACCCTGGTCAGTATGTGCCACGCAGCTGCAGATGGTTGGAGATGGCACTCATAGGTCGATGTTGGCATCTCAGCGTCATTCTCATTTATTAGGAGGCTTGGAGCCATATTCTTCTTGGGAGTTGATTATATGTTTCCAAAACTGAATTAATTCTTTGATCCTTGTTTGAGATCCTGGGATCTTGAATTGTAATATGTGTTTCATGTCTCATCCCAACTCCACTGCAGATTTTGGATGATGAACAGATGGGAGCAGTTAATCTGAAATTCCTCAGGGCAAGATTTACTAACTGTATCTGTGTGGCCTGCAGGAGCTAAGAAAACTTTCTGAAGTGCCATACCCATGGAGTGCCATGTCCTGGGGAGAATCTAGCTTGGGCTGCAAGGTGAGCAAGCTAGTACTTTCTTCAGAGCACCAAGCAGAGTACTGCAGGGTGGAGCTGTCTTGGTCGCTGTGGTTCTTCCTCCTCTGGCCTGTCCCATCTATCTGGCATGCTTTGCCCAGCAGTGTCTCCGGGATGCTGTGGGACAAGAACACAGTGAGCCCAGCTGAGAAAGATGCCCAGTTTGATAGTTGTCCCCAGCTACTTGCTGAGTCCCCTCAGTCTCTCAGATTCCTGGCCTCAAGCCCAGCTGTGCAGCTCTCAGCCCCTCAGCTCAGCTCCTTGGAGGCTTCCAACCTCAGTCATGACAGCCCCCTCAACCCTGTCTCTTGAATCTTGAACTGAACCTGCCTCCAACTCATGCCTGTCCCCATCCAGCTCCTGAGAAGCCCCTGGTTTCTTACCCCAAATCCCTGCACTTTGCCAAACCTCCGTGTTCCCTCCGGACCATCCTCCATCAAGTGGGGTCAGGGAAAGCCCTGCTATGACCCGTCAACTTGATACTTTGGCAGGTGGGTGTGGGATGAGGCCAGGGTTGGATCAGGTAGGAGACAAAATAGCCAGAGGATGGAGAGGGCAGCTGGACGTGGGGCTACTCAGGAGTCAGGCTAAGGAAGTTCAACTCTGATGTGAGTCCACAGAGCGAGTGTAGACTGGACACAGGTGACACAGCCGAGAAGTCCAAAGCCTGAGAAAGGTGGCTTGGAGGGAAGTGGCAAGTGAAAAGCAGAGACTGGAGACCAGCTGCAGCAACTGAGGGTCTCTGGCTCTGGTGCATCTCAGCTGGGAATGTGTGGGAGATGCAGCCATTGGTCTACGGCCCTGACTTGAGTCTGTCCCTTAGGCTGTGACACACGGCACTCTCCCAGCCTTTACTGTCACCTCTATGCTGACTTCGGCTGTTCTTCTCCTTCCACCGCTTAGGTCTACCTCCTGAACCTCTCTGCTCACTTGCACACTCCTTGCTATTTCCCCACAAGCCCAGCTTTGGCTCCCGGCCCACCTGCTGGACCTCTGACCCCAGGCTGGTGTAGGAGGTGCCCTGCTAAGACCAAGAGCAGTGCCTGAAGCCTTCAAGAGAGGCCCTGGTGTGACCTGTGACTTTCTTCAGATACTCTTGGCACTCAGCCAACCTTGGCTGCTCACTGAACTTGACCAGGATCCACACACACACACAGACACACACACAAACACCTGTTTGCTTTTGACTGAGGTGTTGGCTGCTTCTGCCCTGTGTCTGGCCCTGCCCTGTCCTGTCCTGAGTTCTCTCTCCCTTCACTCAGGGATGGAGTTCTGGGGTTCCACCTGGGCTGCGTTGGGTGCCTAATCTGGCCAGTCCTATTCTTGCTTCATGATCTCTCAGAGCTAATGTTGCAGGGCTGAGGCTGTGGAAATCGTGTGGGCAGGAGCCTCATCCATCTTGTTAGCCTGTGACTCCTCAGTGCCAACACATAGTAGGTGCCCAATAAATATTTGTACAGGGGCCTGAGTTCCAAATAGGGAGGTGGGTGGTCTCAGGGTCAGGGCCCTGATGTCCCTCCACCCTCTGCTGCTAAGATGCACATCTGTGTGTGGTGCATGTTAAACACCAGATGCGCCTGGGGCACCTGTGTCTTAGAACCCTGCATCCTTCTCCATCTGACTCTGTAGTTGACTTGAGTGCCCTGCTTGTTCACGCCCTCATGAACATATGCCAGTGGGGACAAGAACTCTCCTGGGAAGACTGTGTTCTGTTGAAATACAAGTGCTTTGGGGAAACAGGTGCTGTGCCAATATGAGCCTTGTGCAGGTGCTTGGTCAGGAGAGAGGTCACTCATTTTTGCCTTGCTCACTGGGGTGGCCATTCTGGGCACGTGCTTTCAATTAAAATTCACCAGGAGGATTTGCTGGGCTACCTGACAAGGTGGTGAGTTGTTGCCTGATGTCTCCTGGGTGAGAGATCTAGAAAGCAGACTTTTCCCACCATTTGGGGAGCTGAGCTCAGTCAGTAGTGTCCGGAGGATGGGGGTTGCTCCCATGTTCTGAGTCTACGGAGACACTGGGTCGAGGGAAGAACGTAGATGCTGGCCTGAGCTGGAGAGCAGAGCGAGGTCTGTGGGGCCTAGAGAGGAAGCTCAGACTATTTGCAATGCACACACCCTCCCCCCAGTAACCCCCGTTGCAGCCTGGCTCTTCTCAAAGTCAAGGTGAACTTCCTGAGGAAATGGAACCATGGAAGAACCTAGAGGAGAGGACAGCCTACTTCTCAGGCTCGCCTGAAAATCCACCTGCTGGCAGTTTCTGTGGATGCCCGTGAAAGTGTGTGTGATTTAAAGGAACACGCAGGACACTGTCCCATCAGGTGATGAGTTCCTTTGTCATCAAATACAAGAACTATATATTTGGTCTTTGTCCCTGGTTCCAGGCACAGAGCTTCTAAAACCCTTGTAGCTTCCTGAGTGATAGGGGTGAGAGGAACATTTTTGGTTATTCATATAAGCCTCTGCAACCAAACCTGAGTTTATGCTAATGAGATGACTCTTGGAGGGTGGGCCCTGGTTGCCAGAGGAACCAACCATGGGATTAGAGGATTGGAACTTTTATTTTTTTGATTTTTTTTTGTTTTTGAGGATTGGAACTTTTAGACCCACCCCTCCCTCCAACCTCTGGGGAGGAAAGAGGGGTTGGGCATTGAGTTAACCACCAATGACCAGTGCTTTAATCAGTCATGCCTGTGTAAGGAGCCTCCATAAAAACCCTAAATGAAAGGATTCAGAGAGCTTCCAGGTTGGTGAACACATTGAGGTGCTGGGAGGGTGATGTACCCAGAGAGGGCATGGAAGCTCCGTGCACCTTCCACGTACTTTGTTTTTTTTGGATCTCTTCTATTTGGCTGTTCCTGAGTTGTAGCCTTTATAATAAACCAGTAGTAGTAAGTGTAGTGTTTCCCTGAGTTCATGAGCCAAGTAGCAAATTATGGAACCTGAAGAGGGGATCATGGGAATCCCTAATTTGTAGCCAAATCAGAAGTGTGGGTAACCTGGGGACCCACCACTTGTGATTGGTGTCTAAAGGGGGGCAATCTTGTGGGACTGAGCCCTTTACCTTTGGGATCTGTACTAATTCCAAGTAATTAGTGTCAGAATTGCTTAATGTGAGGGTAAACCCCACACATTTGGTGTCAGAAGTATTGCGAGTAGAGGACACAGTTTTTCCTTTGGTCATGTAAGAAATAACCCCAACACGTGTCCATTTTGTGGTTGGCTTTTTGAATCAAGCTTTCCTTTAGTGAGGCTAATGCTATCAAGGAAAATCCACAAGGGGTGAGGGAGGATCATAGTTGTTGGCAGGACTGACAACAAGGTGGAAAATTGCATTCTCAGCCTAGTTCATACTTTGGTTTACACAAATGTATGGGAACCATTGCCACTGCAGGCCCTTGTGGTGCTTGAATGCAATAGAAATTAACTCCTTCATGTAGAGTTGAGTGTTTGGCCCTCAGAAAGTCAAGGCCTGCTGACATAAAAAATTGCTGGCCTGGCTTCTAGAAGGGAGAGAGCTAAGAATTTGGCTTAGCAAGGTCATCAACCTCTGGGTGCCTCAGCCAGAACGACAGTCTGTCCAGCAGACCATAGCGATTTCAATCAGGTCAGTGTGGTAAAGATTAGAATCTGGGTTCAGCCAGTTGCTGGAGGAGCACTTTGCACATAGCATTGGCTTCCTGGCTCCAGAATTATTTCACAGCTCATTGTAGGTTATGTGATAACCATTTTGTTTGATAGCCCTGACCTGAAGGTAAGCCCCCGTGGTTCAGTTCCTTCAGGAGCCGGGCGTGGCTCAGCATCTCACCTCTGCCTTATCCAGTTCTGCAGCAGTGTTAGGAGTATTCCCCGAGTGAGTGGCTACACATCCCACAAACAAGGCAGGAATGACAGCAGTCCACATGCTCTGCTTGGTTGGGTGGACTCCTCCAGGATCCTCATGAGATCACCACTGGTCCCAGTGACAGACCAGCCCTTCTGCTGCTCCCCATGGAGCCTGCTCCATCACTGTCACCTTCCTCTTCCTCAACAGGAGAGGCTGGACACAGAAGGCACTGCCCTGCCTTTGAGAAACCTGGAACAACTGGGGGAGACACAGCTGTGTAGGTAAAGAATACCTGGATGGCAGAGGAGACATGATTCTGTAGATAAACCCCACACTCACATCTGCACCCAACCAGGAGAGCAGAGGAGAGACTGGTCTCCACCACGGGGCCAAGGGCTGCCACATTCCCTCCTCCTCCTTCTTTTGAACAGCTTTACTGAAGTATAATTGATGTACAATAAGCTGCACATGTTTAAAATATAGTTTGATGAGTTTGACATATGTCTATGCCTGTGAAGCCATCACCACAGTCAAGACAATGAACATATTCATCACTCATTTCCTTGTGCCCTTTGAAACCCCTCCTTCCTGCCCTTCCTGCCCTACTTAGCCAACCACTGATCTGCTGTCAGTCACTATTAGATCAGTTTACTTTTTCTAGAATTGGATATATGTGGAATCAAAACGTGTGTTCACTTTTTTGTCTAGCTTCTTTTACTCAACATTATTATTTTAGGGTTTATCTATGTTGCTGCACATATGAATAGTTTGTTCCTTTTTGTTGCTGAGTAACATTCCATCATATGAATATGCCACAGTTTGTTTATCCATTAATCTGTTGATGGACATTTGAGTTGTTTCTAGCTTGGGGCTACTAGAAATATAGCTTCTATGAATGTTCATAGTATTTGTATAAACATATGCTTTTATGATTCTTGGGCATGGAATGGCTGGCTCATATGTTTAACTTAAAAAAAAAAAACCTGCCAAACTTTTTTCCAAAACGGTTAGATCGTTCCCATCAGCAGTTTATGAGAGTTATAGTTTCTCCATATCCTTATCAACACTTAGTATGGTCGTCCTTTTAAGTTTTAGCCATTCTAGTGGATGTGTCATGGTATCTTACTGTGGTCTTAATTTGATTTCCCTAATAACTAATGATGTTGACCATGTTTTCATGTGTTTACTTGCCATCCATATATTTTCTTTGGTGAAGTGTCTCTTCAAATTCTTTGCCCATTTTTAAAGCTGGGTTGTTTATAGTAATATAATGTATAAAATAATTATGCTATAGTATAACTTATATATTATATTTTAAAATAATATATATTTATTATAAAATATTTTAGATTATATATTATATATAAATATTTACAAACTATATATCCACCAAAAGGTTTATATTTCAAATATATATTCAAATATATTATATTCCTCCTGGGAATTTATTGACAGTTTCTGTGGTAAAATGGAACCAGGTAACAACTATGTTCAAACATCAAGAAGGAGACTAAAGTTTATACTTGCTTATTTAAAAAAAATTGTATATATATATATATCTCCACCAAAAAATATGCCTTTTGGTGGATATATAGTTTGCAAATACTTTCTCGTAGTCTGTGGCTTATCTTTTCATGTTTGTAGCAGTGTATTTTGAAGCACAAAAGTTTTAAATCTTGATGAAGATTTTTAGGTCAATATATTGATTTTTATCTTTTAGAGCTTGTGCTTTTTGTGTACTATTTAGGAAATCTTTGTCAAATCCAAGTCCACAAAGGATTTCTCCTGTATTGTTTTCTAGTCATTTTATAGTGTTAGTTCTTACATTTAAGTCAGTGATCCATTTAAATTTTTGTATATCGTGTGAGGTAAGGGTCTAGGTTCAGCCATTTTCTTCCTAGATTCCTGGTGCCCTGGGTTAGTATTCTGTCCTCTCTCCACCACACCTCCATTTCCACCTCTTCATGAAGCTACCATCCTGTCTCTGATGTTTCCTAAGCTATTCAGCCTCTGATCTCCTGCTCACATGCAAGCACTTGGTGGGGACAGAGACACCAGCCCCCTTCCCCCTGCTCTGGATGCCCTGGAGCACCCGCATCTGGCAGTGATCATGGAGGTGAAGACCAGAACAGCATCCCTTTGAAGCCATTCCACTCTTGATGGACAGTAAATGCTTGTGACAATTTGCCTTCCCAGATATTTATCTCTTATAGTGACAGCCAGAGGGTCTGGAACTCCCCACTGGGAGAGAAAACTGGACTCTTAGAGTTCTAAAAATCAACTGGAATCTCATCTGGCCCGACATCCTTGTTGGCACTTGCAGCAATCCATGTGCTTGGAAGGTAGGCAGCCTTCCTGAGTGGGAGCAGGTATTGTTATCTTCATATCAGAAGTGAGCAAACTGAAGTTTCATAAGATTCAGTGACCTGCCCAAGGTTACCCAACTGGCTCATCACAATGTGCCTTAACTCCTGGGTCCAGAAAAAAACCACACTCAGACTTCCTACTCCCAGGCCAGCAGTTCCCACCCTGGAAATGCTGCAAGTTGCATGTGGAATTTTCCGCCAGCAGGACAAACTGCGACCACACATTCTTTTATGGTTTCAAAGAAAAGCAACTGCAATGAGTGAAGGGTTTAAAAGGGTGTATTTAAGGTCTTGGGTGCAAATCAAAGAAAGGTTTGGGAGAGGCTGGTTTACACTTTTCCAAGTGGATCTAGGCTTTATTTTTTTCTTCTACTTTTTTTGGGTCTGGAAAGGGAGCTCTGCTGCAGGGTTCAGGGGACAGTTCACAGCACTGAGTCTGTGGGAGAAAGAAGGTGAGGGCTGGCTGGTGTACCTTCTTCAGTGCCGCACACATCAGGCCCTCCACGATGCCTCACAGTCCCCATCAAGACCCAAGTTTCTCAGCCTGGTGTTCTCAGCCTGGCCCATTTCCAACCTCAGCCTCTTTTCCCCAACCTTTTCATCAGTGCTTTGTCCACCTAGCTAGGCTGGTCACCTCAGGGACACCCACACCCTTTACCTGGTCTACACCTTTCTTCCTGTCCCTCAGCTTTGCATGCAGGAGTACCCCTGCACTTGGTCCCCTGAGAATCAGCTTGGGTCCCAGATTCTCTCAGCTGGACGGGCCTGTTGTTGCCCTGGCACCCTCAGGCCTGGCTACCCTCACATGTGCTCTGCCTGTCTCTGAGGCTCAGTCTTGTAGAACCTCTTCCCCTATGGCCTGAAACTGGTAATTAGGCCTCATCTCATTTTCCTCTGCTTAACTTTCCCATGTGTCTTACCTCCCCACATAAATTGTAAGCTCCTCCTGGGCACAGACAGGTCTTATCCTTCCTCATTCCATTGTATCTCCTCATCACCTGGCCTCATCCATGTAGCACCAAATTGATGTGGATTGCTTTGATTTGATTTGCCTGGGTCTGAGTCTTAGAAGGAAGGTGGGAGGTTTGCCAGCTGTAGTTTATAGTTTTCCTATGGACTCTGGAAAGGAAACAGGCTATGGTGACACAGAGATGCAGACTGCTTTCAGGGCTGGAGGCTTGGGGTCAATCAGAGCTGGAGTTCATCTCTGAAGGTGAGAGAAATGAGGGGCCATGGAAGAGAGGTCCTGAGCTCAGAACCAGCCCTTACACCACCAGGAGTATCCCTGCCAACAGAAACGTCTCCATTGCTTCACACACGGGGAGGGCAGGAATGCTCTGCATGCGAAGCTCCAGGAGAACTCAAGCTCTGCTGCTTGGGAAAGATTTTGCTTGTGTGCAGCTTCTACCCGTCTGCTTGAACTGGTTTTAAAGAATTCAGAAAACATGCACACCAGGCACTGCAGAGGGTACTTTGGGGGCTAAAGGACGAACAAGACATGGTCCTGGCTCTTCGTAAACTTGCCGCCCAGAAGTACTAAGTTTACACACCTGAGTATGATGCAAGTCCCTGACAGTCACTAAAGGCAGGAGCTGTTTGCTGGAGAGGAGACATTTAGGATGAGAATTCCAGAAGATTAGGGCTTGGAGAAGGAAATTGCAGGAGGAGGGATCTGCGTGAGCGAAGGCAAGGAGCGAAGGCAAGGATCATGCAGGGCATGCACAGAGGATAGGACTGAGTTGCCTGAGTGTAGGCTGAGATGGGAGCTTGGGACCAGTCGGTACATATCCTTTAAAGCCAAGAGACAAAAGATAGAATGGTGGTTGCCAGGGACTTGGGGGGAGGGGGAAGGGGAGTTGTTGTTTAACAGTACAGAGTTTCAGCTTTGTAAGATGAAGTGTTTTAGAGATGGATGGTGGTGATGGTTGCACAACAATGTGACTGTACTTAATACCACGGTATTGAACACATAAAAATGGTCAGATATGTTTCTCCAAAGAAGATATACAGGTTGCCAACAACACACATGAAAGGATGCTCAGCATCACTGATCATTAGAGAAATGCAAATCAAAACCACAATGAGGTATCACCTCACACCGGTCAGAATGGCCATCATCAAAAAATCTACAAACAATAAATGCTGGAGAGGGTGTGGAGAAAAGGGAACCCTCTTACACTGTTGGTGGGAATGTAAATTGATACAGCCACTATGGAGAACAGTATGGAGGTTCCTTTAAAAACTAAAAATAGAACTACCATGTGACCCAGCAATCCCACTACTGGGCATATGCCCTGAAAAAACCATAATTCAAGAAGAGACATGTACCCCAGTGTTCATTGCAGCACTATTTACAATAGCCAGGATATGGAAGCAACCTAAGTGTCCATCGACAGATGAATGGATAAAGAAGATGTGGCACATATATACAATGGAATATTACTCAGCCATAAAAAGAAATGAAATTGAGTTATTTGTAGTGAGGTGGATGGACCTAGAGCCTGTCCTACAGAGTGAAGTAAGTCAGAAAGAGAAAAACAAATACCGTATGCTAACACATATATATGGAATCTAAAAAAAAAAAAAATCGTTCTGATGAACCTAGGGGCAGGACAGGAATAAGGCGCAGATGTAGAGAATGGACTTGAGGACACAGTGAGGGGGAAAGGTAAGCTGGGACGAAGTGAGTAGCATTGACATATATACACTACCAAATGTAAAATAGATAGCTAGTGGGAAGCAGCTGCATAGCACAAGGAGATCAGCTTGGTGCTTTGTGACCACCTAGAGGGATGGGATAGGGAAGGTGGGAGGGAGATGCAAGAGGGAGGGGATATGGGGATATATGTATACATATAGCTGATTCACTTTGTTGTACAGCAGAAACTAACACACCATTGTAAAGCAATTATATTCCAATAAAGGTGTTAAAAATAAATAAGAAAGAAATAAAGCCACCCTAAAAAAAAAAACGGTCAGATGGTATATTTTATGTTATATGTATTTTACCACACCAAAAAAAAACAAATCCTTGAAAGCCAGCTTAATGTTTTAAGCACATGACCTCTGGATTAGATAAACAGACCTAGGTTGGGTAAGCTTGGCTTCATAGTTGGGTAACCTTGGGCAAGTTAGCTCATTTCTGAAAGCCTCAGTTTCCTCATCAGTAAAACTGGGATGATGTCAAAACCAGTTTGTAGAGCAGCTGTGAGGAGTAAATGAGGATATGGCTGTGGTGTGCACAGTATGTGCCTACATACAGTCATACGGTAAGCACTCAACAGATGATCATTGTTAATGCCTTGTGCTGAGTCTCTTGCCTTAGGGAGCCCAGCACTGATGGCGGGGGGCAGTCATTGGAAGGGGCAGGATGTGAAGCCTGGTAGTGCTCAGACACAAGTAATGCTGGGGGCTGTGTCAGGAGACAGTGGGGTACTCTGAGTATGGAGGATGACTTTCCAAAGCTGTGTGGAGCCAGAAATGAGGCCCAGCTTCATGTCACACACACACACACACACACACTCTGTGATCTTGAATCCACTATCCTATTTTGTGCTTCCTATTTTTCTCATCATTTTTGTGTTTATGTCTCTTTTGGAGTGATTATTTTTTATTATTGTCTTTTTTTTCCTCTATTAATTGAAAATTATACACCGTGTTTCTTTTTCTTTTTCCTTTTAGATTTCTTAGAATTACCACATGCATACTTGTCAATATCTAAAGTTAGTCCCTCACTTGACCTTCCTCTTTGCAAAATGTAAAATCTTAAAACATCTGAACTCTGTCTACCGCCTCCTGACTGTTACATTATTGTGATGTACTTTAATTCTATCTGGTTTTATTGTGACCTCACAGGACCTTATAATTCCTGTTATATTATACAGCCAGTGTTTGTTAAGCTTTACCCACATATTTACCACTTTTTTGGGCTCTTCATACCTTCTAGCATCTCCGATTTTCCATCTGGGATCATTTTTTTTCTGCCTAACATACATCCTTTTTTTTTTTTTTAAACTTTTATTGGGGTATAGTTGATTTACAATGTTGTGTCAGTTTCAGGTGTACAGCAAAGTGAATCAGTTATACATATATCTTCTCTTTTTTACATTTTTTTCCCATATAGGCCATTGCAGAGTACTGAGTAGAGTTCCCTGTGCTATACAGTAGGTCCTTATTAGTTATCTATTTTATATATAGTAGTGTGTATATGTCAATCCCAATCTTTCAATGTATCCCTCCCCCTCTTATCCCCTAGTACCCATAAATTTATTTTCTACATCTGTAACTATTTCTGTTTTGTAGATAAGTTCATTTGTAGCCTTCTTCAGACTAACATACATCCTTTACAACATCTTTTAATGAGAGTTCCTTTGTTATACGTTCTGTCAGGTTTTGCTTGTCTGAAAATGTGTTTGTTTTGTGCTCATTCATGGGAGATATTTTCACTGGATAAAGAATTCTGGCTTGTCAGGTCCCTTCCACTCCCAGCTTCTATTGTTGCCATTGATAAATCAGCTGTAATCTAAGCACACTGAATTTTTCTTTGGTTCTCTCTCTCTTTCTTTTGTGTATGTTCTGCAATTTACTGTATGTGTTTAAGGATGTGTTTTTTTCTTTTCCTCTTCTTTTTTCAATCCTGCTTGGAATTCCTTGGGATAATTAACATCTGTGAATGGTGTCTCTTATCAGTTGTGGTAAATTCTCAGCCAGTATCTCTTCAAGCATTGCCTCTCTCCATTTTCTTTCTCCTCTCCTCCCACTAATGATAGGCCACTCTTTTCCATGTCTCTTAAGTTTTATTCCGTATTTTCGATCTTTTGGTCTCTCTGTGCTGTTTTCTGTTGCTTATCTCTAATCCACCTGCCAGTTCACAGGTTGTCTCTTTACTTAAGTCTAATCTTCCACTGCATTTTATTATTATTATTTTTTATTGAAGTATAGTTGATTAACAATGTTGTATTAGTTTCAGGTGTACAGCAAAGTGATTCAGTTATACATACATATATCTATTTTTTTCCACTGCATTTTAAAATTTCAGGTACGTTATTTTTCATTTCTGGAAGTTCCCTTTGCTTCTTTCTCAAATTGGTTAGGTCACTCTTTATAGTTTTCTAATTCCTGCATATATTTTCAAGCTTGTCTTTTATTTCATTAAGCATAGTAAGCATGATTGGTTTCATTAAGCATAGTAAGCATGATTGGTAAGCGTGATTGGTTTATTATACTCAATAATTCCACTATCTGAAGTTGTTGTACATCTGTGTCTGCTGTCTGTTGTCTCTGCTGGTTCTTGTTCATTGTTTCCTTGTGTGCTTGGTTATTTTTGGCTTGTGTACTGCTCAAAATTTACTTGAAATTTTATTGGGGGTATTTGCTGAAGCCTGGGACAAAGATACCTTCCCCCAGGGAGGATTTACCTACTGCCAGATGCTTCAGGAAAATAGCAATCCAGGAATGCTTTGAACTAAATTCATGACTTGAGGCTTTTTGAACCACTCAGTGATATGAATTTGGCCAGGTAGTCTGTATGAAGGCTAGCTTGTGGTTATAAGTTCACAGGGACATACCCTCCCCACTTTCTTTTGCATTCCCCTGGAGGTGAGACCTTCTAGGGTGCCAGCTTAATCTAAGAGGGTCTCCTGGTAGATTCCCCACTTGTGACAGGCCCTGAGTTTTGTTTTTTGTTTTTGTTTTTTAATATTTATTTATTTATTTGGTTGTGCTGGGTCTTAGTTGCGGAAGGCGGGCTCCTTAGTTGTGGCATGCAAACTCTTAGTTGCGGCAGGCATGTGGGATCTAGTTCCCTGACCAGGGATTGAATGCGGCCCCCTGCATTAGTAGCACAGAGTCTTAACCACTGCGCCACCAGGGAAGTCCCAAGCCCTGAGTTTTGACATTTGTCCACATTGCCCCTCAAGGCCATTCAAACTGAGATTCACGTATACCTGTATCTGAAAACGCCCACAGAGCCAAAATGACTTTGGCGCTCCTTACTTTTCTCTGTTCTTGCCTCTCCTTTGATTTTGACCTTATTCCTTTCTCTCTTGCCAGTTCTTCAATACTTTTAAAAAGGATTTTTCATGTTTCATCTAGTATTTTGAGTTGTTTTCAGCAACTGTATTCCCTAAAACAGAAGTTGGAGGATCTTCTTATTCTGTGTGATTTTTAAAAATTGAAGTATAGTTGATTTACCATATTGTATTAGTTACAGGTGTACGACATAGTGATTCAGTATTTTTATAGATTATACTCCATTTAAATTATTACAAAATAATGGTTATATTTCCCTGTGCTGTACAATATATTCATGCTGTGTGATTTTGAATAAGTCACTTCCCCTCTCTGGGCGTCAATCTTACCTACTTCATAGGGTGGTTGGGAGGATTAAATGAGAAGATGAAGATAAAGGCACAGTGCTCTGCACATAGTGCTTGTTCTTGGCACAAGAAATAGCTGTTCCCTTTCCTCTTACTTCCTGGTGAGGCTGGATTTTTAGGACAAAGCAGGAGCCCAGTCATTGAGTCTGAGTCCCAAAGTCCTCCTTCAACCCCTGAGGTACAGGTACCAGCTGAAGTTTGACCCCACACATGGAGGTCTGTAGCACAACCAAGCTGGGCTGGGTGCCAGTGACAGGGGAGGCCCCTGACCACCAGCTTTAGTGCTGAGGAGCATAAAGGGCCCCTGGGGAAGTCTAGACCCATGGCCTCAGCAGCTTCCCCAGAAGTGATTACCCCTTAGGCCTGCAAGGGTGTTTGGCTGTACACAGTTTGGGGTGACTTGGCTTATGAACCAAGCCTCTGGAAAAAAGAAATTCCCCCTGGGTCTGGAAGGCCACTGATATGTGTTCATTCCCAGAGGAACCAGTTTTCTGGAGCCAGCAGGTCAGGAGTGCCCCTCTCTACCTTGGGGAGCTAGAACAAGGGAGTCCCTTGGGGGCCATACAGGCTCTCCCCAGAGTCAATTTTGACCCCTCCACCCGCCTCCATTACAGTTCTCCACCCCGCTGCCCGCCCCACTGCACCACCAGTGTCAGCCCGGTCACTACAGCTCTCCCTGACACCAGAGGGTTTTAATGCATTTCCAAAGTCATAGATACTGCTTTCTGTGGATATTTTCTTCCCAAAGAGAATTCCCGGAACTCAGGGTCAGATGACACTGCAGTAACCTGTTCCCTCAGCCCCATTTGGTGTTTATTGGGGAACCTCCCGTCCTTCCCTGAGCTTAACCTCAGTCATTTCTGTCCCCATGGCCCTTAGGCCATTTCCCGGGAGGGTGAGGTCTGGCTGGGCAGGTTGGGCAGGCTGGACACTTTCACTCTGACAGTATGCATTGCAGAGTCTCAGCCCAGAGAGACCCTTCTAGATTTGAGTCAGGTGGCGTGGGGAGCAGGTTGGAGATCGTTGCCTTGGCTGTAGAGCAGCCCAGGCCTGGAAGAATGAAAAGTCACATGATCCTAACTCATTACAGAATACTTTATAGAATGAAGTCACTTTCTTATCAAATGCAGCACTTTTTGCCATTTTATCTGTATACATGCATAAAATAGCTTTTTAAACAAGCTCATCCAGCTAAAAAAAAGATACAGGCCCTTACAAAATGGAAAATGAGATTCAAATGTGGATAAAATGTGTCAATTAAGGAGCCCTAGTCCCTGGGCTGCTGCAGTTTATACCCTTTAGAGAAGGCAACATTCTCGGAAGGTTGGGCTATATCCTAATTATACAATGGGGAATTGGTGTGTCTTCAGAGGAGAGAATTACTAAGGGCTTTTAGCATGAGCTGTCTCCAAGAAATTCCCTACAGAGGCAGAGGGAGGAGCATTAGGCCAGCGCCTGACTCAGTCACCCATTCTTGTATCAAGAGGCGAACATCACTGCATCTTTTTATTTAAAATCTGGGAATTTCTCTGGAATTATTTGAACTCCCAGAGCAAAGTTTATAATTCTTTCAAGGCACTTCTTATCTCACATCATAAGATGTTTTTCGGAGATTTGCTTGTGTTGTTTCCTTGGCCTGGGCTGCCCTTTCACCCTTTACCTACTGGCAAACCTCTGTTTGTTACTCAGAGACTGTTCAAGCAGCATCTCCCCACAAAGCTGGCCATGATCCTTGATACTCCCAAAAGAAAGACCAGCTCACCCAATTCTGCTGGAGAGTGAGCTATGAATGAGAATGACATAAAACAAGTGCTATTCCCACCTTTCTTCCTGATACACTTGTTCTGGAACATTCTTTGATCAGTTCACAGAGCACTTGGAATTGCGTTGGCCTCTTGGTTCCCCCACTGGGCCGTAAGCCCCTTGTGAAAGGGCTGAGGGGCCCCCTACCCCTCACTCCTACTCTCCACGTCCCCAGGGATGCTTGCTGGACCAGGCTCTGTAGGCTGTGTGGGGTCATTGAGTGTCTCAATGCAGACTGCAACCTCCATGGGTTAAGGTATTCATCTGTCTTCCCCGAGGCATCTAGTATAGGGCCCCACGTGTGGCAGGTACCCTAAAAATACTTGTGAAATTAAAGAAAGGGAGTGAATTGCAGACCCTTTGCAATGGAAGATGCTGAGATGCCGAGGGTTTTAGCAACTTTCCTAAGCCAAAATGTGTGGACTTAAGAATGAGTTTCTAGGACCTCACTTGGTGATGCCAGCTTGAGAAGCTTTCAAGCAATGCAACATTAGAAGGCCCATCTCCAAGGGAGGTGCCACAGGATACCTTCGAGGACAGGCTGACCTTTAATGAGCCCTTTGGTGGAAAACCAGCTAAACCAGCTAGGATGGGACCCAAGAACAGCCAGCTCACAGCTGGTTCTACTGAAGGCTAAACAATCGGAGCAGTTCCCAGCAGGGACACTAAGGTTCCGAAATAAGTGTGGCATTTATGCTCATCTGCCTGCGGTATCAGGAGTTAGATTGACCAGAGCTGGACAGCAGCATTTCTGCCTCCAGCCTAGGTTTGTTACCCTGGGCAGTGCCTCTGGCTCTTGACTGTCCTTATTCCTGAATATGCTGCTCAGGTGCAGGAATTTTGGCCCCAGGCACACGTGTCTCTAGTTACCAGCCTAGAAGCTTGTGGGGCATCATTTCTGGGTATTTAGTCTCCCAGATTTGAACCCTGAAGACTGATTTCCCCCAGGCCTTCTGTACTCAGCCTCTGCACTGTTCCCTGGTGGACCAGGATGAGTGGGAGCTCTCATCTGCCTGCATGGCCCGGCTCCCAACACAAAGACTAGCTGGCTTATCTTAGGCTGGCGCGAAACGGGAAGGCCAAGGCTGCAGGGCTGTGTGGAAAAGGGGTCGCCCCTGAACAGTGTCCAGCCAGAGTCTCGCTCAGGACCCCTGCACCATGGAGGAGGTGGTCAGGACTGTCTGGGAAGTCACCCACAGCGTTGGGAACTTCTGTGGTTCCCTTTGTGGTGTTTCTCTCTCACTGTGTCCGGGAATCACTGTGGAGCCTGCCACCCGTTCTGCTCCTCCAGGCCACTAACTGCAGATGGAGTTTCTTGTGTTTTCCCCCAGACCTGGGGAGTACAGAGTCACAAACAGATTTTGCAACCTCCCGATGAACCCTGGGGCCGAGACCTGTCTGGAGGGGAGGCAGAGCCAGTCCTTCTCCTCTACCAAGGCTCCTTGTGTTCCCCTGTAATGGGGGGAAGGGCACACCCCACCCAGCCCCACCTGCCTGAGGCACTGGCTGAACCCTGAGCAGTGCAGTCTTCCCCCTTCCCTCTCCTTGGAGGCTGTGCCCCACTCTCCCACTTCTTAGCTCCTTAATTCTGAACCTCTTACACTCCACCCCTTGCTGACCCACCTCACCTTCTTGGGCAGGTGGAATCTGCTGAGTAAAGCCTCATGGTTGTCTGTGTGCATTGCACTGGCAAGACAAGGATGGACACGACACTCTCCCTAGCCTCAAGGAGCCCACAGTCTGCCGGTACAGACAAATGCTAATGACAAATTGTGTACATGGACTGTGGGACGCAGAGGAAGGAGCTGTTCATTGTGACCCGCTTCCCCAGAGAGGGCACAGCTGAGCAGGTCTTGACAAAGGAGTAGGAGTTCTCTGTGTGGATGAGGCAGGAGATGGCCCAGCTGCTGGAGGGGACAGCGTGCACAAAGCCATGGGGGCATGGCACATTCAGGGAGCCACAACCCATTGGTTACCGTGCAGGAGAGAAACAAGGGAAGAGGCTGGAGAGGGTGGCCGGCCTTGCAGACCAAGCCGAGTGGTGACTCTGTCCTGAAGGCTGCAGTGAGGGTCCAAGGAGACTCCGCCTGTTTCTTCTTTTTTAAAAAATAGCTTTATTAAGGTATAATTGATGTATATAAACCAAACATACTTAAAGTGTACAATCCGGTGAGCTTTAACATATACATGTATATAAGGTATATATATATACACCTGTGAAACAATCACCACAATCAAGATAATGAACACATCCATCTCCTCCAAAAGTTTCCTTGTGTCCCTTTGTCATCCCTCTGTCCCATCCCCGCTGTTTCCAGGCAACCACCCTTCTGCTGCTCTCTGTCACTACAGATTAGACTGTATTTTTCTGAATTTTATATAAATGAAATCATCCAGTATGTACTATTTTAGTTTGTTTTTCTTATCACTCAGCACATTAGTTTTGCGATTCATCCATGTTGTGTATATTAATAATTAATTCCTTTTCATTGCTAAGTAGTAGTCCACTGTACAGATTATACCACAATTTGTTTATTTCTTCACCTGCTGATGGACATTTGGGTTGTTTCTAGTTTAGAGCTGCCTTGAATATCTGCATGCCAGTGTTTGGGTAAGTAGCTAGGAATGGAATGGCTGGGTCATATGATAGGTATATGTTTAACTTTTAAAAAAATTACCAAACTATTTTCCAAGTGGTTGTTCCATTTCATATTCCCATCAACAATGTATGAAGTTTCCACATACCCTTTCTTGACTGGCTATGAACTATAGGGTGAACCTTCAGAATTGAGTCTCCATTGGATTTGCCTAGCTGGTGACTGCAGCTGAAGCCCTAAGACATGCACTTCTTGGGCCCAGGACAGGGAGGGAGGGGTCTCCTGGAAATCCTTCCAGAAGATGGAGTCAGACTTGGCATCATCTTAGGAGGCTTGTTGGTCAGTGATACTGCCCCAGGGGCTGGAGGAATTGAGCAGGACCTGAGGATAATGAACTAAAGCACCTCTAGCTCAGCACTTGAAAAAATTCCTCTGGACCCAAAGAGCCACAGTCCAACAGTTACAGCCCAATTTTCACAGAAACTAATTTTTGTATAAGTAAGTGATTTCAGTTGGTGTCGGGGCCCCAATCAGTTGTGGGAGAGGCCTGGTCCCTGGCTCAGAGCCCTGTTCCTGGGAAGTGGCCCCCTGGCCAGACTTCCCTAGGAAGAGCCATAGAACCAAGGGCTCTAGAGCCCTGGGGACCATCCAGGTCAAGGCTGCTGATCTAGGTCCATTCCCTGCAGAAGGGAGCTGTGGAGCAGCATCCAGGACTAGAGGGCAAGGCTGATGTCCATGTCCCCCTGGTCACTGCTGGGGCCTAGCCTTTCTGAATCCTGATGTTTGTATGGTGTGAGGGAGCCCTGCCAGAGTTAGTAGTGGGCTGTTCATTCATTCATTCATCAATATTAATTACTGCCTCTTTGGAACCAGAGATGAGTCAGGCAGGTTGGGGTCAGGTTGTGAAACCCTCCAGTCCCTGCCAAGGGATGTGGATGGTATTGTGTTTTAGAAAGGAACCCTGGCAGCCAATGCGGAGAATGGATTTGAGCGTGGACAGACCAAGGGCAGGAAGGTCACTAGGAAGAGGCGAGGGGGGATCTGAGTGGGTGGTGGTGGTGAGAGGTCAAGGGAGAGACACGTGTGGGGGTGAGGGAGAGAGGAGTCAGCACCACCCCATGGCCACCAGCTCTTTCTTCTCATGGCTTCAGTGACATTGCTCTCTCCCGGCTCCCACCAAACGCTGCATGCATAAAAAAATAAATGGAGGGATGGTTGGAGGGATAGAGGGATGGCTGTTTGGCTCAGGAGTGAACCAAGGCACACATCTCCCTACACACCCATCCATCACCTCCTGCCTGAGCAGCCCATCCTTCACTGAGGTGAAGGTGGGGACCACAGGTGTCCACCCGGTCCAGTGGGATATTAGTGATTCACGTCTGACGGCTCTCAGCGTGGACTGACTCCTGGAGTCTCAGTTAGTCACCTGTGAAACAAGGGCCCTGCAATTCCTTCTTGCCGAAATTTCTAAGGCAGTGAAGAACCATAACTTGGAACTTCTGGGAAGGAAAGCCCTCAGTTTCCCATGGAGGCCCCATCCTCCGGGGCGGGAGGGGAAGGAAGGAGAAGCCAGAGCCTGGTGGGGAGGTCAAAGGTCTTAGCTTGATGCCTGCCAAGGCGTTGGGTCTCAGCTGCAATCACTGAGCCTTGACGTCAGGTCTCCTTTTTCTAGTTACAGTGAGTACAGCACTGTCCAGGCAGGTTTCTGTCATTTGACTGACCTGCTGAAAGCTCTATCCACAGGTGACCTCAGAATGGCATTCATCGTAACCAGAGTTCGCCTGCAAAATAGTGTGCGTGGGCGGGGGGGCAGGGAGGAGAGATGAGAGGGGCTGTAGGCAGGGGCTGCTGCATTTGTCTGGTGTAGAGGAAAGAGCACTGGTGTGGTGCAGGAGAAACCGGAAGTCCTGAGTTCCAATCCCCTGCACCACCTCCACTGGGCGACCATGGGAGACAGGCCCTTCACCTCTCTGAGCCGATCTGGACCCTGATCACAGGGGCTGCAAGTTTGTATTTGTGTCTGTGTTCCCTTGGCCTCAATCTGGACCCTGTGAGGGTCGAGGCACTGGGCACAGACCCTCTGAACTGGGTTTGAGAAGACGGATCAAAGATGTTCATCCTCCTTCTCCTGCTCGGGCTGCAACTTGTGGACTGGTTGATGCTGAGGGTTGACAGGGAGTGAATCTTAGTTTGTCAGAGCTGGGAGGGTGCTTAGAGGTGTCCACTCAACCCTTCGTTTGATGTTAGATGAAACAGAGGCCTAGGACTTCCCTGGAGGTCCAGTGGTTAAGACTCCATGCTTCCACTGTGGGGGGTGGGGTTCGATCCCTGGTCGAGGGACTAAGATTCCACATGCCTTGTGGCGTGGCCAAAAAAAAAAAGAAAGAAAAAAAAAGAAACAGAGGCTCAGAGAGGGTGGAAGAGGAGTCGAGGCCCTGGCCAGATATGGCCAAGCTTGTCCACTTGAGCTCCGAGGGCTCCCGGGGGGCCTGTGTTTGGCATTGTGGGCTGCAGTACCCCAGTGGTCACTGACTCAGAACTGGCCTGTTTCCTGCCCTGTGGCACCACCAGTAGGGCCTTCCTGCCCTTGCCCATTAAACCACTGAGAGAAGAGAGCCTGCCCAGTCAGGCCTACTGGGTGAATGTGGCCTTGCTGTCCACTAGACTATTGCAGTGGTAGCAGCAGCAGGAGTGGGGAAAGTGGTCCAGGTGCAGAGAACAAAGGCGAGGAGCCCCAGGGCAGGGTGGCGGCAGGAGAGGCTCAGGGCCAGGAGATAAAGCTTGTGCTGAGCCTGGCGGTGCCTGGCACACAGAGCAGGAGCCCAGTGGTGTTGTTATTCTCAGTCCAGGGTGGTTCGATGGTAAAGGCCAGAGCCAGGAACTGAATGGTGGTGCCAGCCTGAGAAACCCGGGAAGGAGGCCTGGTGATAAGGTGTTTGGCCCTGGGCCAGATGGTACAGACTAGGCATCCCTGGACCCAGGGCATGAATTCCTGCTGATGACTCGGGAGCTTTGGAGGAGAGGGCACCCTGTAAATCTCCACAGCACTGCCAGGAAGCCCACGTAGGGTGGCTGCCATCCTGCCTTGGGTGAGTGAGGAGGAATGCGGAAAAACTGGGCAGGGCATGCCCCTGGGGAGGGAGGCTATGATCTTTGCGCTGTATTTGTGCAGCAAACACTCCCCCAGGCCTCCTGGTGCCACCCGGGAGCTGCAGATGTAGGGTACACAGTCCAGAGTGACATGGCCCTGCCCCAAGGCACAAGTCACCCCCACAAATCTTCCTCTGGGCTTTTCTCTGTGTCCTTCAGGCCTTGCCTGCTCAGGGGAGAAGAGATGCCCCTGGCTGCTTGCTGAATGAGTGATGGAAGGGGAGGAACAAGTGACCGGACAGATGGGTCCTCATCCCACAGGCCTTCCACCAATTAGCATGGCAGGGAGGGTGACCTGGGACTCCAGCAGGTCTGGTTGGGGGGATGGTGGGAAGAAACGAACAGGCTGGGTAAGCCACAGACCTTGGCCTTCGTGATGGTCACCAAGCTCCTCCAGAGTCAATCATTGGGTCCTTCAGATGTGGGCAGACCCTTTTCCCACGCTCTCCCACATGCCCTTATCACCCCCAGCAGTACCTCTACTCCTGCTCCTTGACCATCCCTTCCTCCCTCTTCCAAACCTCCCCTGCTCCCTGGCCCAGCTCAGTCCTCCACCTCTTGCAGGAAGCCTTCCCTGCTGCATCAGCCCTTGCAGACCTCCTGCCTTTATCTGCTCCTGTCCCAGTGCCAGTCTCAGGCAGGGTGGGCAGCCAGTGCGGGAGGCAGCCAGAGGAGGAAGGTAGGAGGCGAGCAAGACCCAGGCCAGATGAACAGTTGGGCAGGGCCTGGAGTGGAGGCTGGAGGCCGCCAGGACTCCCAGGAAAGGAAGCCTGAGGGGGGTGATCATCTCTCTGGAATCTGTGCCAACATGGGTAAGATAGATGAACAATGGGAGCCCTGGTCAGAGAGCTGGGCAGGTGGGGCCAGGCAGGTGCTTCACTAGGGTTACCATTTGGGGCTGTGGTCAATGGAAGAGACAGGAAAATGGGGGAGAGGCTGGAGACCTGGGTCAGGGTGTCTCTGGACGGTGAGGCAAAGGCTAAGGCCCTACCACCTGCAGCCTCCCTTGGGCCTCTAGGCAGCAGAAGCTGGGTGCTGGAGCAGGGTGACAGGATCTGATTGGGAGCCACTGGAGAGCCCACCAATGGGGTATACAATGCACAGGAACATTGTACAGCAGGAGAAATGAGCAAACCAGAGCAGCCCAGACCACAGCTCTATCTCAAAGATACAATGTGGAGTGGAGGATAAGATGACAAGATGGACAATATCTGACACCATTTAAGTATGTTGTAAAGACACAAAATAGTACCATGCATTGTTATGGTTATAAACTCATGTCATAAAAATACAAAAACATGAACAAGAAAGATACATACTAACTTCACAACTGGATTCGCTCTGGGGAAGACAATAGCAAAAAGAGGTGAAAAGAATAAAAGAAAAATCAAGGGAATAAAAAAAAAAGAGAGACAAAAAAAGCAAATATGGCTAGAGGCTAGCTAACACATTTAACAAATCAGAGATATATGAGTTAAATAAAGGGGCTGTGTTGCATATTGTTTTCTCTACTTTTGGCTTAAATATTTCATAAATAAACAAGCCAGAATGAAACTTGAAAACATCACACTAAGTGAAATAAGCAAGATGCAAAAAGACAATTATTGTATATGTTTCCACACATAGGAGGTACCTAGAGTAGAAATTCATAGAGACAGAAAGTAGAATAGTGGTTACAGTGGGGCTGGGAGGAAGGAGCACGGGGAGTTATTGTCTAATGGGTATAGAGTTTTGGAAAGATGAAAAAGTTCCGGAGATGGATAGTGGTGATGGTTGCACTACAATGTGAATGTACTTAATGCCACTGAACTGGATGCTTAAAAATGGTTAAAATGATAAATTTTATGTTATGCATATTTTACCACAATAAAAATAAATAAAAACAAGCCAGAATAGGCAAATCTATAGAGACAAAGTAGATTAGTGGTTGCCTAGGGCTGGGGAGGATGCTGGGAAAATGGGGGCCATGGCCAAGGGGTGCAGGTTTCCTTTTGTGGTAGTAAAATGTGGTCATGAAAATGTTCTAAAATTGATTGGTCATGGATGCACAACTCTGCGAATATACTAGGAAACATTGAATTGAACGCTTTCAATGGGTGAAGTATATGGTATGTGACATATCTTAAAGCTGTTGTGTGTTTTTTTGGGTTTTTTTGGGTGCATCACCTGGCTTGTGAGATCTTAGTTCCCCAACCAGGGATCGAACCGGGGCCCCGGCAGTGAAAGTGCAGAGTCCTAACTACTGGACTGCCAGGGAATGTTGTTTTTTAAAAAGCCAAAAGGAGGGAAATCCTTTCTGTATCGGCTACTCTAGTAGAAGCTGGGGTCTGTCTGATCTAAACCTGGCTCTGACATGAGTGTCACAAAGTCATCAGGAGCCCAGAGCCTCCTCTGCCCTGACACCCTGTGACATGGGGAGGGAGCCCTGCCAGCCCAGCTTCCAAGGCTGAAGCTATTGCCACATCCATGGGACTGTAGGATGGAAGCAGTTGTAGCCTCTGCTGAATGAGGTTAATGAGAATCTGCCCCAGGCTCCAGGGGTTTTGAGCCTTAATTAATACTTGCAAGTTCCTCAGTGATTGTGAAATCAGAGGTTCTGTAAATCTGCACAGCAGTGGCTTTATTAGTGCCAGCACATTACGCAGGAGAAAGAAGCCAGCCTTCTTATCACTGACTTAGCTCCCTGGAGAGGCTGGTCCCAGGGTGTCGAGGCCAGGCTGAAGCTGTCTTTCATGGCCCCTTGTCTTGCTTTCCACGCCATGCCTAGGGTCCAAGTGGTCTGGACTAGTCCAGGGCTCCAGGGTGGCCACACTGAGCACTGTGGCCAGGCTCCTGACGGGGGTCTTCAGAGGGTAACCAAGCAGACCTGCCACAGCAGTCTTGGCGATTGTCCCTCCAGGCCTAAAGAAGGTTGAGCATTTCCTTTTCTACAAATCTCAGGACTCTGGTGAGGATACTGGCTACCTTCCCAGGTGGCTGTCCTTTCTGTGTTCAATGTGCCTGCTAGGATGGAGCGTAGCCAGGGCTGTGGGGCCCTGAGCAGAGGACTGGCTCTGCCCTCAGCCCAGGGCAGCCTGTGGGCGTGGAACCGTTCCATGTTGCCTTAGCTCAGGTCTTTCCTGACGGTGACTCCTTCTTGGCCCCCTCAAACACCCTCCCCCAGTGGGCCCTGGGTTCTCCCAAGGCCACATGGCACAGCCTCTCTCCTCCTTTGTTCTGGTGCTGTCCTCCCAGGGATGGATCCTCAGACTACCTGATCCTTTGGGCCACCCACCCAAGGGCACCTCACACCAGCCTCTGTGGCCCGTTTTTTTTTTTTTTTTTTTTTAATATTTTTATTTATTTATTTGGCTGTACCAGGTCTTAGTTACGGCACGTGGGGTTTTCTTTGGCGCGTGTGAGATCTTCATTGCAGCGTGCGGGATCTTTAGTTGCAGCATGCGGGATCTAGTTCCCCGACCAGGGATCGAGCCCCAGCCCACTACATTGGGAGCGTTGAGTCTTAAACCACTGGACTACCAGGGAAGTCCCTTGGGGCCCCTGTTTATGCTAGGCATCTTGATGCTGAGCAGGACTGTCCCCACCTGGCAGAGCCTCGCTGCCCGCAGACACTGTGACCACAAACCCATTTGTAACCACTGGGATGACTCTCTGGCCAGGGAGGTGGGAGGTAGAGGGAGGTATTGGCCAGGAGCCAGGATCTGTGGCCCTGGGTGCCTTCAAAGGCCTGGGGACCTTTGAACTTAGGTACCCTAGAGGCCCATGAACTTGAGGATATGCAGCCTAGGGTATCCGTGGCCCTGATGTCTTCGACCCAGAGGCCCCATAGCACCCAGTACCTGCTGACCCTGGGCCCCTGTGACCCTGGGCCAGCTTCTAGTATGTGAACCTCTCTAACTACCCCCTTTGATGGGTACCTGCTGCATGCACTGCTGTTAGGACATGGCACAGCCTTCCCTCCATGTGGGATCCTGTTTCTGAGGATCTGTTTCCCAGCTCCTCTAAGTGTGTTGCCTTCTTTTTTTTTTTTTTTTAATTAATTAATTTATTTTTATTTTTGGCTGTGTTGGGTCTTCGTTTCTGTGCGAGGGCTTTCTCTAGTTGCGGCAAGCGGGGGCCACTCTTCATCGTGGTGCACGGGCCTCTCACTATCGCGGGCTCTCTTGTTGCGGAGCACAGGCTCCAGACACGCAGGCTCAGTAGTTGTGGCTCACGGGCCTAGTTGCTCTGCGGCATGTGGGATCTTCCCAGACCAGGGCTCGAACCCGTGTCCCCTGCATTGGCAGGCAGATTCTCAACCACTGCGCCACCAGGGAAGCCCGTGTGTTGCATTCTAACGGATGCAACTTGTAACTCCTGCCAGGTAGCTCTGAGGGTTATGAACATCCTCCCTCACGTCAGCCGTCCCTCCCTTCCTCTCTCCCTCCTGCCTCCCTGTCATCCTCTACCATAGCCAGTATATTACTCATCTCTTTTCTTATCCAGGTCCTATCAAACCAGATGGGTCTGAGGCCAAAGCCAGATGGCCTCCTATCAGAGACCCCTCTCCAAACTGACGTAGGTCTCTTCCCCAGCCCTCTCGGGGAAGCAGTGTCATGTTGTGGTTAGACCCACAGGCACTGGAGACAGCTTCCTGGGTTCAAACGCTCTCTCTACCTCTTACCTGCTATGTGACCCTGGGCAAGTTGCTTAACCTGTCTGTGCCTCATCTATAAAATAAGGCAATCGTAATACTACGGCACAGAGTTTTTGTGAGGATTAAATGAGATCGTGTGCGGGGAGTGCTGGGCCTGGTACATACCCAAGGAAGGTCAGCTGTCAAGGGTGCTAAACCAGCTGCTTCTGAATCCCCTTGAACATCCATCGTCCATGTCTAAGAATATGTCCTGAGAGAGTGGCCAGGCATCTTGTCCAAGCCAAGGTGACCCCTGTCCACAATCTGCCCCCAGATCTACCCTCAGCCTCCCGCCCTAGCAGAGGAAATGCTGCGCACAGTAGATGGTTGCCAAAACCCCCGCCCCAAAAGTGTGTCTGTGCAACATGCCCCATAGGTGCCCCCCCACCCAGCTGCCTCCCAGGGCCCGAGGTAGGATGGAGGGGCTGCTTATTGAGAGGGTGCAGGCCTCTGCCTAATCAGACCATCCCAGAGGCATCTTGGAGAGGTCAGATGTCTTCTATTTATAGTTAAACTTCTTTGCCATTGTGGACCATCCCTAATTGAGGAGCTCTTTTATTATGTTTTCTTTATGTTCTCTTCATGTGTATGAGTGGAAAAATAAATGACAGGGAAAGTCGTGGTATTGTGGTTAGGAAAAACTGCCAGGGAGAATGGCAGGCTTCGTGTTCACTGCCTTAGTGGCATGGCTGGGGTGTCCTAGGGCGTCAGAACAAGACATGGCCTTTCTCCGGCATGGTTATGGGATGTTCATGGGGCAGGGCGCCCGCACCTATAGGAACTGGCTGGAGCTTGAACTCTTGCTTTCCTATTGGCTCCCTGGCCATCCTTGGGTAGGTTCTACCTCTCCAGGCCTTACTACCTCACCTTTAAAATGGGGTAATAAGCTGGCTTAGCCTCCTGGTGGGCTGGGATGCACAGTCTCCTTAGAGATGCCAATGGACAGCTTAGAAGCAAAAGCAGGAGAGGCTGAGGCCCAGTTCTGGCCTGCCCTAGGGCCCAAGACCCCTGTCCCCATGCCTTTTGGAGCCCAGGGGACCACTGTCCCTCCCCCCTTTGTTGTAGTTACTACTCCCACTGGAGGGAGAGGAGCCCAGAGTGACCAGGCCAAGATGAGAAGAGCGATCCTATCTGGAATGGAAACTGTCCAGCAGCCCCCCATGGAGAGGCAGGAGTTAAGGTGATTATAGTGGGTCACTGAGTTGCAGCCACAGAGCTCTCTATGCACGAGTCCATTTTAGGAGGGTGGCCTGGCCTGGCATTTATCACTGTGGAGCAAGGCTTGACTTATTTTAAGCTGGGTGGAGCAAAGGGCTCGGTGTCTCTGTGGTCTGTGGTCTGTGCACATGACGAGGCTGTGGTGGGAGGGACGCCAGTGGGCCCAGGTCTCAGCCCTCATCTGACCTCCTGTGGGTCATGCCTGCAGGGATGCTCATTCTCCACCCCAGAGGTCTGGCTTGACTCCCCTCAGGCCAAGTAGACAGGGAAGGTCCATCCATAGGCCCTTGCCTGAGGCACTTGAGCAAGTCAAGGCAGTTGCTAGGGGAGTAGGAGCGTCCTGTGAAGTAGGAAAGCTGGGGAGAGCATACAGGCAGCGGAGGACTCCGGAGGGGCTTTGGAGGAATGGGTGGCTGTGGGGACACTGTTGTGTACTTGAGTCAGACCACCTGCGTTCAAGCCCCAGCCTGGCCAGTTACCAGGTATTGTGTGATCTTGGGCAAGTTACAGAATCTCTCTGTTCCTCTGTTTACTCATCTGTAAAACGTAGATAATAACAGCAACTTACACCAAGGACCACTGAGAAAGTTAAATGAGTTAAGTGGGAAACATTTAGAACCCTGCCTGGCACTTTGCAGTCCCCTGTGGCTCAGACCTGCCCTGGCCCTGCTCTGTCCCTCTGTGAATAGACAACGGGACAGTTGGTCACCTGAGACTGCCCTCCCCCTGTGAGTGGCAGGAAAGGAAGGATCCCCGCCTCAGGGCTGGCAGTGAGGCCAGTCCTGGCTGCTTCACTACCCAGATGTATGGCCTCCAACAAGTCACTGGGCTTCTCTGAGCCAGTCCCCTCACTGGCCACGTGAGGATGATGACCCCCACCTCAAGGGGCATTTGAGGACTGGGTGGGAGAACAGATGGGAAGACCCAGTCTGGGGCCTGCGTGCAGTAGATGCTCAGTTCCTCCCACGAGGCCTCAGTGACTCATTGGTGTAGCAAGGGACCCTAGGACCAAGATAGCATGTGCTGCCAGTTTCATTTCCTTAATTTCTCACCAGTCCACCCCCTCCTTGCCAGTCTCACCTCCTTTGACCTTGTTCAGGCTATAGACATCTGTTCTGACCCCTCCAGACCATCTCCACACTCAGAATAACCTTCAGAACATACGAATCAGAGCATGGCACTGCCTGCCTACAACCATCTATGGCTCCCTACTGTCCTCAGGGTAAGTTTCAGATTACTTGACCTGACCTGTTAGATCAGTGTGATCTGTCCCTGCCTGCTACTCATCATCATTCCCACAGCTTTCCCCAGCATATACCATATAAGAGCTGCATGGAATGAATTGTTCCCTGGACATGGCTTGTACTTTCTATCTCCAACTGTCCTGTATGCAGTTTATAAAATGAGCTGGATTTGGCCTCTGTAAACCCCTCTTCTCCCTAGTCTCACCTCCATCTGTTGGAAAAACTCTCAAGCACACTCCAAATCTTTTCCAGCCACCCTCACATAATCAAATATCTATCCTGTTTAAACCCCTTCCTACCTCACCACAGAAGCCTGCAATGGGGACAGGAGGTTGTGGTGTGCCTGTCTTTTCTTTCTTGCTCCAGCTCACCCTCCACTTCCTAGCTGCTGCGTTGTGCATCTCTTTGGGGATGGACTAGGGCTGGGGAGCGAGATGGAGAGAGAAGCAAGAGACCTAAGAAGGACTTTCTTGACTCTGGAGCTGGGATCTGACATCCTGGCCTTCTCCGTGACTGATGTATAACTTCTGGATCTTTATCAGCTGGGCACTGTTATGGGTTCCTCAGAGCTCCTCTTCATGCCCTCCCCACTGGGAACCTCCAAATACAGTTCTCTGGCATGGGGTTCACCTCCTCAAGTGGCTGCTCGTGACCTACACCAGCCTCTTCCTGTCACTGTCCCTCACCTGGAAGGAAGCTCTCTTGGGCAGGATCCCTTTATGATGACCCCAGGCCAGCTCCCTTCTGTTGGGGATTTGAGGGTGAGTGTGGAGCCCACACTCTGTAGGCATCTGTAAGCCACTGTGAGAAGTTTGGATGTTAGCTTTCTAAGAATGTGGGGAATCCCCCAGGGGGTTTGAAGCAGGGCAGTGAAATGATAGATGTCTACTGCACCAGTCCAGGCAAAAGACGATGGTCTTTTTCCTGGATGGGAGCTATGGAGGACAGGGGAGCTGGCCAGCTTGAAGGTGGAGCTGAAGGACTTTCTGCTGCTTTGGATGTGAGGGGCAATGAAAGGAGAAGAGTCCAGTGTTTTGTGTGAGTAACTGGGTGAACGGAGGTGCCAATCATTGAAAAGGGGAAGTCTGGGATTGAGCAGGTTGAAGGGTGCAGAAATCAAGGGATCAGTCTTGGTCCTGCAACGTTTGAGATGCCTGTCAGGTACCAAGTGGAACTGTCAGGAGGCAGATAAATGCAAGGCCTCCACCAGCCCATATGGTGCCTTTGTGCAAATGAGAGAAGGGCATCCTTTCCTTCAGGCAAATGTAGCCTCCTACCAGGGCACATAGCTGGGTGAGCTGAGCACAGCTGGACCTCAGCCCCATGAGTCCCCTTGGCCATGCACCCTTGTGCAGCAAACAAACTACAGAACTCTGTGTGGAAGCCCTGGATGTGCAGGTCTGGAGCTCAGGGGAACATCTGGGACTGAGGAAGAGCCATAGCTTATGGGATGTTTATTTGGATGCTGTGTGGGAAAGCAACTCCCCAGCCACAGTGGGGAGGAAGGACCAGGGGTCGCCTAGGTGGGCTGAGAGCCATTCCTCTCCAGAGCCAGAGCTTTCCTTCTCTTCCTGCAGGTGAGGCCTCGCTGCTTCCGCGCAGGGCTGAGTAGCTGTGGGCCCCTTTGTCTTGTCTTCTCTAGGTTCATCCTCGGGAGTAGCACACAGGTGGGGGTGAGGAAGCCTCGTTCTCTCTCTCTCTCCTCTCACTTTCCATCCTTGATGCAGGTATGCTGACCTCTGTCACCGTGCTGATGTCCGTAGTATCTCCCAAGGGGCTCCACAAACAGGCTAAGTACCAGGTTGTGGGGAGGGACACTCAGAGTGCCCCTAGGCACCCAACAGGGGAGGAGCAGGAGTAGTCGACCAGGCCACAGAGACTGTAATGGCAGGAAAAGCAAAGAGCCAAGTGTTTGGTAGAGGGGTGGTTGGCGTGAGACTGCCTGGGTTCAAAGCCCAGGGCCAGTTCTTACCAGCTGGATGACCTCAGCAAGTCCATTAGCAGCTTTGAGCCTCAGTTTACCCTATAAAATGAGGATGATAATAGTATCTACCTCATAAGGCTGTAATGAGAAATGAATTCCTTTCTTTCACATAAAGCATTTAGCACAGTACTTCAAATTGTAAACACCCGCCCCATCAATATTAGCTTATATGGTGTATTCTAGACAAGCCCTTCCCAGTGGAATCCCAAAGCCCCCTGCTAGTTGCTGAGCTGACCAAAGCAAGGAGGACACGGAGAGGCAAGTGGCCTTGCTGAGCTGGTAAAGTTTGGAGCTGCTTCCGGCCTCCCCAAATTGGGCCCTCAAGGGCTCACATCCCCAGAGCCCCCCAGAGCCATGTGGAGGTCAAGCTTGAGTCATGGCAGCTGAACGGGGGACTCTCCCCTTTGCAAACACTTCCCAAGAAAGCGATTTCACGACTCCTCTGGACCGGTCCGGAATCGCACAGCCCCCACTGTCTGTGTTTCCCTGTGGTTGCACACGAAGCCTGATCTTACAGGTGAGCCCCTTTGGATCTCCAGAGCAAAAGGGAAGTTAGCTTGGCATGTGAGCCTTTGTTACGCCACCCCCAGACCTTCTCTTCAGCCTCTATGGGATCCTAAGCCCCTTTAAAAATCTGATGAGTGCCTTAGACTCTTTTTCCAGAAAAAAGTCTCCCAAAAACATATGCTCACAAACCAAATTTTGCAAGATTCCTCCTCTTTTAGGAAAGGTCCCCGTTTTAACTTGGTGATTAAGCTGGTGGGCTCTGAAGTTGAATTTCCTGGGTCCCAATGCTGCTTCTTTCATTCACTGGCTGTGAGACCTTCAACAAGTCATGAAACATCTCTAACCCTTGGTTTTCTTATCCTTAAAACGGAAGCAGCAATAGTGGCTCCTTCATAAGGTTTTGAGAGGGTTAAATGTAGGGTGACTAAATTGTTCCATTTGGGCCTTTTCCATTTTTACACCGAAAGTCCCACTTTCAGGGAAATCCCTCAGTAGTGGACAAACCAGGAGAGTTGGTCACCCCTGTAAATGACATGATGCCCAGAAAGAAGTTATCCCTGTGCAGGCAGTTCACCCGAGTTCCATCACTCTCAGCAGATACTATTGGGCTTTTCCCCAATTAATCCATCTGATAGGAATGTTGCCCTGGGGATCAGGAGTCCAGGACTCGGTTTTCAGTTTACCACTCTGTCCCCATCCTGCTTTAATGGCTTCCTTGGCAAACCTCCAGCCTCCCTGGGCTTCAGTTTGTTCACCCATCAAACAAGGGAGATGAACTTGAGAGTCACTGGGGATTCTTCCCACTGAAGCCTATGAGATTTATTCCGGGATGCTCTCACAGTGTCTGGTAAGGCAGCCTTGAACGTGGATGGCATCAGGTATGCACTTGCCTGCTTGACATGTCAGTGAGAAAAGCCCACGTGTGTTCTAGCAGCACAGTCTGCCCAGGGAGAAGCCTGGATTGGAAATTTCCTTGGCACTTCTTCCCAGCCACGCCTCCTCATTAGGGCTGAGAAAAGGTGGGAGAACACAGAGACCTTTTTCAGTGTGACTGTCCTGAGAATTAGGCAGCCCAGCATTTCAGACCCAGCACATAGAACAGAACTTGAAACATGGTATGTGCCCAGCACACATTTGCAAGGTGAATGAATACATTTCAGTCTGATGATTGAATCAGAATAACTTGGGAGGGAGAAGCAGTGCCCTCCAGGGGTGACTGATGTGGACTCCCACCGAACACCATGGATCCCAACCCCAAGAGTGCCCCTTTTCAGGTGACCTAGCTACTCCCAGACCCAAGGGCTCTAGGGGGTCTCACTGGATGAGTCAGCCCAGGGAAGGGCTGCCAGGTAGTTTCAACAAAAATGTTGGACACGCTCCACACTACATGAGAAGGTTATTAATGAAGTCCCTACCGCATCTCATATTTTACAGGGTGCCATGTGGCTCTTATTTTATTCCTCTTTTTGTTTCTTGGCAAATGGGAGCTGGCTTTGTGAGGCCACAGGATCCCTTCTTGCTGCCTCAACACTTGACCTGGGGTCTATACTGACCCTTGACATTGAACACACATCCACTCTGGAATTAGGCATAGAGATTAAGGCAGTTTTCAAAAATTTGGAGCAACAGATTATTTTACTGAAGAAATAAATTTATTCATCTTACTAATAAGAGTTCTCAAGGAAGCTGAACATTCTGTCCAAGGTACCAACTTCCTCATAAGGAAAGTTGGGGAGGTGCTCTTTCCTTTAAGCCTTAGCATCTAAGGTGAAAACATGCAGGTTTGGATTGATTTGTCACAAATCATGTGTTTATAAAAGGAAAGTGTCCAGCACACCCAGCAACTATATGAGGGCACCTAGGGGCTCATCCTGGCTGCTGAGAGAGAGGCCTGAGGTGATACAGAGGACGCAGTGAGGGGGCCCCTCCCACCTCTGGTGATGGAGTTCCCACTGATATTGTGCTGGCTTTGTCGTGACCTGTATCCACCAGGCTGTACACCCACAGGGCATAGACTAGATGCGCCTTGTCCATGTGCTCTGGGCTCTGCACTGCCCATTCCTGGACCTGGCCTAAGTAGATGTTCCACAAATGCTTCCAGAATTTCACTGAATTGTCCCTGCAGCCTGGGTAGTAGAATATTTACATGGCAGGCACACACAGTTCTGTCGATGAAAGCTCTCCCACCTCCTGGCCATCTCGGAAGTGAGGCCTGTGGAGAAGGGTGTGTGTCCCTCTGGGCCCTGGACCCCCAGCCAGCCGGTTCCATTGATCCCAAGGCTGACTCAGTCCATCCACTCACCCAGAGCCCCAGAGCCAATGTACCAAGCAAGGGGGGAGTTGGCTTCCCTGTTTCTCCCTCCCTTTGATCCCTTCCTCCCACTAATACTGGTGGAGCACCTGGTTGGCCAGCCACTGTTCTAGACGCCGGGGACACAAGACAGGCAAGGACCCTACTTGGAAAACTCTTTATTGAGGTGCACAGAGAAAGAGATTCATCTTTGCTTCTCAGAGAGATAAGGTGAGGGGACTCGATTACAAGTTACCCAGAGAAATGGATGTTTGCCGCTGTGGGCCTCTGGCATCCATTCTCCCTTCCCTTGGTCCCCTATTCCACATTTTATTTGGATGCCCATCCTTCCCCCAGCAGCCTGTGGACTTCCCAGCCTCCCCCAGCTGCAGGGGTGGGCCTTGATTGAGTGAAGCCAGTCAGCACACCCGTCCACCTGGCCACAGTGATTGGCTAACAGATGGACCTCAGACCCAAGCTGGGTCCACCAGACCAGGGGAACTTTTGAAGGGCCCCTGCGACATGTTTTCTTGATCATCTGGAGAAAGACCTACTGACTCTTCTGGATGGTCAGAGCACAGACATGGGGGACATGGGTTTGGAGCAGCTTTGACCCATTTGTATCCTTGAGTGTGGCCAGGCTGGGGATGAGGTCCAGAGCCAGAGGCAGACAGGCCTGAGAGAATTCCAGAGTGGTGGAGCCAGTGCCCTGCTCGGCTGGAACCTCGGCCACCTCTGGACTCTGAGGTTACATGAGCCAATGCACTCTATTGTAGTTTGGGTTGGGTTTTCTGTAACCTCCAGCTGAGAGCATGCTAGCTGATCTCACTAAAGAGAAATTTCCAATCAGGTTGCAAGGTCAAGACTGAGGGTGCCTTGTTCAGGGGAAGGAGACCAGGCAGCTGGTTGGTGACCCATTCAGGGAGCGACAGCCTGGCACCCCCAGCCCAGGAGAGGTGGGAAAGGGCCCTCAGTGCAGACAGAGGAGCCAAGGGGCAGCAGGTCTGGTGAGGGGAAGGCTGGTGCCGAGGTCCCTCCCCCCGAGCCTGTCTGGCGCTCCCTCAATTTAACTCCACCTGTCTGGTAAATGCAGAGCGCAGTCCACTTAAAGAAATCGGAGCAGCTGCCACTTAAAAGCAGGAAAGATGTGTGTAGGTGGGTGGGGAGGAGGTGGGTAATTATGCAGGGAAAATAGTTTTCTTGATATTCTTCTGGAAACGTGCATGGAGCAGAGAGAGCTGCAGGGGAGACGATAGGAAAGGGGACATGTATTAATAGAGGGTGTGCATTGTGCTTCTCCAAAGGGCCATAGAGATAGAGTGTGCAGAGCTTCCCATGCTTATCTGATCACGGCACCCTTTTTCGGGCAGCATCTGAGACTCCGTGGGACACTCCTGGATGTGGGACTTCATCCATGAATCGACTAAAGGATTTCTTGGGAATGACTGAGTCCTCCTTTTGTGTGTGTTTGTACAAAACACTGGCTGTTCCTCATGACCAGTGGGTCTGGGCACCGTTTGCGTTCCATGTCTGGACATTTCACTCTCTGGGAGAGGAAAAGGGAAGTCAAGCCTAGTAGCGGAGGGGGCTGCAAGGTGCTAGGGAAAGCCGGAGCTCTACAGGCCATCTCCTTGCCCCTTAGGGATCTGCCCACTGATTCCACATACCCAGAATGCCTTGGCTGGCAGAGGGACGCCACCGAACTTTGAGAAGCAGCTCTGAGTTTGTGAATGTTGGATGCCGATGATTATCCAGCTGTGAGTAAGCTGAACATTTTTTAGGGCTATTTCTGCATAATTATAAATATTTGAGGATATTAAACTCCCAGGTTACGCATTGAGGGTATTATTTGAGCAATGGTTGGCTGCAGAGCTGGAAATGCAAACATCTTTTCATTCTTCCCTCCTGGAGCACTTAGATTATTTAATGGGATTCAAAAGAAAAAAAAGGTTCAGCTGAGGGAAAAAAAACCTGGAAGCAAAGTCAGCTGCTAATATTTCTAAATAGCTCTAAATCAAAAAAAGAGGAATGTGACTACTTTACTTAATTGTGGTGGGTTTGTGATGCATTTTCTCTATGGGTTAGAAAAGCAATTACCATCAGGCAACCTACTTGTGCCTCCATTGTGGTAAAATGTTCCCTCTAATGGGGCCAACATGCCGAGCAGTGGGCCTTTTAAACCACTAAATGCTTCCGGAGCTTTCTCACGTGTGAGGCTCCTGGGTGTGCGCTGAGAGCCCAGGGCTCCCTCCCTCTAAGAACCTGTTGTGGTGCCGGGGTTTCTTAATAGGAGATGGGTCCTACGAAGCAGCAGCTGAGGTCTGGAGCATGAGTGAGGCCTGGCTCTATCCAGAGGCCCTGTGATGCTTTGGGGCTTGCCCAGCCTCACACCCTCACACCCTCACACCCTTGGCTGCCCCATCTTGCCCTCCCATCCAGTGAAGTCTCATATCTCCTCACCTGCTCCCCTCTGCAATCCTCCCACCACAGGCACCATCCCCATAGAAACATGCTCGCCTCTTCTTCCATCTGCTTTGTTAACCCGCCCCCTCCCACCACAGCTTCCCCACAGCCGCTGGGGGTTGCCGCTCATTCTCCAGCCCCCCCCATACCCGTGGAGACCATGGCTCCTGTGCCCTTAAACAAAGCCCCCAGCCTTTGACGCTCTTTCATGCTACCCCCCCTATTTTCCAGCCCTTGCTCTGGGCCCTGATTCACCCTTTTCCACTTCAAAGACCTACCTTTGTCTTGGGTAGCTTTAATGAGGTGTGAACGACCCATCCCACCGTCCAGGTCACAAGCTTCCTTGATGCCCCTCACTTTCTGCCACATCCAGGCTGCCATATCCAGACTGGACCCTGTACAGTCTTGGCCACACCCAGCACTCTGTGTTTCTCTCATCTTCTGCCCCCCGTCCCCCAGGAGGTCTCTGGTCAGCCGCCCCGAGGATTTTGTGTCCCCTCATTTCCAGCTGGGACACTGTGGCCATCCCACTACCTCCCTCTCCGGCCCCTGAAGCTCATCATCTCCATCTCTCACTCCCAGGTGCTGCCATCTAAGGCCCCTGCCTGGGCAGGGAGCTGCTGCCTGGTGACAATACTAGCCAGCGTGACTGGAAACCCGGCCCCGGATTCCCTTCCACTTCCCCCACCCCACCCCACCCCACCCCTGCTTCTGTCCGTAGTTCCTCGGGTCACACCGAGACACCCATGAAGACGTGTTAATTAATGTACAAATTCTTCAGAGTAAAATAACCAGGGCTTCCTTTTGCTCGAGATTCAGGCAACCCGCAGGGGGCGTCCTCCGAGACCCTCGGGCCGGCATCCCCGCTTGCTTCCACAGGGGCGCTGTGGGCGCGGTAGGCGGTGAAACCGTCCAACGTCGGTTTGGAAGCTCGAGGTATCACACACAAAGGTAGGGCGAAGCGGGACCGATCCGGGAAGCTGCGCTCCCCAGACGACGCGTAGAGCCGCCAGCGCCGGTGCCCGCTTCGGCTCATTATCCTTGGGTCGGGGAGCGGGAAGAGGATCTGGCCCGAGGGGGACGAACCCACGTGCACCCAGGTCTTAGCTCCATCTGGAGTTCTCTGCCCCTGCGCCCGCAGGTCCCGGGCGCCCCCTGGAGGCGGTGAGAGCCCCGAATGCGCAGCACACGCTCAGGGGGGCGCTGGCTTGAACAACCTACCGATCAACTAGAAAAGTACCCTTATAAAAATGGGCAAAGGACAGGAACAGAGACATTTGAGATGAAACACAAACGCCCAATAAAACATTAAGCTGATGTTTACATAGGCAGGATCTGTTGCAAGCCCTTATATGCATCAGCTCCTTTAGACCTCTCAACAGAGCTACCAGGGAGTATTCCCATTCCACGGATGAGTAAACTGAAGCACAGGAGACTAAGTGACTTGCTCAAGGTTATACAGTAAGTGGCAGGGCCAGTATCTGACCCCGCAGCCTGGCACCAGAGTCTTAGGGCCTTACTCACTGCGCCAGACTGTTTCTCAACATATGGAAAATATACACTCTGGCTAAAAACCAAAGTATAAATTAAAACAATTCACTCAGTAAATTAATTTGTTCTACAAGTATTTATTGGATGCCTGTTGTGAGCCAGGCCCTATTATGGGTGCAGGGGAATAGATACTAAAACACACAAAACATTAAGCTTACATTTCAGTGGGGAGACAAACAGTAAACATGAGACAATATTCTATAGCAGGTGGGCTAGTGCATGGGGAAAAATAGCAGGGAAAGGGGGAGAGGGAGGGCTATTTAAATCAGGTGTCAGGTGGACCTCTTTGAGAAGGTGACACTTGAGCTGAGACCTAAAGAAAGGGAAGCCTCGTGATTATCAGTGAGAGGAGCATTCCAGGCAGAGGGCAAGTCCTTGAGGCCAGTGCTGAAGGTGTTGTCCACGTAGACAGGAGGTGGTGGGCTCCTTCCTGGCCTCCCTGGTCCATCGCCAGTGCCCAGGGCCATACAAGGTGTTCAGGGAGGACTTGCCTGCTAACCATTAAGTGAGGATAACACCTGGGTTTTGCCCTGGGCATTTGCTCACTTCCCTGCAGCCGATCCCATGTGACAACTGTCCCCATGAGTCTCAGCAGAGGGTGGGATGATCTGGAGAAGTGGAAGGGAAGCCCCCACTAATATTTGGGTGGAGATAACTAACCCAGATTCTGGCCCTCTGAGCTGGGATGGCAGCAAAAGTCAGCCCTGTAAAATGCAATGAGAGAGGTTTGATTACTAGGAGGGACCATCTAACCCATATCCCAGACTCCGAGAGGTCAGCCCGCACAGGGGCCTGAGGGAGTCGGGGATGAGCGCGCTCTGCACCTACCGATGGGCCCCGGCGGGATCCTGGGTGCCCAGGCATCTGTGGTCTCTCTGCTTCACTAGATCTTGGAGGCACCTAGAATTCAGAAGTGAACTTCCCTTCAGTGAGCTCCCTGTCTGTTGCCCTGGGGTAGAAGGGCCAGGCCATGACTGTTGTCTGCATGGCCTACTTTCCTCCAGAAGCCCAGAGTAAGGTCAGAGGGAGACCAGGTGGCCCCAGAGGAGGCGAACCCAGTTCTTTCCCAGTGCCTGCCACTCTCCTTGCTGTGGCCGAAGGGCCATTCCCTTCCCCACTGGTTTGGCCTCATCACATCCTTTTGATTAGATGAATCACCTCTAAAAATTGCTTATGTTTCATATGGTGAACTGCCTTTCTGTTCAGCGCTGAATACTTCTGTTGATTCTTGTGTCCACCTGGGCTCTTTTGGGTCTGCTTAGACCAGCTTATGAAGCGGTTTTCAAGATGAGCACAAACTGGGCCAGAGCCTGGCACAGAGGGCAGGTGAGAGTAAGGGCCACTCTGGGGGCCAGCTGGTTTCTTCTCCATGTCTCTCCCAGGGTCACACAGTCTCTCTCTGAGCTTGCTTTGCTCTCTTCTCTCTCCTGACCAACAGCTCCTTTGTATCTCCTTCACTCTGAGTTTCCTTTCCCTGTCTCCTAGCTTCTGTTTCCCTCTAGTTTCTGCTTTCTTGTATCTGAACACACTATTGATCTGAGCATCTCCTGACCTCTCCCTTTCCTCCTTTCCGTGCCTGCACCAGCTGCTAACTGCCTCGTTGCTGGACTTCTTCATTCATGTTCCCAAGCTTGCTCACCTATTTTGTGCCACAGCACGTTGTATGTCTCTGGATTGGTTGCTTTGGGTCATGGTCCCCTCCTGGTCCAATCAGTGGGGCTAAGAAGGGAGGGCACTAAGGGGGCCGGCACAAGGCTGTCTCTCCTACCAGTGCCCTGGGTGATGCAGGCACCACTATTAGACTGTCTGCTAGAGTCCCAGATTCATTAATTATTTCTATCTGTTTACTCATGCTTGAGTTTCATTTGTTGACCTTTGTCATTGTTGCCTAGAGGTCTTTTAAGGATCCTTAAAAATTCCTCAGCCACCCACCTTGGTTCACTGTGGCGGCTCTTACCCAGAGGCCTGGCAGAGGGAGGGTCATTCATAGTAAAACAAACAGTAAGTCATTTCCTCTTCCCTCTTTAGTCTCACCTTTCATCAAACAAGGGAGAAGGAACCATATTTAATAAACATCATCCATTAGATTAGATCAACAGTCTCCGAACATTGCAATTCTTCCAGAAACAGTATCTCTCTTGCCCTCACAGAAGAGCATGTGGTCAAGAGGAAATTGAATAAAGTTCTTTAATCAGCCACAGTAGTATTTGAATCATTTAATTTAGGATCTGACAACCACAATTTATTTTTTAGGCCTATTTTAGCCAACCAGGAGAGCTGGCCCAGTCTGACCCATGCTTAATAAATCACCTCCTTGCCTGATTGTAGAAAGTTTGGGGAAGAGATTTTTCTGGGGCTTTTCAAACATAATCAAAACCAATCTCCCATGCTGTGTATGCCTGGCAGGAGTCCTTGGCCATGCTCCCTTCACATGGCCCTGTGGCTGTAGAGTGAGCCCTCGGGCTGGAGGGAGCCAGGGACACAAGGCAGGGAGCTGTCACCCCCGCCGCCTGTGCTTTTTATTCCTGGCTGCGGGTTCGCATGGCCAGGAAAACAAGTCAAATCAAATTAGATGCCAGACACACGCTGCTTAGTGCATCTCACCCTCTACTGCCTCAGGCTCTTCAACACCTGCTGAAACCCCCTCATTGGAAAAAATGAAAGAGGAGCTTCTGATTCAAAGTAACACCCACTGGATCCCCGATGTGGCCTCTACCAGAGTCATGTTAAATCACCCGTGAAGTCCCAGTAAAGGGTGAAATGCAAGACCCCTCCTTCAGAACCAGTCTGACGTCAGCTGCATCTGAGCCCCTCGCAGACATCTCCTCTGACCTGCCGGGCAGATGTGGTTGGAATGAGAAAAACCCATGGGACTTCATTCTGTTCCTACTGCAAGCGACAGCCACGTGATTGCACAAGGGGCTTGATTTCAGGCCAGTCTTCCCATTTTTCTCCATCTATTCCAAAGAAACAATATGGCAGGAATGAGGCTAGGAGAACAAGACAGGGCTGGTGGCCTTCTTGGGAGTATGTAGCATTCTTGGAGACATAGTAGTGGTAAGTAAGTGGCATTAAGAAAGGAGGAATCTGGTGTGGGTCAGTGCATGCAGGGAATTGTAAGTTTTTTGTGAAATCCAGTTTTTTAGAGTTTCTTAGTTGGGGATGTATTGATGTGAGAATAGAACCATCAACAGCCAAGGTTACAAGGGGGAGTTGTGTCCCTGCAGGGATCCAGGGAAATCCTGGGCTGGAGCCAAATGTGAGAGCCCTCCAGGCCTCCTGGTAACTGTCCAGTCACAGGCAGCATCTCCATGGTGCTGGACCTGGGGCTGCTTACCCATTTTCTAGCTCTGGGCACCCCCTTCTCTGTAGATGAACCCTTGGCTCCTGCTCCCCCCAAAACCTGAACTCACACAAGCATGACTCTGGGTTCACTAATTCTAGTCATGACACTTGACCCAGTAGCTTGAGAGCCACTATTAACCAAGGAGACCCCCTTCTGGCTCCTTCGTGGGGGTCTCCAGGGGACAGAGTGGCTCGTGCACTCTTGTCAAGGTCCTGGGCAGCCAGGGCCACTGTCCTATAGGTGTTTGTCAGGAGGCCCCCCACCCACCCAGAACCTCCTCGGAGGGCATCTAAACAACAGCTGCCCATACTTAATAATGGGGGTGGGGACGGAGATTTGAGGGAGGGCTGGGGGAGCCCCTCCTCCCCTATTGGCACCCCCACTAGGCCTGACTTTTCCAATTAAACTTTGACTCTGCCACTTACTCCTGTGTATCCTTGAGCCCTGTTCTGAATTTCTGATCCTCAAAAGTAGAACAGGGCTAACAGGAGCCCTTCCCTTCCAGGGTTTCTGTGAAAATTGAGATAAGAGTTCGAGAGCATAAACTATTTCAGAAATAATAAAGATAATAGATCTTTTTAACCTAGATGCAACCAGAGATCATAAAAAATGTAGATGAGTGTAGACTGGAGATATGATCTTGTTCTAGAAAGATGAATATATTTTGAATTGACACAAGAATGAAGTACATTTCATTAAAAAAAGTAAGGTAATTTATGCACAGCCCTACAAACATGACTCATAAAATAGAACTAACTGTAAAACAATTTTTCTTTGTCTCCCTTTGTCCTTTAAATGTTCTTATGGAGCTACCTTTTCCCTAGCCCCTGGATGAAATCTAAGCTAAATCGCCTTCTGACCCCTTCTTCACCCCTTGGCTGATGTCTTTTTGTTCCTCCTGGAGGCGCTCTTGATCAGGCTATAAGACAACCCCGTGCTGGCTCTCTCGTGTCAGCAGCCACCTCTCATCCTCTGGAAATGTTCGCTCCTCCTTTGCCCTCCTGATCTCTGGGCATGCAGGCAGATCCCGACGTGGCTGCTCTCCTAGCTGCACTGCTAAGCCATCTGGCCAGCCTGTCTCCTGCCATCACGATTTCTCTGCCATGAGCCGCCCCAGTTCACTGTGTCCCTGAAGCTCCAAAGGACATGTCTTGAGCTTTCTGCGTGGTCTCACAGAAGCTCCTTTCCCCAAGCTTGAGGTGAGGAGCAAGCATCCTTCACTATCCCCCTGGGAAGAGGAGATTCACAGCACCAACTCTCCAGATATGCCCACAGAGCCCAGCACACTGCAAATGCCCAGTAAATGGCAGCCATCCCGAGCTCCTGATCCTGCCTCCTAGGGCTGAGGAAAGGGCTCTGTGGCCACTGGGCTTTGACTGCCCCTGTCCTAAGCAGTTCTAAGCCCTAAATCCCAAGGGCAATCCCAGGTCCCTAAATGACAGTTATTGAGAAGAGAAACTGGGATTCCACTCCAAGCCAAAATTGCCTTCCTGGTCTTTGCCAACTGTCTCCAGGGAAAAGAATACTCCCCACCCCTACATTATGACGGTAGGTGAGCAGGTGAGAAGAAAGGAAAGGTGTCCTGGACAGCCACAGAAACATGGTGGATGTGGCAGTGTCCCAAGCAGGCACCAAACAACCCCCGCATTGGCTGCCCTGCTGGATATGCTGTCCTGTTAAGGGCTTACTCAGGGAGCCCAATGAGAGATGAATTGTGAGGCCCCTTGCTCAGGGTGACCAAAGGGGTTTCAGGAGGTGCCAGGATTGGAGGCAGAATGAAAAACATGCCCCAGGAAACAGAAGACGAGAAAGCTGGGGAAAGGAAGGCAGTAGGTGTAGGAAGGAGGGAGGACCTGAGTCAGAGTTGTCTTGGGCACAAACCTAGGGTCTGAGGGTCAGCCCAGAAGCCCTGGGGCAGGGATCTGGGTCCTGTTTTCAGAATGGCCCCGGAGGAGACAGATGGTCTGGAAGGCAGTGCCATAAGAATGTCCACACCAGCAAGCCTATCTCAGATGATTAAGTGGCAGCAGATAAATTTAACTAAACGTGAGTAATGGGAACACAAAGGGGAAGTGAAGAGAAATAGAATATTTTAGCAACATAAGGAAATGAGAAGAAAATGACTTTGCAATGAAATGTCAAACTTCTGTGCCTGGACGAGATGTAATCTGGTCATTGCAGGCTTAGGGGAGTGGGGGAGTCTGTGGTATTTCAAGAAAATTTTAATTCACTTTAATAACATACGGCCAGATTCTTTTGGGACAATGTCAGGAGACAGAACTGGGAGTCAGAGAGCGCCAGCTCTGTTAACTGGGGTGTTTCTGGTTGTTTTACAAGGAGAAGCTGTACTTAAATTCATTTCACCCATCCATCCATTCATTCAGGGAGTGAATCTTAAAACCTGAGGATTAAGAAGACAAAAGACACAATCTTGCCTACTCCTGCCCCCAGGAGATCCTGGTCAGTTGGGGTGACAGACAAGTGAACAGAAAGTTACAGGGTAGGGACACATTCTGGACCTAATACTTGATGCTCAATAGAAGTTTGTAGAATGAAAGCATGATTGAAAGGTTGGTTCTGAAAAGGCACCAAAAAGGAGTGAATATCAAGCTGGGTCTTGAAAGATGGGTTCCCCAGCTAGGCATGTAAGTCAAGGGAAGTCCAGGTAGAAGGGACTGCGTGTGACAAGGTAGAATGGACCACATGTAGCAAAGGGGTGCTATTTATAATCATGGGGCTGGAGGAGATTGCCCAGGGAGAGGGGGACAGGGTGAGAAGAGGAAGAGGACAAGGAAGAGACACAGGATCCATGGACCCTGATGAGAAATAGCACCCTGAGGAAGGCAGACACTGAAGACCTCCCTGTCCGCTATTACTATCACTGAAATCTCTACTGCAGCCCACAGTGCCTATTCATCCATGGAGCTTCAACTCAGACATCACATCCCCCAAGAAGTTTTTCTTTCTGGCTCAGGCTGGGGTGAGTCTGCCTTCCCCACGCATGCTCCCAGCACACCCTGTGCCACCATCCTAGTCACAGCCCACCCCAGCCCCATGTTGGGTTCGTTTGTCTGTATGCCTGCCCATCTCCCAACTGAAGCTGCCATGCCCAGCTCTGGTGGTGCCCCTACTACACTGGTGCCTCCCTGGATCCTGGCCAGGCTGTCCTGTCTATGGGATCCCATCCTAAGGATGGACAAAGTCCATCCGGAAAAGCGGTTCCAGAAGCTGAGGTCTGAATTAAGGGCTGTTGGCAGGGTCTGGGGGTGGGGTCTGACCAAGGGAAGAGTGTTTTAGTTCATATCACATCGAACTTTTGCACTTTCTAGAGGGATTCTGGAAGTGCCCTTCTTAAGTTCCCAGAACTCTGGCTGGGAGGGGTGGGTGGTTAGGGTTATTGGGCCTGGGCAGCAAAGCCAGAGAAACATGGCCCCAGGGCAGAGAACCCGGAATAGTTGGAGCGGCGGGACGGGGAGCGGGCCTGCTGAAGCCAAGGCTCAGGACGGGGCCTAGCAGAGAGGGGCCTGTACGAAAGCCGCCTCCTTGGACAGAGCTGACTGCGGAACACGCCGCCCAAGGGAAAAATGACAGAGCTGTATGTCCACAGAATGTCCGCTAGGGGGAAACAGAGGCTAAGCCAGCTGGCGGGTTGCCATGGTAACCGCGGAGCCAGCTGCTGCGTTATCCTTAGACTCTGACAGGGAGGTACGGAGAACGCCCAAGCAGGGTGTTGCGAATGCTCGCGGGTCTGTGGCCATCAGCTCCAGGCAAGGACGAAGGACCGAGGTGACTTTCCTGATTTCTCACCTCCACCCAGGTCACACTTTTGCCGGTTGAGCCAGGCATAGCAGTTGTGGAAGAAAAATAAAATGGGGTTTCGGATCAGCCAAACCAGATCCTTCATTTTAAAGATGAAATAGAAACCCAGAGAGGGAAAGACACTTGCTGGAGACCACACAACAGCAGTCCTGTAAATAGAGCTGAAGAGAAACTGGAGGGAAAAAGGAAGAAAAGTATGCAAATGACCAAAGACCAATCTGGCAATGTGCTCTAATTTTTTTATTACCATTTTTTAATTTAAAATGTTTTAAACACACATGTGTGTATGCATATATATAATGCTACAATGTAACAGAATCTCCTTTAGCTGGTCACATGCATCTTTTCCTTCCTGTACCATTTTCTGCCTTCTCCAATTAGGGTCTTTCCTTCTCTGGGCTTCTATTGCTTCTATAAAATGAAGAAGCTGGCCTAGCTGATCTCAAAGCCCATCACTCTCTATAATAAAGCAAAACCTTCATTTCATGAACTCAGACCAGTTAACTGGGCACACGAATAGGTAAGGACTTCTTGGAGTGAGAGCCTGCTTGGTAGCCAGATGTCTGTAACTGGGCCCCTGACAGGCTAGCCCAGGTCCCTTGGGTTCATGTATCTGGTTGCAATGTTGGAGGACATTAGCCATGAACAAAAACTACCTCCACGAGAATATTTGAGAGTTAGTTAACTTGCAAGTTTATTTTAAAAACTCAAAGACATTAAGAAATAGCCTCTAGACATTCATCATTAAAGCAATGATGGGGAAAAAACTCTCAAATCCAAACATAGTTAATTCAGTAAACATGTGAGAATAATCTTGTTTCATTTCTAGTCCCTCATTCTTTCTCTGCCCTCCTTCTCTATCCTGTTCTTGGCTCATTTTTTCTACTTTCTGATCTCTAAGCAAAGCCCCTTGTTTGGCTGCAAGAGCCCTCAGATGCCATTTGCATCTTGGAAGGCCCAATGGGATAAATCTCCCCACACAACCAACCATATCCCAAGGTCATTGAACATCCTGGTCTCAGGGGGTACAGAGGTATCTGGGGAAAGCCTTCCTTGAGTAGACATTTTTCATGATTCCAAACCCATGAGGGGAGCCTGGGATCAAACAGACTAGGCCACAGGGTCAGGGCAAAGATGGGATGCTAGGGTGCTCCTAGGGCCCATCCCATCAACTGACAAATGAGGAGACTTAATAAACCAGAAGGCAAGTGACTGGCCTGAGGAGGACCTGTCTGGGAGAGCCAGATGGCTGAGCCAGGAGCCAAAGTGAGGTCTCCTGACCTCTGGCCCTTGTTACTTGCAGGGACTACATTGTCCCTGAGGTAACATCACTTGATTCTGGCCTGAGTCACCACAGCAGGGATGAACCAAGAGTCTTTGGGTCCCTTCAGCTTGGCTTGGGGTGGCAGGAGACCACCAGGGAGGTTTTGTGAGGCAATCTGGAGCAGCAGGGGCTCAGAAAATTTGGGCTGCAGGTGCTCAGTGAACTTTTGTTGAATTTAAAACAGTTTTGGGGGCTTGTGGAGGCTTCAAGCTTGACTTGAGGGTGGGCTGGCAGGGTCAGTAATGGTCAAGAAACCGACCAAGATCAAACCTTATCAGATGTCACCATGGGGTGTCTGTGACAAGGCCCCAGATGCTCACAACTCACTGTGTGTGTCTGGGGGACTGAGTGTCCAGTTTTTCCCTTTTCTACCTTCCCTACCCCGTATGTCTGAGTAAAGAACTTTCATTAGATTGAACCAGAGACTAACTGGTACATCCATACAATATAATAGTACTCAGCAATAAAAAGGAATCAACTATTGATACGCACAATGACTTAGATGGACTTCAAGGGCATTATTCTGAGTGGAAAAGTAGGCCAATCTCAGAAGGTCACATACTGTATTATTCCATTTATATAACATTCTAGAAATTACAAAAATATAGAGATGGAGAACAAACCAGTGGTTGTCATGGATTAGAGAAAGGAGCGAGGCAGGTATCACTATGACAGCACAGGGAGTTCTTTTGTGGTGATGGTAGCTTTGTGTCTTGAATGTGGTGATGGTTATATGATTCTATACATATGATAAAGTGCCATAGGATTATACACTAGGACATTAAAAAATACATGCAAAATAGGTAAAATCTAAGTAAGGTTTGTAGACTAGTTAATTGTATTGTGCCAATATCACTTCCCTGGTTTTGATAATGTGTTATAGTTACATAAAATGCCATTATGGGGGAAGCTGGATATTGGGTACATGGAACCTCTCTGTACTACTTTTTGTACATTCTTGTGAGTCTATAATTAACTCAGAATAAGAATTTTAATAAAAACTGTACTAGTGAGCAGCTTTATTCTGTTTTGAATGTTTTGAGTTTGGAGGTGGTTAGCGTAATGTATCATCTAGGACTCTACTTACAAGAGTCAGAGAAGCCATTTTAAACTGGCATAGGACAAAAAGGACATTATTGGTGCATGTGATCAAACTATGGAACAGCGGGGATAGAGCTGCACACACAAGTCCAGCTAATGTAGGAATCACACAGACAAAATTCTCTTGTTTTCTCTCTCATTCCCCTTTCCCATCCCCTTCTCCAATCCCCCATCTCCCATCCCTTCATAGAGGAGGGAGAAGAACTTCTCCCAAAGAAAGGGGGTGCTGTTACTGAGATATGAGGGAAGGGATGTTGGGCAGAGGGGGAAAAAAGATGTCCATTACAGCATGTTAAATGGGATAACATATTTTTAAAATTTATTCATTTATTTATTCAGGCTTCGCCGGGCCTTAGTTGTGGCATATGGGCTTCTTAGTTGCAGCATGCGGACTCTTAGTTGTGGCATGCATGCGGGATCTAGTTCCCCCACCAGGGATCGAACCCGGGCCCCCTGCATTGGGAGTGCAGAGTCTTACCCACTGGACCACCAGGGGACTCCCTAGCATGTTAATTAATGAAAACAGCCCCTGAATCTATTAGAAATAAGGAAACAACTTGGTGGTACAGTTTAAATTGCTGGTGTGGTGGCCTGCATGCACAGTGACCATCAGGTGAGCCTCAGTGCCAGCCAGGCTCTGGCCTGAAGACTAGTGGGTGGGCGGTCCACAGAGGGGCATGAGAGCTCTGGGGAAAAACTGTGCTGAGTCTACAGTGTCAGAGGCAGGCAGAAGAACCCATTGGAGGGCCCTTGGGACAGGATCACCAGGAACTCAACTGTAACATAGGAGGATATATGCACAGGGTCAAGAGCATGCCTGAGACAAGAGGCCACTTGAATCCAGGATCTGACACTTGGTAGCTGAGTGACCTTGGCAAGTTTCTTAAATTCTCTAAACCTGTTTCCTCACATGTAAAATTGGGATGAGAATACTTCATAGGTTGTTAAAATCAGTTGACATAGTGTATGTAAAGCACCTAGCCATGTGGAAACTGCCAGGATCCGAGTTATCGTTATGCCAATAACTTCACAGCAGTAGAGGGTCGTAGTGGCAGGCAGGTGGCGCTCGAGCCCAGCGCTCTGCCGAAGGACGCCCTGGAAGCTCCAAATTGAAGCAGGCGCTTGGTCATATTTGAAGAGGAGGACCCGAGCGTGAGACTCACTTCCCCAGAGTCCCACTCGAAGCTTAGCCAAAGATCTCTCAGTGGAGGGCTGAAGCTACGCAACCCCCACTCAGCGCCCCCGTCTTGTCCTCCTGGCTCGAGTATGCCCGGAACACAGGCGACCCGAGTTCCCTGTTGCTCCGGGAATCGCTGGTTCTCTGGCTTAACAGGGTCGGATTTGGGCAAGCTGCTTTCGCCGAGTCCTGTCTCCTCTCACGAGGAGTTTTCGTGGAACCCAGAGGGTGGAACATTTTAACGAACGTTTTAAAGTGACTGGAACTTGGATATTCTTGTGTTATGGGAGAGGCCCCAGCCAGAAACCTGGACCCACGGCGGGCCGAGTGAGGAGTTGAAGGTCAAGTCCAAGTGGGCATTAAAAGACAGAGCAGGTAACATGGAAAGCATTTAGCCTCTGCCCTGCTAAAGACAAAGTCCTGCTGAGTCTCGCATCTTCTTCTCCCCAAACAGAGGGGCAGCCTCCTGCCCACCAGCTTGCGGGGTGTGAAGAGGCTTTGGGATACCACTAGGGTACCTGGAGGCCCTCGCTGATCTCCCTGGCCCGGCCCGTGTGCCGGGAACCTGGACTGGACTTGCAAGGCTGTCTTTTCAGCAGTAGGACTGCGGGTGTGGAGCAGATGCTGAGGGGGTTGTCATGGAGACAGGAGGGCACGGAGAAGAATGTGGTTTTTGATTGGCTGGGAGGCTTGTTAGGGCCAGCGGGCGCTGTGGTCAACCCGAAAGTGCGGACCTGCTCAAGGAAACTGGCCACTCGGATGTCTGCGCTTTGCGGCCAGTCTACAACCGCCCCCTGACCTTCAGCAGCAGAGCCTGGCAGGGTAGGGCCGCGCTTCCGCTGAGAGGTGCCCCGACCCTTCCATCCAGAGGGCTGACCTCCAGAGGAAGGAAGGGGACTGCGCCTGGGACCCAGGAACGGCCATCCAGAGCTGTGTGAGGCTGCTCTTGGACTCCCCGCGAACCATTCCCCCACTCCTCAGCGGGTTCGGCTTCCTCCCCAGGGCTCAGAGCCCGGTGGGACCTCCGGAGCGGCAGTCAGCTGACAGGCATCAGTTACATCGCCCATCTCTGGTGCACCCAGACCTTAGGTGAGCTGGTTCAGGAGGAGGGTTAGGGGTGGCTCTGGTTCGGTGTGGCATTTCAGAACTGTGAGGAGGAGCCAGTGATTCCTCCCAAGTGTGTGCATCCTTCTGTTAATCCGTCTATGCAGAAATCCAAGCCAACCACCAGAGCAGTGTGAATCAAGGGGCTTTGCCCCCAAAATCTCCAGTTGGTCCCTTCTCAGGTTTTATAAATGATCCTTGAAGTGGACAATTGAAAATTTTAAAATCTTAGGTTAAAAATGAATAAACGTATGTTTGCACCATTTTGCTATTCTACTGCTCTTGAGTGCTGAAGGTGTGTGCACACTCAGCTCCAGCCCAGCTCGGGTCTCCCTCCTATTTCTCGGAGATCCCTTCTGAGCCCTGGACCTTGTGATGAGTGACATCTCTATACACACCTCATTCTTTCAAAGGCAATCTGTCTTTTCTCTCACTACTTTTAAGATCTTCTTTGGTGTTTTTCGGTTTCACTATGATATGTCTAAGCATAAATTTCTTTTTATTTATGTGGCTTGGGATGTTGGTATTCCAGAATCTGTAAGTTTGTGTCTTTCATCAGTTCTGAAAATTCTCATCCTTTATCTTTTCAAATATTACCTCAGTCCCCTTCTTTTCTTCTTCTGGAACCCAGTTAGATATAACTCTCTGCTTTTTTCATCTTTTCCTTCTCTTTGTCCTTTTGTGGATAATTTCCTGAGGTCTAGCTTCTGTTCACTGTTCACTGGTTTTCTCTCCAGCTATGCCTAATCTGCTGTTAACTCTGTGTGTGAAGTTTTAAATTTAACTTACTGGGACTTCCCTAGTGGTGCAGTGGTTAAGAATCCGCCTGCCAATGCGAGGGACACAGGTTTGAGCCCTGGTCCGGGAGGATCCCACATGCTGCATAGCAACTAAGCCTGTGCGCCACAACTACTGAGCCTGTGCTCTAGAGCCCTCAAGCCACAACTACTGAGCCCACGTGCCACAACTACTGAAGCCCACACACCTAGAGCCCGTGCTCCGCAACAAGAGAAGCCATTGCAATGAGATGCCCACGCACCGCAACGAATAGCCCCCGCTCACCGCAACTAGAGAAAGCCTGTGCACAGCAATGAAGACCCAACGCAGCCAAAAATTAATTAATTAATTTAAAAAATAAATTTAACTTACTGTAGTTTTTCATTTATAAAAATTCTACTTGATTCTTATTCAGTTCTGTTTCATAATATATATTTATTTATTTATTTATTTATTTTTATTTATGGCTGTGTTGGGTCTTCGTTTCTGTGCAAGGGCTTTCTCTAGTTGCAGCAAGCGGGGGCCACTCTTCATCGCGGTGCGCGGGCCTCTCACTATCGCGGCCTCTCTTGTTGCGGAGCACAGGCTCCAGACGCGCAGGCTCAGTAATTGTGGCTCACGGGCCTAGTTGCTCCGTGGCATATGGGATCTTCCCAGACCAGGGCTCGAACCCGTGTCCCCTGCATTGGCAGGCAGATTCTCAACCACTGCGCCACCAGGAAAACCCTGTTTCATAATATTTTAACAATCTTGATCTCTACTCATATACTCAACCCCTACTTGAGTTAATTAAAATAATTTTTGAAATGTATTAGATGTATTACAGTAAATTCTGTGTTTGAGAACTCCCTCTATTTGATGTTGTTATAAATCTGATTATACAATTTTATCCTACTGTCTGTCATTCATGGTTCCCTGTTTTCTATATGTGTTTCGTGATTCAAGACTGTGAACACATATTTCTTAGGAAGGTAGTTTCCTCCAAGCAGGATTTGTGTTTGCTTCTGCCAGATGCCTGGAAGCACCATTAACCTGGGACCAATATTAACTAAAATTTTAGCTTGCAGTTTTTTAGAGCACCCAGGGACTGTGAATTCAGGTTGCAAATCCACATAGGAACCAGCTTGTGGTTACAAATTCTCAGGGGAAACATTTTCCACCTCTTCCACTCATTGCCAAGGTTTGAAACAGGCAATTTACCTTGCAGTCTCCACCAGGAGGGTGTTCACCCTTGGAGTCCCAATTTGAATTGGGGTGTGTGTGTGTGTGTGTGTGTGTGTGTGTGTGTGTGTGTGTGTCTCCTATTAGATATCCTACTTTGGGTGGGGTTTGAGTTTCATCACCTGGCCCCTGTGCTTACAGGACCATGAAAAATAAAGCTCAAGTTTGCCTCATTTGGCAAATGATTTCCAGGTGAAAACTAGTTTTCAGTGATCTGTCTACCACTCTAAGTTACCAGTTTTGCTTCATTTTGGGCTCTGTGTATTCCTCACCAATTTTCTAACTCACCAATCCATTTTAAAAGATTTTTTAAATGTTTCATCCAGCATTAAAGTTATTTAGTCACACTGGCAGAAATGGGGGTGGATTTGTGAGTTTAGAGGAAACCCACCAATACCAGACTTGGGAGATCTGGCTCTGCTTCAACCTCTTCTAACCTCCTCAGCTTCTTCTCATACCCAAGTAATTACACAGCCTCTAACTGTCCTGAGCTGCACCCATCCCCACCTCCCCTGGGGGCTAAAGCCCAGTCGTTTTCCACTGCATCCACTTACTACACAAATAATGAAAATTCAGGCTACTCTCCTTACACTCAGCCTGTTCTCTAACTTCCCTTTCCCTTGCTTTGGGGAGGCCTTGGGGTAGTTTATAAACCCTCCCCTTCTGGGTGCTCTCAATGTTTTCTTTCTCACACTCATCTTGGGGTGAGGGTAGAACCTCGCATTCTCCACTAGGCGGAGGGCTTGCTATTCTGAAGAATTCTTCCTTTTCTTTCCCATCCTAGTCTCCTTATACAGCCTGGGAAAGAGGGGTGGTGTTGAGGCAATGGTTAACAGAAGCAGGGCAAATTTAGAACACGGTCTGCTTCTGTAAGACCTGAGGGTGTCTAGCCCCAAATTTTTTGTCTTTTTCTTCCAGTTGTATTGAGAAATAATTGACAGACAGCACAGTATAAGTTTAAGGTATACAGCATAATATTTGGACTTACATCATGAAATGATCATCACAATAAGTTTAGTGAACATCCATCATCTCATATAGATGCAAAATGAAAGAAATAGAAAAAGATTTTATGATGAGAACTCAGGATTTACTCTCTTAACAACTTTCGTATACAACATACAGCTGTGTTCATTATACGGCTCATTGTTGTACATTACATCCCTAGTACTTACTTATAACTGCAAGTTTGTATCTTTTTGACTGTCTTCATCCAATTTCCTCTCCCCCTACCCCCTGCCTCTGGTAACTACAAATATGATCTCTTTTTCTGAGTTTGTTTGCATGTTTGTTTATTCGGTTTTGAAGTATAATTGACCTACAACATTGTGTTAGTTCCTCTTACACAACATAGTGATTTTTTTCTATACATTTCAAATGATCACCACATAAATCTAGTTACATCACCCCAAAGATATTACTTTGTTATTGACTATATTCCCCACACTGTACATTTTATACCTGTGGCTCATTTATTTTGGGACTGGAAGTTTCTACCTCTTAATCTTCCTTACCTATTCTTCCCCCCACCCCTTCTCCTCTGGTAACCACCTGTTTGTTCTCTGTATCTATAACTCTGTTTCTGTTTTATGTTTGTTCATTTGTTTTGTTTTTCAGATTCCACATACAAGTGATATCATACAGTATTTGTCTTTCTCTGACTTATTTCACTTAGCATAGTACCCTCTAGGTCCATCAATGTTGTCAAAAATGGTAAGATTTCATTCTTTTTTTTCTTATGGGCTGTGTTTTTTTTTAAATTAATTAATTAATTAATTTATTTATTTATTTATTTTATTTATGGCTGTGTTGGGTCTTCGCTTCTGTGCGAGGGCTTTCTCTAGTTGTGGCAAGCGGGCGCCACTCTTCATCGCGGTGCACCGGCCTCTCACTATCACGGCCTCTCTTGTTGCGGAGCACAGGCTCTGGACGCGCAAGCTCAGTAATTGTGGCTCACGGGCCCAGCTGCTCCGCGGCATGTGGGATCTTCCCAGACCAGGGCTCAAACCCGTGTCCCCTGCATTGGCAGGCAGATTCTCAACCACTGCGCCACCAGGGAAGCCCAGATTTCATTGTTTTTTATGGCTAATATTCTATTGTATATATACCACATTTTTATCCATTCATCTGTTGATGGGCACTTAGGTTGCTTCCATATCTTGGCTATTGTAGATAATGCTGCAATGAACATAGGGGTACATATATCTTTTCTAATTAGTGTTTTTTGTTTTCCTTGGATAAATACCCAGGAGTGAAATTGCTGGATCATGGTAGTTCTATTTTTAATTTTTTGAAAAATCTCCAACTGTTTTTCATAGTGGCTGCAGCACTTTACATTCCCACCAACAGTGCGTGAGGGTTCCTTTTTCTCAGTGTCCTCACTAACAGTTGTCATTTGTCTTTTTTATAATAGCCATTCTCACAGCTGTGAGGTGATATCTCATTGTGGTTTTGATGTTCATTTCCTTGATGATTAGTGATGTTGAGCATCACTCATTTTCATTTCAACAGACAGCACTTTCATGTGTCTCTTGGCCATCTGTATGTCTTTTTTGGAAAAATGTCTATTCAGATCCTCTGCCCATTTTTAAAATTTGGTTGTTTGGTTTTTTGATGTTGAATTGTACGAGTTCTCTGTATATTTTGGATATTAACCTCTTATTGGATATATCATTTACAAGTATCTTCTCCCATTCAGTAGGTGGTCTTTTTATTTTATTGATATTTCCTTCTCTGGGCAAAAGCTTTTTAGTTTGATGTAGCCCCATTTATTTATTTGTGCTTTACTTTCCCTTGCCTGGGGAGACATATCCAAAAAATATATGTTACTAGGACTTAGGTCAAAGAGAGTACTGCCTATGTTTTCTTCTAGAAGTTTTACGATTTCAGGTTTTACATTTAAGCCTTTAATCCATTTTGAATTTATTTTTGTGCATGGTGTGAGAGATCATCCGGTTTGACTCTTTTGCATGTAGCTGTCCAGTTTTCCCAACACTATTTATCAAACAGGCTGTCTTTTCCCCATTTTATATTCTTGTTTCCTTTGTCATAGATTAATTGCCCATATAAGTGCGGGTTCATTTCTGGGCTCTCTATTCTGTTCCATTGATGTATGTGTCTGTTTTTGTGCCAATACTGTTTTGATGACTGTAGCTTGAAATCAGGGGGAGTGTGATACCTCCAGCTCTGCTCTTCTTTCTCAAGATTGTTTTGGCTATTTGGGGTCTTTTGTATTTCCATACAAATTTTAGAATTATTTTTTCTAGTTCTGTGAAAAACGCCATTTTGTCTCTCTTTCGAATGCAGAAGAATTTAATCTCAGCTCTGAGTCCTGGTTACCAGTTCTGGGACAACAGGGAAATTTTCTCTTATCCCCTCATAGTAGTAAATGACCCATTGCTCCTGCTAACCCAGTGGTTCCCATCACATTCAAAGTAAAATCCACACTCCTTATCACAGCCTCTAAAAACCTTTGCTCCATCAAACCCCAGCCTACCTGTCCTACGTCTATGTCACTTACTCTCCCTCCCCGTCACTCTGCTACAGCTACATTAGGCATCAGTTTCTAAAACACATCAAGTTTGTTTCCACCGTGGGGCTTTGGCACCCTCAGTTCCTTCAGCCTGGAATTCTTTTCTCCCTCATGTTTCAGCAGTTGCCTCATTAGGTCTCAGTCTACTGAGTTCCTGCCTCAGAGAGGCCTCCTTAGACCACTCATTCATATTTCTGAATGATGCCTTCTGTTTGTTCCACAGCATTATATTCAGGCGGCAGTGGTGGAAAGCATTATTTTTTTTTTTAATGTCCATCATCTTGATAAAGCATGTAACAAAAAGAACATTTACTTGCAATCATTTTCTACCATGTGAATATGTGATACTCTAATGTTAAAAAAATCAAGTGTAAGTCTAGGAAGTTTTTAGACTATTTGTGATATATAAAACATAATTATATAAATCTAATTCTTTGTGTTGAAATTTTCCATCATTTATTTATTTCCCCAAGTACAAAATCCTGAGCAATGGGATACCAAGTAATGAAATAACATGGCAGTGGCACAGTTTGCTTTTGAATACTGTTCGGGAGGCTACGGATTCACCTGAAGGTTTTTTGTTTTTTTCTTTCTGTAGTATCAACTATTTCATCAAGTATCTTAGCCGTAATATTCTATATATGTGGTCTGGGGAGTCAGTGTCCAAACCTTTGTGAAGACGGCATAGAAGAGGCAACGTTGCCCCACTCCCTTCACTGTCTTATTCCTACAGCTGAAGTCAGTACGTGAAATTATCTTGTTGATATGTTTACGGGTTTTTATTGTCGGCCTCGTCCACAGGAGTGCATACTCGCTCCCAGAAAGCAGGATCTTTCCTGCCCGATCTACCGCAGTATCCCGCCCCTAGCAACACGCTCCTGGCACAGAGAAGGCGCTCAGTGACTGTTACTGGAATAAGCGGAAGCAGGAGTACTCAAGCCCCACCCTCCGACCCATTGGGCCCCGATAGCGGTCCCCACCCGAGCGGCTCGGAAAGCGAAGCGTCCGACCAGGCAACCTCCATGGGACCCATGCGCGGTGGCCACTGGGAAGTGTAGTTGCGCGCCCGCCGCAGCCTGGCGGTTGCGGGAGAAAGGCTCCGCATGCGCAGGCGCACTTCCGGCTCTACCCCGCCGCTGCGGCCATTGTCCGGCCCCGGTGCGGCGAAGGCCGCCCCTCGGACTTTAGAGTTGCAGAGGACTGAACCTGCACTGGGGGCTGGAGGAGCCGGCCCGAGCCCTGGGTGGGCCTGAGGTCTCGAAATCCGGAGTGCCCAGGAGGCGGTGATTCCGAGTGCGCGGGTTGGGGCGGCACCTCCCACGGGCTTTGCGCGCGTGCGTTCGGCCGCGCCCACCATCCTGCGGATGGGACTGGGCGTGGCCGGAGGAGGGTGTCCAGGAGGCGGCAAGCGTTTAGTTTGGGGGAGGCAGGCCCAGGCAGGGCCCGCGCACCTCCCCACCTCTCTCCCCTGGAGAAGTGGCTGCGGGGCGGAGGCAGGCCGGGCCTGGCAGGGTGCGGTTGGCAGTTACAGTTGGCTGAGTGGGCCCTCTCCTCTCTCCCCAGACCCTGTATAGGAGCCGGGCCCGGCGACGCAGGAATGGCCCCGAAGCCTCCGACGGCCAGGCCCCAGGTGAGCAGCCCGTTCCTAGCCCGGGGCGTATTTGGAGTAGTCATTGTTCTCCGCTTGAGCGACTCCCCTTTCTGGCTTGCTTGCCCCCTCGGAGCCTCCTAGCCTTGCAAAACCAAGGTGTCCAGAGCTGGGGGGAAAGGGCTTCCCCAAAGGAGGGCTGCACTGTGGGGAGGAGGGGGACCAGGGCGGGGTGGTCTTGTGGGAGGAGTTAAGAGTGGATGTATTAGAAATGTCAGTGTTGAGAATCCTGAGGGCCAAGCCAATTCCTTGAACTCTGTCCATTAGGAATCTAGAGGGTCGGGTGACAGAATAGAAAATGTAGAGGGGAAAGTGACTGTGAGTGAAGGAGATAGGAGCCCTAGCTTCTGACCCAGGTGCCATAGAGAGACCTTAAGGGACCAAAGAAGCCTGGTCTGGACTTGCCTAGGAAGAGGCTGGAGGTGGGCTCTTCCCGGGCAAGGAGGAAGGGAGGACGTGTCCCGTAGCTTTACATGTTTTTTTCTGCTTTAACAGAGGTATAATAATGCACATCCCCAGATGTCCCGCCTTCAACTTAATTAACATAACGCCGATTTGTGAACCCATTTATTCTTGTGAGACAGGAGGCATTTTCTAGAAGCATCACAACTCTGAGCTTACCTATTGATTTACAGACTCTTATCAGTGAAAATATAACAAAGTTCAGATGGTATTTTAATCCACACTCTTTACAATTAAGGAAAAATCACAGATTCTAGTTGTTAGGGTGTGAAACAAATCAGGTGAAAATACCAGTGTTCTTTAAAAGCAGTTCACAGTAAATTAAACACAGCATATAATGTCTTTATATTTTTTTTACTTCTTGTTACATGTTTTTGTTTTATAGGGGTGAGCTTTAAGGAGTAAGACAAGTAACAGTACTAGAACAAAACAGTTATTTTGTTTGAGGAGAGCCAGAGCAAATCACTGTCATCAGCACCTTTCCGTATAAAGTGTTTCCTCAGTAGGTTGTGAGAATTCAGATGACTTAACTCACTTAACACCTCATGGGGGTGTTGATCATTTCCACATGGTGGGGGTGGGAGTTGCCTTTTGATGGTGAAAATGAATCTGTGTTCTGAGCAGTAAACTTTAGGGACCTCTTTTTTTTTTTTTTTAATAAATTTATTTATTTATTATTTATTTTTGGCTGTGTTGGGTCTTCGTTTCTGTGCAAGGGCTTTCTCTAGTTGCAGCAAGCGGGGGCCACTCTTCATCGCGGTGCGCGGGCCTTTCACTATCGTGGCCTCTCTTGTTGCGGAGCACAGGCTCCAGACGCGCAGGCTCAGTAGTTGTGGCTCACGGGCCTAGTTGCTCCGCGGCATGTGGGATCTTCCCAGACCAGGGCTCGAACCCGTGTCCCCTAGATTAGCAGGCAGATTCTCAACCACTGCGCCACCAGGGAAGCCCTAGGGACCTCTTTAAACTTCACTTTTAAAGCTGTGTTCCCTAAAGCACTCAGTTATATTCTCATGGAATGGCCTGACAGTGTTCACTTGGGTTACCTAACTCAGGCTCTAGATGATGACTGGGGACGGAGGACAGGACAGAACAGAACACCGGCCCTACAAATGGGGCTTTTCAGGCAGAAATTTCCCTTTGTCAGTGGTTCCCCTTCTCTGAGCCTGGCCCTCAGAGGAATGCAAAAGATGAGTAGTTGAGTCATGTGACTACTTATCCAGGAAGTTAATTTCGTGGGGGAGGACAGCCCCATGCAGAAGTATAGCACCAGAAAGGTGGTGTCAGGTGTTGCTGCAGAGATCCAGGGACTGCTGTGAGTGCAGAAGGGAGAGGAAATTCTGCCTGTGGGAAGAGTCAGTGGAGATTTCACCTTTGAATAGGGGCAGGGTCTAAGCAGGTGAAAATGAAGGGGGTGGGGGTAGAGCTGATTGACTGTGGGGCAGGGGTTGGGAGGCAAGAAAATGAGGGGCCTATATCCGAAACCATTGTCCTGTGTGACAGTGGGTGTGGGCTGCAGGCACTGCATAGACGAGAATACAAGGGCGTTTGGACTTTTTTCTCTTTGGCCTTGGTAATCCATTCATTCATTCATACATTCATTCAGCAGATAGTCATTGAACCCCTATGATGTGTTAAGACACTTTTCTAGGTGGTTGGTATACATTAGTGGACAAAATTTATAATGGTCCTTGCTCTCATGGAGCTTACATCTTTTTTTTTTTTTTTAATTTAATTTATTTATTTTTGGCTGTGTTGAGTCTTCATTGCTGTGCACAGGCTTTCTCTAGTTGTGGCGAGCGGGGGTTACTCTTCGTTGTGGTGTGCACGTTTCTCATTGCGGTGGCTTCTCTTGTTGCCGAGCAGGGGCTCTAGGCTCGCGGGCTCAGTAGTTGTGGCTCATGGGCTCTAGAGCGCAGGCTCAGTAGTTGTGGCGCATGGGCTTAGGTGCTCTGCAGTATGTGGAATCTTCCCGGACCAGGGCTCGAACCCATGCCCCCTGCATTGGCAGGTGGATTCTTAACCACTGCACCACCAGGGAAGTCCGGAGCTTACATCTTAGAAGGAGGCAAAAAATTAAGTAAGGAAATTGTATGATATCCTAGAAGGCATCAGTACCCTAGAAAAAAGATAAAAGGTAGAGAAGGATGAGGGGAATTGAGTAGGGAACTGGGGGCTTGTGGTAGGAGTGCTATTTATTTATTTATTTATTCATTCATTCATTTATATTGGCTGCATTGGGTCTTCGTGGCTGCATGTGGGTTTTCTGTAGTTGTGGTGAGCGGGGGTTACCCTTTGTTGCGGTGCACGGGCTTCTCATTGTGGTGGCTTCTCTTGTTGCGGAGCATGGGCTCTAGGCACGTGGGCTTTCGTAGTTGTGGCGCGTGGGCTCTACGGTGCTTGGGCTTCAGTAGTTGCAGCACACGGGCTCAGTGGTTGTGGCGCACGGGCTTTGTTGCTCCGCAGCATGTGGGATCTTCCTGGACCAGGGATCGAACCCATGTCCCCTGCATTGGCAGGCGGATTCTTAACCACTGGGCCACGAGGGAAGTCCAAGGAGTGCAATTTAAATAGGGTGGTCAGGGTAAGCCTTATCCTTATTGAGATGTTACCATCTGAGCAGACTTGAAGGAAGTGTGGGAGTTAACAACATTCAGGTCTGGGGGAGAGTGTTCTGGGTAGAGGAAACAGTGGGATGTGTGTCTGGTGTGTTCAAGGAGCTGCAAGGAGGCTATTGTAGCTTGAGCCAATGTTTTTGAGCAGGGAACTAACTGTTCTTAGTTTTAAAGATGGCTGTGAATGATGTGCAGGAGCAAGTGTTTGAAAGTTGGGACTCCTGTGGTTGAGACCTTCTCCCAGGGCTTAGCTAACAAATAACTAAAGTGGTCCCACAGTGGGAGGGGAATGGGAGCAGAGATGGGCTGGGCGGAATACCCCCAAAATCCTTGGGATCTATGGATTGTTAGTAACTATAGCTGTGTAAACACTATGCATTCTTTTTTCCGTTATATGTGTACTATGTTTTTAGTTAGGATTTTGAAAAGGTGTTTACCATTCTTTTTTTTTTTACCATTCTTAAAGTTGAAGCCACCAGAAAAGTAAGAAATGGGGAAAGTTTTATAGGAAAAAGCTGCTTATGGAGACCAGGTTTCTTGGTGTTCTATCTTGAAGGGGAGGAAATGCAGAGGGACCAGGCCCTGGTCTCTATTGACTTCAGATCCCAAGAGAGCTCTGTGGTTCAGTCATCAGGATTGAACAGACCCAGCAAAAGCTGGATCAGGTCACAAACTCAGACGAGATGCTCCAGGGAAACCAAGCCACTTGCTGAACCAGGTCAGGATGTTTGTGGCCAGGGATATTCAAGCTCCCTCCATACCGAGGTCCCCTTTCTTAACCTCTTCCTGAGCTGACTGGTGCTGGTCTTTAAGCTTCAGCTCAGACCCTCCTTCCCCTGGGTAAGGTCAAGTGCCTCTCTTGTGCATTCCTGTAACACCTATGTACACTTGTCATAGTAGTGTCTAATGTCATATGGAGTGGTGTGCTTACCCATCCATCTCGTACTGGGCTTTCTGCTTTTCTAGAGAAGGGCCACCTGACTCCTTTCATCCTTTGCTCCAAAGTACGCACACAGTAAGTGGGTGTCACATGAGCGAACATTAATAACCACTTAACCCCAGGCAGTGATTTTATACTTTCTGCATTTTCTGCTCCTCACATAGCAAAAATGTAATTTTTCCCATTATTTTGGCTGTGTTGGGTCTTTATTGCTGCGTGCGGGCCTTCTCTAGTTGCAGCGAGCGGGGGCCACCCTTTGTTGCTGTGGGTGGCCTTCTCCTTGCAGTGGCTTCTCCTGTTGTGGAGCATGGGCTCCAGGCACATGGGCTTCAGAAGTTGTGGCATGCGGGCTCAGCAGTTGTGGCTCGCGGGCTCTAGAGCGCGGGCTTCAGTAGTTGTGGCACGTGGGCTCAGTAGTTGTGGCACGCGGGCTTATTTGCCCCATGGCATGTGGGATCTTAGTTCCCTAAACAGGGATTGAACGCGGGTCCCCTGCATTGGAAGGCAAATTCTTAACCTCTGGACCACCATGGAAGTCCCCTCAATTACAACATTTTAAATTTCATCTAATTTTTATGAGGATTTTTCTTTTGTTTTTTTAAACTTTTATGGCTGTATTATACTGCTTTGTATGATATACTAAAATTTAACCATTTCTCAGAGGACATTTAGGTTGCTTATAAAGTTTCTGCTATTACAAATAATACTGGGATAAAATCACATTGGTTACAATAGATAATTAAAAAAAAATTTTTTTTTACGAGAGAGAGATCTTTGGCAGGTTTTGGTGGCTTGCTCATCCTTAATTTGTAGAAACATTCAGATTGCTTTTCATCTTTTTCTGTCTTTTGAAAGAATTTACCTATAAAACATTTAGATCCAGGATTTTTATAAAGAGGATGACTTGGGAACAGTTTTCTCTGTTTCTTCCTCAATTATTTTCTCTCCTTTTTTGTGTCAACATTGGTGATTTAGGATTTAAAAATTATCCACTTCACTAAGATCTTTCACATTTCTTAACACACTGCTGGGTATTTTACTGGTTTATCCCCTTATTTTTATTTTTATTTTTTTTTATTATTATTTTTAAAAATTAATTTATTATTTATTTATTTATTTTTGGCTGTGTTGGGTCTTCGTTGCTGTGCACGGGCTTTCTCTAGTTGTGGCGAGCGGGGGTTACTCTTCGTTGCGTTGCGCGGGCTTCTCATTGTGGTGGCTTTTCTTGTTGTGGAGCACAGTCTCTAGGTGCACAGGCTTCAGTAGTTGTGGCGCACGAGCTTAGTTGCTCTGCGGCACGTGGGATCTTCCCGGACCAGGGATCGAACCCATGTCCCCTGCATTGGCAGGCGGATTCTTAACCACTGTGCCACCAGGGAAGTCCCTTCCCTTATTATTATTTTTTTAAATTAATTAATTTATTTATTTATGGCTGCGTTGGGTCTTCGTTGCTGCGCACGGGCTTTCTCTAGTTGTGGAGAGCGGGGGGCTACTCTTCGTTGTGGTGTGCGGGCTTCTCATTGCAGTGGCTTCTCTTGTTGCGGAGCACGGGCTCTAGGCGCGCGGGCTCAGTAGTTGTGGCTCGCGGGCTCTAGAGCGCAGGCTCAGTAGTTGTGGCGCACGGGCTTAGTTGCTCCGTGGCATGTGGGATCTTCCCGGACCAGGGATCGAAACCGTGTCCCCTGCGTTGGCAGGCAGATTCTTAACCACTGCGCCACCAGGGAAGCCCCTTCCCCTTATTTTTCAATTGATTTATTTTTTTATTTCTTCTTTTAGTATATTTGTCAGAGGTTTTTTTGTTCAGCCAGTATTTAAGAGAAGCCAGCTTTTAGATTTGGCTGTTAATGCCATCGTTTTGCCATTTGCCTCTGCTATTTATAATCCAAGAATAGAATTCACTAATCTGTAATGTTTTTTTAATCCTCAAAATGACTCCTCGTTTTCCTTTGGTAAGAATTACCCAGACTCTATTCATTCACTCAGCAGACATTTTTAGAATGCCTGCTCTGTGCCGGCTGGTATTCTTAACCAGGGTCACGCTTCAGAACCAGTCAGGAGAAGGTACCTGCTTCCTGTGGGGTGGCAGTAAGGCTTCAGTGAGAAAATTTAGTGAGGGGGTGCGTGGCCTGCAGTGAATGCTCAATAAATGTTAATTGTTGCTTTTTTATAATGAATCATGTAAGGAGCTTTTAAATGTTGCCTGGTAGGGCTTTTCATGCATGGTCAATTTTTCCAAATTGCCCCTGTGATTCTGGAAAGTTCCAACATGCTTAGTTTTGGAAATACTGAAATGAAAAGGAGTTTGAGAAATTGTTGAGGGAGAAAAACATGAAAATGTAGCTATAGTTCTGAAATTGAGATGTGGACCAAATACTAAAGGTGGCAGGGATCTGGAAAAGCTTCAGAAGGGAAGGGACCATTGAACTGGTTCTAGACGGATGACTTGGAATTTATCCTGTAGAGCTGAGGGAAGAAAGTACATGATGATCAGAATAGGATGTACAAAGGCAAGGAAACATGGAAGAGAATGATGTAATCAGGGCAGAGAGTCCACTGTCGGAAGCATGGGGTGTGTGGCAGCAGGCAGAATTTAAGAAAAAGATGATTCTGTCACCTAGAGAGAATGGCCTGAGGTGGAGATCTAGAACAACCTAGAACAGTGTCGTCCAAAACAAACATAAGCTACATGGATAATTTTAAATTTTCTAGTAGCCACAATGTAGAAAGAAATGGGAAGTTAATTTTAGTAATGCGTACTATCTAACCTCATATAGCCAAAATCTTATCATTTCTACATGAATAAATATTTTAAAATTATTAATGAGATGTTTTATATATTTTTTGGTACTTAATGAGATGTTTTATATATTTTTTGGTACTAAGTCTTTGAAATCCAGTGTTTTACACTTAACTGCATGTCCTAATTTGGACTAGCCACATTACTAGTGCTCAGTATTCACATGTGGCAAGTTGCTACCATATTAGACAGCATAGATCTAGACCATTAGGCCATTGCCCATTGTTGGCAAGGGAGGATTTGAGCTGGGTTTGAAAGATGAAGGGAAGGGACTGAATGTAGGAGACATTTTTGAGGCTGTTGGTAATTCTAGGGCATAAAGGAAAAATGAAGAGTCAAGGGTAAGGTCCAGGTTTCCAGTTGGGATACTGTAGATGATGATGCCATTAGCCTCAGTAGGGCATCTGTGTATGTGTGTGAAGGCTAACAGTAATCATGTTACCTCTCTCTGTTCGCACTTGTTAGGGACGCTGTTAACTCTCAGCTTACCAAACTGTTATTGTCCAGTATCATAGAGCACCGAGTACTTGAGTGAAAATGCCACACTGTATCCCAGTAAATTTAATGTATTCTAATTGGTTAAAGTAACTTGGTCTTAGAGGGGGGTAGTTTTTATATTACTATAATTGTATGTAATATAAAAATTAAATGTTATATTTAATAGTTATATTAAATATAATAAATAAAAGTGTTATGTGTAGTATAAATACAGTATTTAAAAATATGTGATATAAATAACTAGATTATTTTTACTCATTAGCTACCAGGCTCTGGTTTTGAGCTTTGCCAAGTTGCAAAACTACAAAGTTTCCTGAGTTATAGTTTTAGGGGATTTCTCCTGCAGGGATGGTATATGCTAGAGTTGGAGGAGCATGTCTTTTTTTTTTTTCTTTTTTTAATTATTTAATTATTTATTTATTTATGCTGTGTTGGGTCTTAGTTCCTGTGCGGGGGCTTTCTCCAGTTGTGGCAAGTGGGGGCCACTCTTCATCGCAGTGCGCGGGCCTCTCACTATCGCGGCCTCTCTTGTTGCGGAGCACAGGCTTCAGACGCGCAGGCTCAGTAACTGTGGCTCACGGGCCCAGGCGCTCCGCGGCATGTGGGATCCTCCGGGACCAGGGCTCGAACCCGCGTCCCCCGCACTGGCAGGCGGACTCTCAACCACTGTGCCACCAGGGAAGCCCCAGGAGCATGACTTTTTATAGTTGGACATGTCCTTTCTGGATGTACTCTTTCACCCTTCTGCTCTTAAAGCTCTTATTTCTTCAGTTCAGGGAATCCATGTTATAGATGAGAAAATTGGAGCTCCAGGAGGTCTGTGATTTGCCCAAGGATATTACACACTTAACTTCTTAACTTAGTATGTGCTGTTTCCAGTTCTTTGCTTTGGGCTCCATCATTTGGCCAAGGTCCTCTTTATGTCAGCATGAGGAAGGGGAACATTTAATACTTCTTGATAATTTTTAAAAGGTGTTGATTATGAGGTCAAGTTAAATCTGGAAGAAGGGTAAACAGTGTTTACAAGACATCACTGGATCATTTTATTAGTCTGAGGTGTGACCTGCATTGGGAATGCCCTAAAGTTGCTTTGATTCAGAGTGGCTAACTCACACCAAGGATCTCAGAGTACATTTTACCTATTTAATCTTGCAGACCATTGACTGTCCGTTATGTACCAAAATGGTTCTGGCCTCTGGAGATTCGAAGGTGCCTGAGACAAGGTCTTGACCCTCTAGAAGCACAGTGAACAATATGTAACAGTCGCCATAAGGTAGTGTCTTATGAGCTGTGCTGAAGAGAGGCCTAGGGAGGGGAGCTGGGGGGCGGGGGTTAGCCTAGAACTGGAGGTAGAAATGGAGCCCCTGAGGAGAGAACTTGACTGAGTCTTGGTGGGAGAGTGAGTGTTAGCAGGCAGAGGAGGGAAGGCCAAACATTTTGAAGCAGCACTTGCAGAAGAGAGAGATCTTTTTTTTTCAAGGAGGTGTAAGTGTTCTGCACACTGACTCATGGTGTACAAGGGGAAGAGAAGCCAGAGCTGAGGCTGCAGAAGTAAGGTGAGGACTAGGTTGGAAGAGCTCAGAAGCTCACACTAAGGAGTCTAGTTTTTAATCTCAAGGAAAATTTATTAAATATTTATGGAGCACCCACTATGTGCCCGGCCTCTTGTAGCCAATGGAGATTCAGCCATAAAGAAAATAGGTAATATTCCTACTCTCCTGGAATTCACATTCTGCTGTGGGATGCAGACTGTAAACAAATAAAATATGACACGTCAGGTGTAAGGACTATGAAAAAGGAAAAGAACAGAGAGTGACAGTGCAAGGTTGGGGGGGGGCGCTGTTTTATATAGCGTGGTCAGGGACGTTGGCTCTGGTGAGGTGACATATGAACAAAAAGCGGAAGGAAGTGAGTGGGGAGCCACATGCATATCTGCAGGAAGAGGCTTCCAAGTCAAGGAACAGGCAGAGCGAAGACCTCAAGGCAGAAGCATGTGTGGTACGTTCCAGGAGTTGTAAGGAGGGCAGGGTGAGTAAAGGTAAGAGAGCAGTAGGTTAGGGATGAGGTTCAAGATGAAGTCAGGGAGATTGTGGGGGGCCAGATTGTGAAGGGCTGTGTAGCTACTATAGAGACATTGGCTTTTACTTGGGATGAATTGGGATGCCATTGGAGGCTTTTAAGCAAAGGAATGACTTGCTCTGAAAGGTTTTAACAAGATGAGTCTAGTAGTTATATGGAAAACAGACTTGGGAGGGGTGGGGCATGAGTGGAAAAGGAGAGACAAGGTAGGAGATAGTAGCAGTGGTCCAGGTAAGAGGAGATGGTGGCATGGACTAGGGTGAAGGCGGTAAGAATAGGGAAAAGTGGGAAGAAATTAAAGGTTTGTATGCATGATCAAATTTGTTTTAGAGAAGTGACTCTGATAGTACACAGGAAAGAGTTGGTGGGACCGTGAGTAGTAGAACAGAAGTTAGTTGTCCTGCCAGGGCAAGAAATGAGTGGCCTGGACTAGACATTTGTTTACTGGTCAGCACATTCTTTAACATTAGTTCAACCTATTTGGGGAAGCAGAATGAAGTCAGGAGGCCATGTGTTTAATACGGGGAACCAGCGAAGCAAAGGAATCCAGGTTGGCTGCCAACTGTGTGTTTCTAAACCAAAGGGGCTGTAAGTTTAGAGGACAGAGTAGGAGTGGAAAGGTGTTACTTCTCACAGCCTAACTTAAAATGTCTGCCTTGGTCTAAACCTTCTCTCTGCTAGCCATGTGCATCCCAAATCCAGCCTCCCTTCTCTAACTTCTCAGTCCCTGGACTGGATTCCCACTCTTTTTTCTCCCATCCTAATGGTACTTACCTCTTAAGGCCCAGTGCATAGCCTACCTTGAAGCTTCTCTCCTGTACCCAGTTTTCCCTGCCCAGAACGCTGGTAGCACCCACTTTACTATGTATTGTCTCATATCGTGCTCTAATAAACAACACATTTTAAAATAAACTGAAACCTTTTCAAGGACTGCAGTGTTTTTCTTTTGCATTTTTATTCTGCCATGGTGCGTATGGTAAAGCCAGGCACCTAGTAAATATCTAGTGTCTTTTTTTTTAGCATCTAGTATCATCTTACCTGGCACAGTCAGATCCCTGACCTCTGTCAGAAAAATCTGCCACATTTCAACCCTTCTCTGTTCTTGTGGGGACACAGCCGCAGTGTTGAGCAGAAATGTGATACAGAGGAGCCATTGTTGTGTACGGATGTGGTCGTGCACCTCACTCAGTAGGAGATGGGGCCACCCACTCTCCTTTTCTCTAAAATTCAGATCTCAGCCATCTCAAGGCTCAACGCAGTCAGGAAACAGATATTTAGAGTTGGGTCAGGTACTTGCTAGACGTTGGTATTCTAGAGTTTAAAAAAAAGGAAAAGTAGAGTCCCTGCTCTCACGATGCTCACCATCTAACTAGGAAAACAAGCATTAAGTAGATTATTAGGTCTGTTTGAATTGTGGATGCGCAAAGTGGCTTAAAGCACATGATATGGGGATTGACCCTCCACTGGGGGATCAGAAAACCTCACTGAAGATCTGCTAACCTACACCCGAAGTATGGAATTAGCAAGGGAAAGACGGATGGGAGCGTGGGGAGAGAATTATATATTCCAGGAAACAGAAGTCCAATTCAGCTATAGCTAAGCACATGGGAGGAGGGCATGGAATAAGGCAGAAACCTTCACGTAACTTTCCCTCACTGCTCCAGCGAACTCATGGCTCTGCTTTCAGTGTCTTTTCATGCTGATTGTCTTTACATACTTTATTATGTACTTCTTGAGGTAGAAATCTAACCGGGACCAAAGGAGATATTTCAAGTTGGGCATAGTGACAGGTGTCCCATGGCTTAACAAGGCCTGGTGAGGCAAGACAGAAATCAACCTGTGAGCATCAGAACTGACTATTCAGAGGCATGAGGGTCCTCAGCCAGTTTCAGTGGGTGGTGAGGAAGAAGTGATTGGAGTGGAGTAAAGCATGAAAAAATCTTTGACCTAGAAATTCCAATTCTAGCTAGCTAGCCTACAGGAATTCTAATATATTTGCACAAAGAGTATGTATTGCAGTAATGTTTGTAATAGCAAAATATTGGAACTAATCCAAATATCTAATAATAAGAACTGGTCCATTTATTCATTCACCAAGTTTTTCTAAGCATCCGCTATGTGCTGGGCATCAGTCTAGGCACTGGGGGGGCATATAGCTGTGAATAAGATAGGTAAAGTCCCTGTTCTCACGGAACTTGCAATTGGGGAGACAGAAAAGCTAACAAATCTCAGATAATGATTAGAAGTACAAGCATCCTTTTTCATCTGAATCTATTTGGTTCCTGAGTTCAGGTGGCAGGAATTTGGACAGTGAGCGATACGTGTTTTAGGAGAAAAATTAAGCATGGTAATACGATGCATAGTAAATTAGAGGAAGGTGCTAAGACACCTTTTCTGAGGCGGTGATGCTGGACCTGAGACATAAACATGGTTTAGGTTGACTGGTTGTCAACCATATCGCGATCCCAAGGCCCAGGGTGGGAACAAGCTTGATATATTCAGGGCAAGGTCAGCATGACCAGAGCCCAGTGAGTGATGGAGGAGTTTGAATCTTGTTTTTAGTACAGTGGGGTGCTATGGGTTTTAGGCAATGGGTGTGTTATGGTACAGCTGTACTCTGGGGTGCTATGAAGCAATTCAAAGAAATAAGGTGAAATTGTACATAGCACTAAGGAAAGACTTCCAAGATACATAGCTGAATGTGAAAAGCAGGATGTAGAACAATTTATATGATATTTCACAAAACAAGACTGTGTGTGTGTGTGTGTGTTTGTGTGTGTGTGTGTAACATGGAAAGGGACTGTTAAGTGTATACACCAAACTGTTCACAATGGTTATTTGTAGGGAGTTTGTGGGATTGGTGATGGGGGTGAAGGAGGGCTGTCACTTTTTATTCCCTGCTGTATTTGGGTTTTGTACCAAAGGAAGCACATGGGCAGTGAGGAATTGGTGATTGTATAGGAAAGGCTTGGCTTTGAAGGGAACAAGAAGAAAACTAAGTAGGCTTACAGGATTGCGGGACACATTGCCCCTCATGACTTTCCTGCCTGCCATATTAGATTCTCTATAAAATTGTGTAACAACTAGTATATTTAACCCAACATTGCCCCCTCAGGATATCACACATGTGATCACCATTTGTGATAGACCCTACAGTAGGTTCCCAGTTTTGCCATGGGAACATTTGTGGGGTTGATCCCTACTTGAGCAGGAATGTGTTCCTACAGGAATCAGTGACATTTAAAGATGTGGCTGTGAACTTCACCCAGGAAGAATGGCACCACATGGATCCCGCTCAGAGGCGCTTGTACAGGGATGTGATGCTGGAGAACTATAGCCACTTGGTTTCTCTTGGTAAGGACCACATCTCATTGTCTATGTATTGGTGGGTCTTTCCTTTCTCAGTTGCTAAGGTTGTGGGACTCATAGTTTGGGTGACTGTGAGCAGAGTGTACAGGGTTAGAGTTTGTTCATCTTGTTGGGACCCAGCTTTATGGGTTTCTGAGCCTGATCTTTAGGTAACGGTCTTTCTTTTGCAGAACTGGAAATAGGCCATTTGATTGCATGACTCCTCAAGTTGCACCATTTTTTCCCTTCAGAGTTCCTGAGGATCAAGGCCTAGTACTGACTTATAGAGGGTTCTTTGTCTACTTGCACAAACAACCAAATCTTGTGTATTTACCCATGAGCAGGATATCAAGTTTCCAAGCCAGAGGTGATCTTCAAATTGGAGCAAGGAGAAGAGCCATGGATAGCAGAGGGAGAAATCCAAAGACCTTTCTGTCCAGGTAAATGAGGGAGAATCAAGCATGTAGGACAATGGCACAGCTGAGGGAGAGGGAAGCACCTTCAGATTGCTGCCTTGGGAGCGCCTAGACCTGTAGAAGAGGTTGGACCGTCTCCTGGATGACACCTCTGTATGTCTCCCTTCTCCATTAGGGTGTCTTGCTGCTGGTAGGTCTTGGAAGAAAAGGTACTTCTTTTTCCTTTCTGAAAGTAGCCCTTTGTCCTACACTCAGAATACCATCTCTCCCTATCCTATATCCCTACTTCTGGATTATTTTCTCCTCTGGTGTCCTCAGTCCCCCTTCATTATTTAGAGATCTCTTTTCTTACTCATTCAGACATTAATTGAACTTCCATGTCTCCTCCTTGTTTTTTCTTGCTGCTTTCACTGTCGGATGCCCCAGACTTGTAGGAAATACCCATAACCTTGATTCTCCCTCCCTCCAGACTTCTTTCCCTGACTGCACTCCTGTACCACCTGTCTGGCGAGCAACACCATCCTCCTTCCATCCTGCACTCCTGTCCATTTGATTCATTTCCTCCCTCCACAGTTCCTGGAGTATTATCCTCTCCTGGTTTCCCCACTCATTCAATGCTTCTTGGCTTTGAGTCTTTGGCTTTTCTTGCTTTTCCCTCTTAGTGAATCTACCTTAAGGAGCCTGCCTTCCGGCTTCCTCTCCTTTCTTTCTGTATTACCTCACTATAAAAGGGTGCCTGCCTTCTGGTAGTTGCAGCTCTTTATTGTGTGCTGTAGACTCAGAATCATCCTTACTTGTACCCTGGTCACTTTTATTTTCTTCTCACAGGACCCCTCCACTTGTAAGTCCCACAACGTTCTTATTAAAGGTGTAAAATCTAAATTAATCATCTTGCATCCCCAGTCAGCACATTTTGCTACATTGCCCATTATCCATTTCTCCCCTTGCCCATTAGAAATTACCAGGATTCCAGTCCCTCAGGCCAGACACCATAGTCAGTCTAGTCTTTTTCTTTCAACCCAAGTTATTTTCCTCCTTTGAGAAGTATCTTAGGTTTTCCTCCCTTTTAACTTGGACTGGTGACATCCTAAACCAAGCCCCAGACTTAGATTACTATAATTCCCAGTTGAAATTGCTCACTCAATTTTATCTTTTTGTAATCCATACTGGATTTTTTAAATCATAGTTTTATTGAGATATAATTCACATACCGTAAAATTCACCCTTTTAAAGTGTACATTTCAGTGGTTGTTTTGGATATGTACAGAGTTGTGCAGCCATCACCACTATCTAAGCAGCACATGTTCAACACCCCAAGAAGAAATCTTATACCCATTAGCAGTCACTTTCCATTCCCCATACCCCCCAGCTCCTGGCAACCATTAATCTACTTTTTATCTCTATGGATTTGCCTATTCTGGATATTTTCTGTATATGGAATCATAATATGTAGCCCTTTGTGACTGGCTTCTTTCACTTAGCACAATGTTTCAAGGTTCATTCATATTGTAGCATGTATCAGAACTTCATTCCTTTGTATTGCTGAGTAATATTTTATTGTATGGATATATCACATTTTGTTTATCTGTTCATCACTTCATGGACCATATTGGATTTTAATGCTTTATCTTCCTAAACCAGCCACCTCTGAAAGAACTTTGCTATTACTCCCTGTACCTCATTATAGGAAGCAGAAACTCCCTTGATTTAAAGGTCCCCATCATCCCTTCCAGTATTATCTTTCTATTCCTGCTAAAAAAAGCTCCACCTAGGTTGAACTTTTTCTCGATGTTCTCTGTAAGTAGCATATAGTTGCCCTCATTAGATAATACTTTGTGCCTATCCAAAGCCATCTATTCTTTAAGTTCAAGGTCTGTCTAATCCATAAAACTTAATATTTGCTAATATATTTATTTGTTTCTTCCTTGATCACAAATACCATTTATATCATCTCTACCACACAAATTCAGATTTAATGTGTGCCATCTGATGGGGTTTTTTTTTAAGTCGTCAAAAGATTGAGTCTTGTTTTTATTCTTAGGTTTTTCAGCTCCTGGAGAGTCTATTTACTATATTTCTAAATATTTTCTATTTGTATTGCAGAGCATGTAGAAGGCAGTCAGAAAATTACTTGATTGATTGTTATGGAATCTTGCTGGGAGAGAACTTTCTCATTCATTCATTTCAACAAACATTTCTTGAATGTCCCACTGAGAAGGATTCTAAAAGGAATACAAAGCATTCTCTGTCCTCAGAAATTTAGAATTGAGTCTTGTTCCAGGGTAAGGAATTTGGGAGTTTAGGACTCCTTAGTTACTGGGTTTTTTTTTCCCCTCCTAATATTTTATTATGCAAATTTTCAAACATTTGAGAAGTTGAAAAAACTATACAGTGAACACCATATACCTACCACCATGGTGCTATAGTTGTTAACATGTTATATTTGCTTTATCACATATCTCTTCGTCCATCTATCTATTAATCTGTCTTACCTTTGATGCATTTCCTAGTGAGTTGCAGACATGAGTACATTTCACCCCTACATGCTTCAAAATGTATATCGTTGACTAGAGTTCAATATTTGTTCATAGATCTTTTTTGTAGAAAATATTATATACAGTGAAATATATACCTCTTGTATATGTACCATCCATTTGATTTTGACAAGTGCATTCTCCCATCCAACCCAAACTTCTGTTGATATGGAACATCTCCATCATTCCAGAAACCTCCCTCCCCTTAGTTTTTAAAAGGTTACCATTCTTAGAACCTAGACATTAATTAATTTTCTGCTCTTAGTATTCTGAGGTTAAACAGAGGTTTAGAGATCAGTTTTTTAGGCAGATTAAAATAAATTGTTTTTGGTTAAGAGAGGTGATTAATGTAGAATCAGAACTCAAATAGACTAAAACCACAGCTCTGTGTGTAAGGGCAAGGATGATTTGCCTCCTGAAATATTACTTTTTTTTCTCCATGGGAAGTATAGCCCTTGATCTCCAGTTATGTCAAAGAATCATTTCAGTTAGATCACTGGCTGCAGATTTTCTCTGCAGGGTTTGAAGATCTGAAGCCTCAGAGGTGACTTTAAAGAAATTATGAAATGAGTGTATTAGGAAGATAGATTCCATGGCAGTTTGTAAAATGGACGGGAGGCATGGATAGCAGATAGGACTCTGCAAGACGGACCATGATCCTATTCCGTTTGTATCTGTGCCTAACTCTCTCTTGCTCACCTGTTCCCTACTCCCTAACAAGCCCTCCTACATGGGCTTCCTCATTCTGGACTTATTCTTCACTCTGGATCTGCAGTCTGCATTGTCACCTCTCTCCACTCTTCCTTTCTCCATTTTGGGTCTTCTCCTGAAGCTACAGGACTAATTTCAAAACAGAGTGATGTATAACATATCTCTTTTACTTCCTCATTCCTACTGTAGCAGTTTGTTTTAACAGGAGGGAATAGGGGACTTTTGCACTTTGGATTTCTTTCAGACTGGAAGACCAGGCCTGAAGCCAAATCTTCACATCTGCAGCAGAGCATATCTGAAGTATCCCTTAGCACAGATGATCCCTCATGTGCCACGTTAGAAGACACTTGGGATGTTAATGGCCAGTTAGAGAGGCACAAGGAAAACTGGAAGAGACATTTGGGGCCAGATGCATCCACCCAGAAGAAAATAATCACACCAGAGGAAGCTTGTGAGCAAAATAAATTTGTTGAAAATTCTAGATTGAACACAGACCTGGTTACACAACTGAACATTCCTCCAAGGTCTAATGAATGTGATACACTTGGGAGCAATTTGGGACATAATTCAGACTTACTCAGTCAGAATAATATCCTTGCAAAAAAGAAACCTTATAAATGTAATAAATGTAGAAAAGCCTTTATTCATAGGTCATCACTGACTAAACATGAGAAAACTCATAAAGGAGATGGAACTTTCCCCAACGGTACAGATCAGGGAATTTATCCTGGAAAGAAACACCATGAATGTACTGACTGTGGGAAAACCTTCCTCTGGAAGACACAACTTACTGAGCATCAGAGAATTCACACTGGGGAGAAACCCTTTGAATGTAATGTGTGTGGGAAGGCCTTCAGGCATAGCTCATCCCTCGGTCAGCATGAGAATGCTCATACTGGAGAGAAACCCTATCAGTGTAGTCTCTGTGGGAAAGCCTTCCAGCGCAGCTCCTCCCTTGTTCAACACCAGAGAATTCACACTGGAGAGAAACCATATCGATGTAATTTGTGTGGTAGGTCGTTTAGGCATGGCACATCCCTCACTCAGCATGAGGTCACACATAGTGGAGAGAAACCCTTCCAATGTAAGGAATGTGGGAAGGCCTTTAGTCGATGTTCTTCCCTTGTCCAGCATGAGAGGACTCACACAGGAGAGAAACCTTTTGAATGTAGCATATGTGGGAGGGCTTTTGGTCAGAGCCCATCCCTTTATAAACATATGAGGATTCATAAGAGAGGCAAACCTTACCAAAGCAATAACTACAGCATAGATTTCAAGAGCTCATCTCTTACTCAAGGTGAAAACACTCTCACTGAAGTGAAATCCTATCATTGCAATGATTGTGGGAAAGACTTCAGCCACATTACAGACTTCTCTGACCATCAGAGGATCCACACTGGAGAAAACCCCTATGATTGTGAGCAGGCCTTCAGTCAACAACCTATTTCTCATCCTGGCGAGAAACCGTATCAATGTAATGTATGTGGGAAAGCTTTCAAAAGGAGTACGAGTTTCATAGAGCATCACAGAATTCATACTGGAGAAAAACCCTATGAATGTAATGAATGTGGAGAAGCCTTCAGTCGACGCTCATCACTGACTCAACATGAGAGAACCCACACTGGAGAGAAACCCTATGAATGTATCGACTGTGGTAAAGCCTTCAGTCAGAGTTCATCCCTCATTCAGCATGAGAGAACTCACACTGGAGAAAAACCCTATGAATGTAATGAATGTGGGCGAGCTTTCCGAAAGAAAACTAATCTGCATGATCATCAGAGAATCCATACTGGAGAAAAACCCTATGCTTGTAAGGAATGTGGGAAAAACTTCAGTCGAAGCTCAGCTCTTACTAAACATCAGAGAATTCATACACGAAATAAACTCTAGGAACCTTGAAATTAGGGAATGCGCCAAAAGCTTTAGCTAAAATATTGTTCTTATTCAGTATCAGAGGATTCTTACTGGAGAGAAAGCTTGAGAATGTAATGAATTGTGTGTGTGTATGTGTGCACATTGTGTGTGGAGAAAGCTCTGTGCTAGTAGACAGTGTTTTTTTTAATAAAAGCCACATTCTCTGGGACTTCCCTGGTGGTCCAGTGGTTAAGACTCCATGCTTCCAACTTCAGGGGGCACAGGTTCGATCCCTGGTTGGCGAAGATCCCGCATGCCATGTGGCGCAGCCAAAAAAGAGAAAAAAAAAAAAAAAACCAGGAAAAAATTAAAAGCCACATTCTCAGATCTGATTACAGACGTGTGTAAAAACAACTACAGACATCTTATACAACCTGTTAGAAATGATATGCCTATATATTGGACTTTGTAAATCTTTTGAATATATGTTTGCAGGAGATCACCAACTTTCAACAGTTTAATTTGTTAACTCTCACTGTTTACAGCCTTTTTTAAAAATAAATAAAACTCCCATGGTAGTGACCAAAACTCATTTTTAAATTGCTTGACAGCTGCATTCAACTGCAGCTCTTAAGTTAAATTTACCATGGAAACCAGTTTCACCTCCAGGAATTCACCATTCAAAGAATTAGATCAACTGGTCCAACCGCTTCATTGTACAGATGAAGAAACTGAAAGCCAAAGATGTGAAGTGGTTGCACAGCATGATACGGTTTATAGCGGCAAAGCTGGGTGGAAAATGCAGGTCTCCTGGATCTTTGGCCCCATGGTCTTGCCACTGAAAAGATATTTTGGAATTCAGGGCTTTAAGTTTTAAAATAAATCAGATGCACAAATATTTAATGAGCACTCAGGAGTTGAATACTTTGGGAATTCATAAAAGCATAAGAGGCAGCAAGACATATGCAGATTTGTCACACACTTATTTAAAGCAGCTTGATGGAAGCTTACAAACCAAAATGTTAACAGAAATTGTAAATAGTTGAACTACTAATGACTTTTTTCCTTTTCCCAAGTATCATACTTCAGCTAAGGTATGTCAGTTTCATAGAATTATTAAGTCTTCCTACTGTGCTTTTCGTGATCCTCCCATGAAAAAGCACTGCCCCAAGCTTCCGGTATTGATTTGATCAATGGGAAAACAACACAGAACTAAGAGAAAAAAATTTCCCCAAATTAATTTTACTGTAGAGAAGTATAAATCCAATTATCCATTGCCATAAAATTTGCCTTTAAATCAGTTTAGGGAATCAGCATGTAGTGGGTCATTTTGTGTGCCAAGGAAATTTTCACCATTAAAAAATTAACTTTTATGGCTCTGTGATGCTTTTCCATCAGTAAAGTGTGAGGTAAGCTTCAATAGCCCACTCTAATCCTTAATATCCCCTAAAGCCTCCCACGGCCTATTCTAAAGGAATTTCCAGAATCTTTGTTCGTTCATTGGCACCAGTAGTGCAGATAAATTTGGAAGCAACTGTAGAAATTGACCCCTTTCATGAAAGAGCCTCTGTTTCCCCCAAGATAAGCAAATTTTCCTGCCCTAATGATGAATCCTGGGGAGGAGTGATATGGGGTGGTGTTGATGGTGAACCTTTCCTACTGGCTTCTTTGCATGCCAGGTGGCAGGATCCATCATTTTTGTCTCATCCTGGACAACACGAGGCAGCTCCCAAACATCCTTCATAATTCTCTGCAGGAAAAATGTGCCTGGGGCCTGAAATGTGGAAAGTCCAGCCCAGTGAGTTTGTCATATGTGGAGCAAGATGGGATACTCTATAGCAGATCTGCCCTTCCAAGACTTTAACCATTCAAAAATACCTTGTTTATGATGTTCCACGCTTAGCATACACCACAATGCCAAGACCGTGCCTGTGTTGTCTGATACATGGTTTGACAATGGGCATTCTACTTGGAACCTCCTCTACTGATTGGCTAGGATGCCTATCAGGAACTCATTTTTCTGTTGATTGTTTGGGGATCCCCATAGTGGACTGTTTGCAAGAATGGCATGAATTGTAACCAGTTGAGTGCTACGCAGCTGTTGTGGAAGTTTATAAAGACTTAGTTCCAGAAGACCTAAAGGAGACCACTGGTTTGTGTGTGCAGCCTGGCCTAGATCCAACCAGTCTCTGAAACTCAGCATATCATCATTGGCAGGGAGGGTGCCCAGGATGTATGTATGGCTGATTGAGCAGAGGATTCTCTAGTCCCAGCAACCATGCACCATGCACTTAATGAACACCCAGCTTCTAGGCCATATGAAATACATCCTTGTAACATTGTTGTATTATTTCAATAAATAGCCTTCTTAGTTGAATGGGAGTCAGTTTGTCTTTTTCCATTTTCAGAACTTGGCTAAGATTAAAGAGTGGTGCATCAAGGAAGAGGGATTAACTGCTAAACTCATCACAGCCAGGTGAGTTAATAGCATTTATTGATTGCTTACTACTTGAAAGACATTGTGCTAAGTACTTTATAGCCATCATTTCATTTAATCCTTACAGGTCCCCTAATAGGTCTTGTGGTGTCTTGTCTTTGCCCAGCTTTTTCCCCCCTCTTCCTCTTGTAACAATCCCTGCTGTACTGACCACAGGAACACAAGCCAGGACATCCTGGGGCTCAATGATAGTTCCAGGAACAATTGAGCCAATCAGAGTCCTTTGACAGAATTTTTTCAAAATAGACTTAGCAAGGATACTTTAATTTGAGGTTGCTAGGCTGGTAAGGTGAAGGCCTAAAGTTACGTGGAGCCTGATTCCTTACCAGAGCGGAGAGGTCTGTTGTAGCGGGAGAGGATGCAGCCGCCATGAGGGTGTTCTCATTTCTCATTCCTGAGGTCCTTGGACTGGGCTCAATTTCTGAAGCTCTTCTGGGATTCAGTGGGCTCCCCACTATCAGTCGAATGAGTCCCCCTTTGTTATATTTCTGTTGCTTGCATTAAAGAAACTTAATGCATGTATTATATCTTTGTTTTATAATGGGGAGAAAAACCCAGAGAGGTAAAGTACTGCCCATGGCAGATTCAGACTTGGAACCCAGCACTGCCTGGCTGCAAAGGCAGAGCTCTTAACCTCTAAATTTCATGTCTCCAGAGCCATGTTATGTTCAAAGAGGTGCATGTAACACAGTGTCGTTTGGGGGTGAATGGATGAAGGGATATGGTGATAGGTTAGATGGGAGACCAAGTGAAAGCAAAATGATGAAGGGCCTTGGAATGTTTTTCTTGACTGTTTCAGTAAATTAAATCCCCCAGATTCACCCACACCCTCATACTTTAATATATCAGTTATTTGCATTTGCCTAGACTGTGGATAAAATCTTGTCTCATACTTAAATAAAAAACTTTCTTATAAATATTTTTCATGTTGCTACACAGTCTCATGATCCCATTGACAAACTCCCTACTGTTGCAATAATATTTGGATAGTTTGGGGCATTGGTTTTATAATAATGACATTGAATACTTTCACCTTTTTAAGCACCCCCACTTTTTTTTTCTATAGAATTTTTTCTTAAAATATCCAGAGTGAGATAAATATCCAAAAATGGGATTACTGGGTCAGCATGTATAGGTAAGTATAACCAGGTGTGAGATTCATGCAAGAATAAACTAGTTATAATAATGTAGGAGTAATAGCTTCAAAATTGCAAAAGGGAAGCAAGAGAAAACCAGTCTCCTACTCCTGGTGCCTGGGTGTGTGTGGGGAAGGGCCCCAGGGCAGGCATTATGTCTGCCAGAGCATCTAGCACTTCTCTGTGCCAGCATGGATGATAAAACAATTCTGCAGTTATTAGGCATATTGATGCTGGTGGTGCTCGGTTCTTTATAGCTACAGTGGGCTTTTATAAATACTGAACTAGTTAATTCCTATCTGTTAAAAATGCAAATGTCACATCAGGGAAGGTTTTAATGACTGCCTGGCTGAATTGGTCTCCTTTTAAATTTTCATGGATTATTGTTAATGTCCTTCACCTTACCACAATTTGTATTTTTGATTATTTGGTTTTCTCCCCACGCCACAGTAGATTGTGAGTACCAGGAAGGCAGAGTCCACATCTGTTTTGCTAACTTTTTTTTTGTTCCCTTGATTATCACAATGCCAGGCACACAATAGGTACTTAATATAGTCTTGTTAGCAGTATAGTGGAGATGTGTTGATAGAGAAAGAAGACTGGCTTTTCAAAATGAAAAGATGCTCAACCTTGAAATCAGAATACTGCAAAAGAAAACAGTGAGATACTATTTCATATCCATTAGGCTGGCAAAAAATTTAGAAGTCTGGTAGGGGGAAAATGAGAACTTTTATACATTGCTAGTGAGAGGGTTAATTAGTATAATCATTTGGGGAGTAATTTGGTAATATCCAGTAAAGTTGAAGTTAAGCATACTTGATGACCCATTGATTCCACTTCTAGATCTATGTGGTAGAGTAGAAGTACTCCCATGTGAGCACAAAGACATGTACAAGGATGATTATTGCAGCAGTGTTTGAAATAGTAAATATATGGACACAACACAAATGTCTGACAGTAAGTGAATGGGTTAATAAACCGTGGCATATTCTTAATGTAATACAGTACTTCAGTAAAGGAACCAGAGCATCTGGAAACAAAACAAAACCCCCCAAAAACATTCTAACTCTCCTCTTCTGCTCCTGTACGCATGCAGCTAAATGTGGCTGCAGGAAACAGAGCCACAGTGACGAGTCCCACTTTAAATCCCTGACTGCTACCCTCAGGCATTTGTTTCCCTAGTCCAGCCATTGTCCCAGTCTCCTAAGATACTGTTTTATAGCTTCTGGCTTCTCAACCTCCAGCACTTCGCCCCAGTCCTCATTCAGCTGGTGACCTTGTTTCCTAGTTAACAGAAAAATAAAAGCAGTCAGAAGGTAACTACTCACCTACGTGCATCTTGTCCCTGTGCTCTTCCTTTCTTTCCTGCTACTGTGGTTGGCACTTTGTTCTCTTATCTAAGACCAGCTTCTCTCTGGTGTATTAGATCCTGTTCATAAACTAGAACATCATTCCTACAGTTGTCCTCTTTCCTGCATCTTTTTTTCTTGTCTACTGAATTTTTCCTATCAGCATAATAACGTGATTTTTCTCATCTTAAATCTATATTTGTAAATATATGTAAATATTATACACACACACACACACACACACACACACACTGCATCCCCCTCCACCTGCCACTTCATTTCCTACTTAATAGGAGTATTCCTCAATAGAGGTGTCTAATACTCATTGTCTGCAGTTCCTCTCCTTCCAGTCTCTCTTGCACCCCTTCCAATTAGGTCTTTGTTTCTGCTTTTGTCAGAGGTCACTGATGGACTCCATGTGGCTAAATCCAGTCGTATTTTTTCAGTCCTTTTACTTGACTTGTCAGCATTATTTGGTACAGTTGATCACTTCCTCACCCTTGGCTTCCAGGTTATCACACCTAGATTTCCTTATACTTTATTGACAGCTACTTCTCCCAGGTTCTATATCTTCCCTTGCTCTAGACATAGGAATTCTTCTAGGGCTCCATCTTTGGACCTCTTTTCTTTTTCTACAGTCACCCTCACTGGGGCTCTCATCTACTTGCAAGACTTTAAATACGTGCTTGAAAATTTTATCTCCAGCCCAAGATTCCATACTCATAACCAACTGCCTACTTGACACCTCCACTTGGATTTCTAACAGACATCTCAAATTTAGTATGTCCAAAGATGAACTAACTCATGATTTCCCCTTCCCACCCTCATCATGAGCATGTTCCTACCTCAGCCCTCCCATCTGGGAAAAGGCAACCCCATCCTTCCAGTTGCTCAAGCCCCAAACTGGGGAACCATTCTTGATTCCTTTCTTTCACACCCCACGTCCAAGGTTCAGTAAGTTCTGTCTGCCAACTTGCAGGATATATGTGGATGGCCATTTCTTGTTGCCTCTACCATCCTAGCCCAAGTCACCATCATCATCTACGGTCCAGATATTTGCAATAAATAGCCTCCTAGTTGGTTTCCCTGCTTCCACCAGTGCCTCTCTATGTTCGAAGTTCAGCAGCCAGAGTGACACTGTAAAAGTCTAAGATTGTGTCACTCATCTTCTCAAAGCCCTCAAATAACTCTCCACTTCATGAATAAAGACTAAAGTAAAAGCACTACGCAGTATTGCCACCACCTGCCACCCTCCTGTATTATCTGACTCACCACTCGTCTTTCTTGATCACTGTACTCCGGCTCCACCAAACTCTGCAGTAACTTAAACACCCACGGCAAGCTTCCACTTCAGAGGCTTTGCATTTGCTATTGACTCTTCCTGGAATCCTCTTCCTCTAGATACCACCTGGTTTGGTTCCTCACCTCCTGCAGATCTTTGTTCAGTGAACCCTTCTTTGACTATCCTATTGAAATAGCAATCCCCGGGAATTCCCTGGTGGTTCAGTGGTTAGGACTCAGGATTTTTCACTGCAAAGGACGCGGGTTCAATCCCTGGTCAGGGAACTAAGATCCCAGAAGCCGCGTGGCGTGGCCAAAAAAAAGCAGTCCCCCAGCATGGCATGCTCCACCTCCCTTCCCAGCTTCATTTTCTCCATAATACCTACCACTGCCTGACATTTACTTGTTTATTATATGTCCTTCTCAAGAGGGTAAGCTCTGTGAGAGTAGAGATTTTGGGGGGTGTAAATTTTATTCAAGCATAACATATTTACAGAAAAGTATAAAAATAGCAAGTGAGCAGCTTGATGATTGAGAACAACAACTTACATATCTTGTTCAGTGCCCTGTACCCAGTACAGGAGATACTCAAATGTTTAATGAATGGTTGAACTGAGTGTACATGTACTAACAAGGCTAACATTGAAAACAATTGAAAATAAAGTTGCAGAGGGATTACATACAGTGTGATAAAACTTTAAAAAATCCATATCACCTATTTTTTTTATCAACTCATATGAAGTAAAAGTAGGAAAGTATTAAAATACCAGCTTCAGAGTGGTGGTTTCCTCAGTAGCTAGAGGGGAAAGGGTTGGGAAGGGATAAAAGAAGACAAATTTTTTTAATAAAACAAATCTGTCAAAATATTAATATTTGTTAAAAGAGGCTGATGAATATTTGTTGTATGTGTCTCTGTGAATGTTAAACTCTTACAGTTAGTCTGCCTCCCTGCTCTTACCTGGTCCCTTCTCACACAAAGCCACCTCCTTGGTCCCCCTCGGTACCATGAGCCTGTCTGACCTGTACATCCAGCATGTCTGAAGGATTTAGGAGAAGGAATGATGGGCATTCATGCTCCCAAGGGTGAGAAGTCTGATCCAAGCCCAAGAAAGGGTCAGTCTCGGTACTGTCAGAATCAAAGTAGTTCCCACTCTCTAGAAATGCCATTTGAGGGAATAATTAAAAAGAAGGGGAGGGCAGGGGCACAGAGGGCTTCCTGTAGATAAGCAACATAGGTGATTATCGGCAGGAGTTGGTGGAAGGAAAGAACCAATTTTTGCTAGCAAATTGTAGTGAAAGCCCTGTAATTTTGGAAAAACACTTTTTTTTTTTTTTGACAAACATTTTAATGGATAAAGGAGCCAAGAAATTTGGACCTGATATAAAGATGGTATTTTATTCTGCTATGACCAGATAAGTATTAGTTGTAGTAATTAATGGGGTTTTTGTTTTACCATGTGCATTAAGAAACTAGCAATTACCAATTGTTCTTGAATTTTAATACTCATTTTCAGAAGTTAAGAGTTGTCACAGAGTTTTGGCATGGACTTTTCTGTTGGCTTAGAATTGCTGATAAAGCCTGAAAAGATGAAAAAAGTCTTGTTCCCCTACATTCTAAAGGGTACCACAAGAACTGGGCACATGCTCCCACAGGATTCACTAGGAAGTGAGAGATTCACAACCTCTCATTCCTAGGCCCCCACTGACATATAACCACGCAACAGGGTCAGATCCAGAGGAGAGGATCCTTGTGTTAGGGTGAGGCCCCTGGCCCTCCCCACAGGGCTGGGGGAATCAGGCACCAAGAGAATGACTGGAGATATTGGGGGCATCTGACATCACTGGAGCTTTCTGTCTTTATCTCCAGTAAAACCACAAGCCCACTTCAGGGCTACTACCCCGAGTTCTTAGGAGAGCTTGCACGTGCACCTGAAGAGTGTGTATTCGGTGGTAAGGAGGTGGGGAGGAATGTAACAGACAGGTGCCTGCAACTGTCTGGAGATTTCTGAGTGGAGGGGTGTTCTGCTGGAGTAACCCCACCAGCAGAATGTGAAGGCCTCTGAGCATCCGCCTTTGTGCTGTGCCTTGGAAAAAAAGGACAGGCCCACTCTCTCCGATTTCTTTGCCGTCAGAGATCACAAGACAGGATTTCAGTGGATCCTGGGTGGGGTGACCATATGTATTACTGATCAGCTAAACCAGGACCACTGAGCTCATTCTCAAGGGGGAGCTAACCAGACGGGAAGCTGGGACTGTGCTCGCAAACTGGGAGATATGTTTATCCTATGCCTGAGCTCCCCGGAGGAAAGAAGTCAGAGGGTGGGCAGGAGCAATGGCTCTGTGTCCCAGGGGCTGCCCCACCAAACTAGCGGGTGACCCACCTGGAGAGGGGTTGGAGGTGAGGACAGAACTAGGCTACCCCTCTCTGAATGAATATATTGGGCTGGGGTGAAGCTGCACGCAGCCCACAGACCGGTGCGCATCTCCCTGTGAGGAGGCCACCTGTTGGGGCAGGCCATCGGCCCTGGGCCCAACAGGACTAACACAGTGGACCGGCACCTTCCTTCTTAGCCCTCGCCCGACCCGTGCGGGCTGGGCATGCGGGCATCTAAGAATCAGGTATGAATTTGGAGTTTTGAACTGGTCTAGACTAAGTTTTAATAACTGTAAGTAAGCACAAAATTGCTTTTTCTCAGGTTATGAGCTCCTAAGGGGGATTTGATAGCCTGGCGAGGGCGAGAAAGCCGTTTAAAACGGTGACACCAGACAGATTAGGTTTATACCACCAAATTTAGACTTAATAGGAAGATCTGGGTGTGCCTTTTAAAGAGGTGTCAAAGGAAGCCCACTTGGACTTCCCTGTGGGTCCAGTGGTTAAGACTCCACGCTTCCACTGCAGGGGACAGGGGTTCCATGCCTGGTGGGAGAACTAAGATCCCGCATGCCTCTGGGCCAAAAAAAAAAAAAAAAAAGGAAGCCCACTTAAGTCCCCCAACACTGTAGGAGCGCTGGGTAGGGAGTATAGTCCACCTAGTGCGGGCCACCCGCTTGCAAAGGGAGCAGCCTCCCAGGCCTCCAGACGCTGCGCGGCTAGAGACTACATTTCCCGAAAGCCTTGGCGGTGGTGCGCCTCGGCTCCTGGTTTGACGTATTCCGCCACCGACCGGGGCGCTCGTGGGAGAGGAACGTGGCCCTGGCGCGTGGCATGGTCATTTTAGATCTGCGCAGAGGCGAATGCGTCCTGCTTGGTGTTCGCTCCCTCTTGAGAAAGTGCAGAGAAGGCAAGAGCTTGAGCGCGCGCCAGGTATTTGCCCTGCGCCCTGCTCCCGGGGCCAGGCTACGCTCCTCTCGTGGCCGCCACCAACCACCCACGCCCCATGGCTAGAACACGCAAGGCCGGGACCTTGCGCTCTCTCCCCCACCCCGGCTCTGCCTAGTGGCCGGAAACTGCTATCTCCTATCACGTGATCTGCTGGACAATTTGGGGAGACGTTGAATCATATGAGGTAGTCTAGGTAAGTGGAGAAACTTGAGGTAACAATAGCTCCCCTCTCTGAAAAAAAGTGTGGCTTTTCCTGAGGGGCTGTAAGTTTCTACTCCCCCGAAACACGGTCATAAAACCAAAAACACCATCTCCTCTTCCTCTCTCCTCCCGTCTGCTCTCTTCCCCGGGACAGGAAGCGTCCTGTGCAGCTAGGCTGGAGGGAGAATAAGGAAGCCTTGAGTGAAGGGTTACACTCATGGTAATGGTAGTCTAGGTAATTAGGACCAACTCTTCCATGGAAAATAACTTAAGCTGGATGAAACGTTGAAAAAAGAAAAGCATTGCAAAGAGCTAACAGGAAAGTGAAGAATTAGGGATCAGACTCTAGGAGAAGCAAGAGACTAAGTCATAATCCCAAGACTCAAAGCTGCTTTTGCCTGAAGGCATTTGCTGGTAGAAAGAGACACCTGGGAAAGCCAGCAGTAAAGTTGGTGGACTTGCAATATAAGGGGTACAAATGTAAAAGTGTTGAAAGCTGGGAGTCTGAATAATCACCCCACATTTGAACTGGGACCCCAAATGAAGACACCCTCAAGAAAATGTTAAACTGGAGAAAAGCCCTGGCATAGACATGTCTCCCAAATTCAGGTTGTCTTGGAGGTGTAGAGATCCTCAGCCTTCAAACTCTATAACATTGACCTAGTGGTGTGCCCGGGTGTCTGACAAAAGCAAATGAAAATGATCCTTAGAGAAAGGTATTATCATCTTAGACATCAAAGTATTCACACACACACTTCTTTTTTAGTAACTTCCAGCACATTCTCAAAGATAACCAGATACACAAGGGCATAAGAAATCGTGAAAGAACATGCAGAATTAATAGACAACAAACACAGACACAAACACTTCAGATATTGGAATTATCAGAGAAAGTATAAAATAGCAATTCTTAGTATTTTTAAAGAGATAAAAGACAAGGTTGAAAATATGTACAAAAACAAGCTTTAAAAATTGACCTAGCAGTTTAGAAAAAAATAACCAAATAGAATGTTTTTTTTAAAAAAGCTAATTAAAAAAAACAACAGCTATGTGACAGCAAATTAAACATAAAAGAAGAGAGAATGAACTGGAATATCGGTGAGAAGAAATTGTCCAGAAACTATTATTGCACAGAGACAATGAGATGGAAAGTACAGAAAACAAAGTAAAACACCTTAAGCCATTGGGTAGAAAGCCCAACATAAATTTAATCAGATTCCCAGAAGGAAAATACAGAACAAGCTATATGAAAGACATACCAAGCTACAGATTCAAGAAGCCCAATGAAACTCGAGGAGTTTCATAAATAAAAATAAGTCCACAACAGATACATCATGGTGAAACAATAGAATATAAAAGGTAAATAAAATCTTAAAAGCAATTAGAGAAAAAGATCAATTAACTTCAAGAAGTAACATCTAACTTCCCAATAGAATCTGTGGAAGCCATAGGAATGGGGAATGGAATCTTCATTGTGCTTAAAATATCTGTCAACCTAGAAGTCTGTATATAGCAAAATCTTTCAGGAATGGAGACAGAAATATCTTTTATACGGCTAAAAACGGTCAATACTTCTTGCTCTCTGAGTGACCTGGCGCAAACTTCTTTTAAATGGGGCTACCATTGTCCCACCTGTTGGGACTTATGCTAGGATTGAGTTAATGTCTGTAAAGGACTTTGCTCCATGCCCGCTCGTAGTTGGTGTTCTTTAAAATGTTTGGTCCCAAGGTGAACAAGCTGGGATTGTGGGGGTGCTGCCCTTGCGGGGAACTCCCCCCGAGCGCGTCCTGGTGGGAGTGAGTGCTGCAGGGTCCTGCCCGTCTCCCGGCCCGGACAACGCGTGCATGCCGGTGGCCACGAGGGGGCGGTGCCACACCGCAAGGGGTGCCCGGGAGGCCACACAACTTGCACCAGGTGATCCTCTTGCCTGCTTCCTCTCCTTCTCTTTCTTCTTTCCCTTCCCGCCTTTAAAGGATGCTGGAATTTTCGCAGCATCTAAGTAACGATATACTCCATCCACAAGGGATGCACCTGAGGGGAAGAGATCTGGAACACCGGGCAATAGGGCCGATCAGCGTGAGCGTCGGCTGTGGTGAGACCTGCAAATCCCAGGCAACTCTGTCATAAATAATGCAGGAGGGGCTCAGTACCTCCGTGGGCAAAATGGGTTTTTTCCCCACAACTTTTTCTTTAAAAAAATTTCAAACCAACAGAAACGTTTTCAAAACTGTACAATCAACAAACATTCATATATCTTTCATCTGGATTCACTGTCAATCCAATTTGCCAGGTTATTTACACACACATATTATTTTATTTTGTTTTGGCTGAACCGTTTTAGACCTACCTGCAGATATCCTGACACTTTACACCTAAAATACTTCACCCTGCATCTCCTAAAATCAAGGACATTCTCACACGCAGCCACAATACCATTATCACACCTAAGACGCTCGGCATGGATATAACTAAATACAATTAAATGATATACAGTTCCATATTTAAATTTCCCCAATTATTCCAGTTTTGTCCTGTATAGCTGTAAATTTGTTTTGTTTGTGATCCAGGACCTGATCAATGGTCACCTCATTTTTTCTTTCATGACATTTTTTGAAGAGTCCAGGGAAGTTGTCTTGTAGAAGATTCTACAATCTGAATCTGTCGGCTATTCTTTGTGATTAGATGCAAGAAAGTCACTTTTGTGTAAATACTGCATAGGCCATGTTATCTTTTTCCCATTACATCATATCAGGAGGCCCATCACGAAGGCCTGGACTATATTAGTGACACTAAGTTTGATCACTGGGCTACATGTGACAGTTTCCTGTCATAAACAATACTCTTTAAACATTAATTCCCCATTTCCCCCTCTCTCCAGCCCTTGTCAATTATACCACCATTATACTTTCTGTCTTTATGATGTTGACTACTCTAAATCCCTCATATAAGTGGAATCATACAGTATTTTTCTTTTTGTGAGTTGCTTATTTCACTTAGCATAATGTCTTCAAGTTTTATCCATGTTATAGCATATTACAGAATTTCCTTCCTTTTTTTTTTTTAAAGGGAAAGGTTTAAGCATTTACCCTGTCTTTTTTTTTTTAATTAATTAATTAATTGATTTTTAAATTTATGGCTGTGTTGGGTCTTCGTTTCTGTGTGAGGGCTTTCTCTAGTTGCGGCAAGTGGGGGCCACTCTTCATCGCGGTGCGCGGGCCTCTCACTATCGCGGCCTCTCTTGTTGCGGAGCACAAGCTCCAGACGCGCAGGCTCAGCAGTTGTGGCTCACGGGCCCAGTTGCTCCGCGGCATGTGGGATCTTCCCAGACCAGGGCTCGAACCCGTGTCCCCTGCATTGGCAGGCAGATTCTCAACCACTGCACCACCAGGGAAGCCCCTTCCTTCCTTTTTAAGGCCAAATAATATTCCGTGGAGTGTATTGGGTTTGTCAAAAAGTTTCTTTCGGGTTTTTCTGTAACACCATACAGAAAAACCCAAAGGAACTTTTTGGCCAACCCAATATACACCACTTTTCAGTAATCTATTCATCAGTCAGACACTTGGGTTGCTCCCATGTTTTAGCTATTGTGAATAATGCTACTATGAACATGGGTGTACAAATGTCTCTTCAAGACCCTGCTTTTAATTCTTTTGGATATAGAATTGCTGGCTCATATGGTAATTCTATTTTTAATTTTTTGAGGAACTTCCATACTGCTTTCTACAGCGACTGAACCATTTTACATTCCTACCAACAGTGCACAAGGGTTCCAGTTTCTCCACATCCTTGTCAACACTTGTTGTTTTCTGGTTTTCTTTTGTTTTTTTTAAAAATAAATTTATTTAATTTTTTTTTGGCTGCATTGGTTCTTGGATGCTCTGTTGCGGTGCGTGGGCTTCTCGTTGCGGTGCGCAGGCTTCTCGTTGCGGTGGTTTCTCGTTGCTGAGCACAGGCTCTAGGTGCGCCGGCTCTAGAGCTCAGGCTCAGTAGTTGTGGCGCACGGGCTTAGTTGCTCTGCGGCTTGTGGGATTTTCCCAACCAGGGATCGAACCTGTGTCCCCTGCATTGGCAGGCGAATTCTTAACCACTGCGCCACCAGGGAAGTCCCTGTTTTCTGGCTTTTGGATAGTAGCCATCCTAATGGCTGTGAGGTTGTATCTTGTAGTTTTGGTTTACATTTCCCTATTGATCAGTAATGTTGAGTATCTTTTCATGTGCTTATTGGCCGTTCATGTGACTTCTTTGGGAAAATGTCTATTCAAATCTTTTGCCCATTTTTGAATCAGGTTGTTTGTTGTTTTGTTACTGAGTTTTAGGAGTTCTCTATACTGGATATTAATCCTTTACCAGATATATGCATATATATGTGTATATATACATGCATATATATGTGTATATATACATATATATATTTAAAACCTGAAAAACAGTACTAGAGATTGTTTATGGATACATGCATATGGAGTAAATATATAAAGCTGTGTACAGGAATGATCAGCACTATATTCAGTGAGTGATGTTTGGGGCAGAGGGTGGGGATAGGGTCAGGTGCATAGGAAGCTTCAACCATAGCTGATGAGTTTTATTTATTAGAGTAGGTCATGGTTAAACGGATGTTCATTATGTTGTTTTCCCTTTTTGTGTGTACACCTGACATTATTTCACAAGTTTTTAAAAAACAAAATGTAGGTTTTAAAAAATGTTTATTTATTTATTTATTTATTGGCTGTGTTGGGTCTTTGTTGCTGCCTGAGGGCTTTCTCTATTTGCAGCGAGCGGGGGCTACTCTTCATTGCGGTGCGTGGGCTCCTTATTGCGGTGGCTTCTCTTGTTGCGGAGCATGGGCTCTAGGTGTACGGGCTTCAGTAGTTGTGGCTCACGGGCTCTAGAGCGCAGGCTCAGTAGCTGTGGCGCATGGGCTTAGTTGCTCCGAGCATGTGGGATCTTCCCGGACCAGGGATGGAACCTGTGTCCCCTGCATTGGCAGGCAATTCTTATCCACTGCGCCACCAGGGAAGCCCCGAATGTAGTTTCTTAAAGAAAAAAAAAACTTTAATTTTTTGAGCAACTCCTAGGTTCAAAAGCTTAACATTCATTATCTACTTTAATCCTCACTTCACTCCTTTAATCACTTGCCACCACTCTGCCCTTTGTCTACTCCACTCGGGTCACACTGGCCTCCCTACTGCCTTCTTTTTTTTGGCAGGGGGTGGGGGGGGGCTGTGTTGGGTCTTTGTTGCTGTGTGTGGGCTTTCTCTAGTTGCGGTGAGCAGGCGCTACTCTTACTTGTGGTGCCTGGGCTTCTCATTGCGGTCGCCCCTTACTCGGCTCCCTTCAAGGTGAGGAACCTGCCCGCAGAGCGGGCGCGTTTGGTGGGGCCGGGCTAAGAGTGCGTCCAAGGCGTGCACGAGGGCTCCATCGCCCCTTCCCTCTCCGGGGATCTCCGGAGTAGCCCCCACCGGCCTCAGCACATGGGAATCGGCGGTCGCCGACCTAGAGCAGGCCGCCACTCGAACTCCCCTACCCCCCAATCCATCCCCGCTCCCCACGCCCCTTCTCCGGCTCGCCACTCTCGGCGCTCGCCTCTCTCCGCCCCGGCCCCACGTGCGCCCGTGCTCGGGTGCTCTGCCCGGGAAGTGCTGGCGGGAGCGGCGACGGCGGCGGGAGGTTCGGTTGTCGCCCATTGCTGCGCGGCGCCGTGCTTGTTGGCCGCCATTGCAGGTCAGGCCGCGGGGAGCGAGGGCCGAGCCGGGAATGGGGACGAGGGTGCGAGGGAGCGGGAAACTAGGGAGCTGGGGCCGGGCGGGGCACACGGCTCGAGGAGAAGAATGGTTGAGCCGAGGGGCGGGGAGCCGGGGAGCGGCGGGCGAGGGAGGGGAGGCCGGGAAGGGGGAGGGGAGTGGGGAGGGCCGTGCAGAGGTGAGGGCGACCCAGAGGGGCCCCCTGGTAGGAGGGCCGGGAATTTGGAGAAGGGAGCAACGTGGAGTCAGAAGGTGGAGGGAAGGAAGGGCCTTCTGGCCTGTGAGCAGGCCAGAGCGGGAGAAAGGCGGAAGGAGTGGCCGAGCGCGGGCGGAGGACGAAGAAGGGGGCGGCGCGGATCGGAACCTCGAGGTATGTACGGAAAGGGGCTCTTTCCTGGGTGGGGAGGGAACCCAGCACAGGATGCTTTCGAGAGTGGGGTAGAACTGGAACCCAGGAAGTAGTGGGAACATCAGAAAGGGGACTTAGCTGGGGGATAGGACCGTGAGGTTCCTTCGAGGGGACATTTTAAGTTGTGGGGGAGAGGCTGCTGGGAGCGGTAATTGGGAGGGTGGTTGGAAGGAAGAGACAGGCTGGAGAGTGATCTAGCTTCATTTGTGGGCGGAGTGAGAGATGAGAGAAGAGTGGGGTGGAGTCGGGTCCTGGAGGAGAGAAGTACTTAAGAATTGAGGGGGGGAAATAGGGAACGATTTGGAAAATGAGGGTGGTAGAGGAATAACGTTTAAAGACTAATCTTTGGGAGGAGGATGAACAGTTTGGAAAGAGTATTCTGGGGGTTGGGAGGTGGAGGAAGGCAGTTTAAAGAGTAGTTTCCTTGGGAGGTAGGAGAAAGGGTAAAACAGCTTGGTGAGCGGTCCTAGAGATAGTCTGGGGGTAGTTTGTCGGGGGGGCGGGGAGAGGGGAAGTGGATGGAGAAGTCCCAGAAAGTGGGCGGGGCTAGAAATAGGAAGTGTTTGTAGCTGAAATTGAAGGGAGGGGAGGGGGTCGGGGAGAGGGTGGAGAAGATGGGGGCCGGTGGGAGGGGAATCCAGTACAGAGGGAGACCTCAAGTAGAGCTATAAAGGAAGGGGCTTTGGGGAAGATAGGGTGCCACAGCAGTAGGAGGAGGAAAGGTAGAAGGGGCCGCAGAGTAGCAGAAGATGGAGAAAACTGGAGTAACTCAGATCGACTGAAGCCATCTTTTCTGCCCATTGTCTACAAATACCAGTAATTGATTCCTTCCTCATGGGAATCTTAAAATGTGATGGGAAAGTAAAAAAAGTTTGGCCAAAAAGTTCGTTTGGTTTTTTCAGTAAGATGACTCTAGTAGGGCTTAGTTGTCTTTAACTTCATTCAAAACAATTTTGTTAGATTATACTGTGGCAGCATTTTAAAAAAACTTATCAAAATTGGTGAATTTTTGTGTAGCCATTTTAATATTGAAGATGGAAGAAAAAAGCAACATTTTCGGCATATTATGCTTTATTATTTCAAGAAAGGTAGAAACGCAACTGAAACACAAAAAAAGATTTGTGCAGTGTATGGAGAAGGTGCTGTGACTGATCGAACGTGTCAGAAGTGGTTTTTGAAGTTTCGTGCTGGAGATTTCTTGCTGGACCATGCTCCACAGTTGGGTAGACCAGTTGAAGTTGATAGCGATCAAATCGAGACATTAATTGAGAACAATCAACATTATACCATGCGGGAGATAGCCGACATACTCAAAAGTATCCAAATCAAGCGTTGAAAATCATTTGCACCAGCTTGGTTACGTTAATCGTTTTGGTGTTTGGGTTCCACATAAGTTAAGTGAAGAAAACCTTCTTGACCGTATTTCCACATGGGATTCTCTACTTAAACGTAACAAAAATGTTCCGTTTTTAAAACTAGTTGTGACGGGCAATGAAAAGTGGATACTGTACGGTAATGTGGAATGGAAGAGATCGCCGGGCAAGCGAAATGATCCACCACCAACCACACCAAAGGCTGATCTTCATCCAAAAAAGGTGATGTTGTGTATATGGTGGGATTGGAAAGGAGTCCTCTATTATGAGCTCCTTCCAGAAAACCAAACGATTAATTCCAACAAGTACTGCTCCCAGTTAGACCAACTGAAAACAGCACTTGACGAAAAGCGTCCAGAATTAGTCAACAGAGAACACATAATCTTCCATCAGGATACTGTAGGACTGCATGTTTCTTTGATGACCAGGCAAAAGCTGTTACAGCTTGGCTGGGAAGTTCTGATTCATCCGCCATATTCACCAGACATTGCACCTTCAGATTTCCATTTATTTCAGTCTTTACAAAATTCTCTTAATGGAAAAATGTTCAATTCCCTGGAAGACTGTAAAAGACACCTGGAACAGTTCTCTGCTCAAAAAGATAAAACGTTTTGGGAAGATGGAATTATGAAGTTGCCTGAAAAATGGCAGAAGGTAGTGGAACAAAATGGTGAATACATTATTCAATAAAGTTCTTGGTGAAAATGAAAAATGTGTCTTTTATTTTTACTTAAAAACCGAAGGAACTTTTCGGCCAACCCAATAGTATCCACTTTATAGATAGGTAAACTAAGCTCACAGGAGTGAAATAATTTGCCCAAGGTCATGTAGCTAATAATGGTGGAGTCAGTTCCATCTCACACTCAGAATAAAGCCCAAGTTCTTTTGACAAAGAGCTACAAGGACCTCTCTGATCTGAGCCCTGCCTGCCCCCCTAATCAACTCAAACACAAGTTTATTCCTACCTCAGGGCCTTTACACCTGCTGTTTTTTCTCCAAAACTGCTCTTCACTGGGCTGGCTCCTTACCCTTCAGGTCTTGATTCAAATACAAGGCCTCCCTGATAACACAATGACTTTTTGTCTCTTTAACCCATTTTAGTTTACATGTTGTATTTTTTGTTTGCTTACTGTCTAACATCTGTTCCCACTACTCCCACCCCTCATGAGGACAAGGGCTTTGCCTGCTTTGTTCACTGCTATATCCTTAATACTGGCACATAGTAGGTGCTCAATAAGTATTTGCTGAATGAATGAATGACCTTACAGGGAGGTAAAACAGTTAAAAACAATCTAACTCAGGTCTCTGGGCATCTTGAAATAACAATTCTTGCATGGTGAGCTTACGAAGATTAAAAGAAATAAAAGAAATCACAAGGCCCAGAGCCACAGGATATATTTTTAAAGAAATGAGAGTTTCAATTCTCCCACCACTCACAGGCTGGACCTGGGGGTGTTCACAGGGCTCTGTGCTCTGAGAGCCCTTTGTCTCCAGAGAAGGAGGAACCCTGGCAGGAGGGGTGAGCAATCCACCAGCACCACTATTTGGGTAATAACTAGGCCTTTTCTTCCCAGGCTTGTTCTGCTGCTCCCCACACCCCTTCCCACAGACAGGCAAAAATCTTCTCTATTTCACCAGGAACTGGAGCTCTCTGAAGACCCTGCAGGTCAACCATGAATTGAGTAAGGTGTGTCAGGCAGAGAGAGCAGTACTTGATGAGGGAGGCTGAGTTCTTGTGATCTTGGACAAGGAAACTTTTCTTACTCTCTCTCCCTTTTTTTGGGGGGGGGGGTTGGCTACCATGGGGGCTTGAGTAAAAAGAATTGAATTAATCATCTCAGTTCCCAGCCCACTGTCTTAGTTGGTTTGTACAAGGCTTCTCTCTGGTTTTATTAGTTCACACATTCATTCATTTCTTTTTATCCCTATCCTCCACTCCCATTACCCTCCTCCCCCATTCCGTTTAATAAAATACCTCTGAATTTGTGTGTACCTTTGTCAAATGTATAGTGTTGTCTCATGTGAATGTGAATTTAATTTTTTAATTAAAAAGGATCTACTATAAATCACTTCTGTTTCTTCCTGTGGTAGCCAGTAAGAAACTCCTGGTATTCCTATCTTTGAGCAGTCCCCTCTTGCATTGCATAGAGGTGACCCTACTCAACAAATAGGATATTGCAAGGATAACAGTGTGCAAATTCCAAGGCTAGGGGATGAAAGACATCACAGTATCCTCTTTCTGTCTCATTGATCACCCACTCTAGGGGAAGCCGGCTACCATGCTGTGAGGACACTCAAGCAGCCCTATGGAGTGGTCTAAGAGGAGCTGAGGCCTCCTGCCAACAGTTATTACCAACTTACCAGCCATGTACGTGAGCCATTTTGAATGATTCTCCCGCCCCAGTCAAACCTTCAGACGACTGCAGCCCCAGCAACATCTTAACTGCAACCTCATGAGAGATCCCAAGCCAGAGCCAGTTAGTCAAGCCATTCCCAAGTTCCTGACCCACAGGAGCCTTGTGAGATAATAATGTTTATCTAACTTTCATGTGTCACAACATATTCTTTTTTCCCCCACCATTTAAAAATGTAAAAATTCTCAGCTTGAGCCGAGCTGTACAAAAACAGGTGATGTGTCACATTTGGCTCACAGGCCTTTGTTGACTCACAGTCTGCTTCGCTGTTTTGAATTGTTGCATAATTGTTCCATAATGTGCCTTCACCATATTTTGCATATTTACTCCCAGTGAGGGGCATTCAGTTTATCTCCTACTCCCAGCTACCGCAGACAACAGCTGCCGTGAACATCCTCGGCCTTGTGGGAAGGGCCCTGGGATATTTGTCCAGGAGTGGAATTGCTGGGTTTCAGGGTCTTACTTAGTCTACACTCAGCAGTGCCACATGAGAGTCCCATTTCCCCACACCCTACCAACACTTGATGTTATCCAACTTCCTAATGTTTACTAGTCCGTGACTTGGTTTCTCCTCTTTGTTTGGCTTGCATTTCCCTGATAACTAATGAGTTTGAACATCTCTTTGCTTAGTAGCACACCTTAAGGTTTCCTCTCTAAGTTGCCTATTCATGTTTTCACCCATTTTTCTATTAGATGTTTCTGACTTTTTCTTATTGGGAAGACTTCCCCTTCCTGGGCCTCAGTTTCCCCATGTGCACCACAGTTACCTACAGGGCTCTCCTGAAGTGCCATCCTTGTTTCTGAAATCCCTACAGCCTATTTCAAATAATGAGAATGTGGCTTGGGGTTGAATTTTTACATATATTATCTCATTTAAGAAACCAAGGGTTTATTTGGGAATTATAACTGAGACTTCTGGATTCAGAGAGGTTGATGACCAGTCCAGGCCCACCCAGAGGAGTCATGGGGTTGAGCAGATGCCTAAACTGAGTTCCATTAGGAAGAGTTGGGACTGCAAATCAAAATATGGCAGCAAACAACACTTCTCTTGGGTCAAGTTGGAAATGATGTTTCTAAATGATAAGAGGAGACAAGGCATTGGAGAGCATGGGGCCTTCTTTTCCAAGCTGGTGGAAGTGAAACTATTCATAACTTTTCTTAGGGGCAGTTTGATGATTATGTGCCAAAAGCCTGAAATGCCTGCACATCCTTTGACTCAACGAATTCCCTAGGAATTTGTCCTGAAGCAGTAATTGGTCAAAGATGAGGAACGTGTTTGGTGGTGGGGAAACAAAAATCACACCTAAGTATCCCACTTCAGGAGATGGAATACTACATATGCATATGCTATCTTAAGAAAGATGCTCTAGGGAATTCCCTGGCAGTCCAGTCTTTAGGCCTCCGTGCTTTCTCTGCCGGGGGCCTGGGTTTGATCCCTGGTGGGGAAACTAAGATCCCACAAGCCATGCACAGCGAGGCCAAAAAAAAAAAAAGATGTTCTATAGAAGGATTTCTAATGCTAGGGAAAGATATTAATAATTCAGTTAAGGTGAGGGGAGGGGAGGAATCCATTATAAAATGATGGATACGGAATGATCTCATTTTTCTAGGGAAAAAATACGTATGAAGGAAATCACTGGGAAAATACAATGATGTATTGAGTGCTTGCTATGGGCCATACACTGTTTTTAGTGCTTTTTATAGCCTCGTTTAATTGTCACACAACTCTGAGTAGGTGCTGTTATTATTCCCATATTACAGGTGAAGAAACTGAGGTCAGAGAGGTGAAATGAGCTGCCAGAGGTCACGCAGATGGTGAGTGATGAAGCCAGGATTTGAAGCCAGGTGCTGGCTCCAGAGTCACCCAAAATAGTCCCCATGGTCACCTCCATGTTTACATCTGAGGAGTGAGACCAAGATGATCCTTATTCCCTTTATCTGTATTTCCTGATTTTTCTACAATTAATATTTTAATATTTTTAAAAGCCCTCTTGTAGTGGTTGGTGCCTTTGAAACTATGAAAGAGGAGAGAGTTTTGGGGCGGAGGTGTTGTGTAGAGAAAAATCAGGAACGGGATGGGGCTTGGCTCACCTCAAACCCTACCCAAGCCCCAAACCCTCTCTCTTTTCATTCTCAAAAATATCAAGGAAGTCAAAGGTCTGATATCTGCTGTGTGACCTTGGACTGGTTCCTCACCCTTTTGGAGCCCTTTTCCAAATACGTCACATGGATTGAATTTCTGGAGAAGCCTCCCTGTCCTCCTCCCCACCCCCAGCCCTCCCAGCACCCTGAGTGAGATGTAAGGAGGAACAGCCTTGCCCAGTGGTTCTGAGAAGGAAAGGAGAGAAAGGGACAGGGAAGAGCACGGGGCCGGGGGCGGGGGTCGGGTAGGGGGGGTGCAGAGAGGAGGAAGCTGGTGCCAGAGGTGCAGCAGGGAGGGACAGGTCTAGGGAGGGGTCCCCTCCTGTCATCTCCTCTCCTGTCATCCTGGGGCTTTGAGGGTGACTTACCCAGTCTCTGAATGTAACTCTGGGAAAGTCTGTGCTGCAGTGAGCATTGGACAGGGAGTCCAAAGACCTGGATTCTGCTCACACATCCCCACTGGTTACCTGTGTCCTAGTTAGTCCCATTTCTGAGCCTTGGCTTTCTCAGCCATTGAAGAGGCAAATGCCTGGCTGGTTGTGACAACATGAGGAAAGGTGCTTTGTGAGAGGCTAAGCAACTGTGTGCTATGTCAGGGGTCAACAAACTACGGCATTACTTCTGTGGTTCCTTTTTAACAGCTTTATTGAGGTACAATTCAAATACCACACAGTTCACGCATTGAAAGTGTACACTTCAGCAGATTTTAGTGTATTCACAGAGTTGTGCAAGCATCACCATGATCGATTTTTCGTCATGCCCCAAAGAACACTTTAGTTATCACCTTCCCCCGCCCCAGTCCCCTCAGCCTCAGGCAACAACTGCTCTGCTTTCTGTTTCCAGAGACATTTCATATCCATGAAATCATACATATGCCATCTTTGTCTGGCTTCCTTCACTTAGCATGTTTCAAGGCTCATCCGTATTGTAGCATATATCAAACTTTGGTTCCTTTTTATGGCTGATCAATGTTTCATTGTATGGTTATACCACATTTTGTTTATCCATTCATCAGTTGATGGACATTTGTGTATTTCTTCTACTTTTTGGCTGTTATGAATAGCTATAAACTTTGATGTACACATGTTGTGTAGATTTATGTTTTCATTTATTTTGGGTATATACTTAGCAGAATTGCTAACTTAAATAGTAATTACGGGGCTTCCCTGGTGGCGCAGTGGTTGAGAATCTGCCTGCCAATGCAGAGGATATGGGTTCGAGCCCTGGTCTGGGAAGATCCCACATGCCGCGGAGCACCTGGGCCCGTGAGCCACAATTACTGAGCCTGCGCGTCTGGAGCCTGTGCTCCGCAACAAGAGAGGCCACAATAATGAGAGGCCCGCGCACTGCGATGAAGAATGGCCCCCACTTGCCGCAACTAGAGAAAGCCCTCGCACAGAAACGAAGACCCAACACAGCCATAAAAAATAAATAAATAAACCCAAAGTTTAAAAAAAAAAATTAAAAAAAAAATAGTAATTAAGTTTAACATTTTGAGGCAACACCTGTTTTTTTTTTTCGTTTATTTATTTATTTATTTTTGGTTGCATTCAGTCTTCGTTGCTGAACACGGGCTTTCTCTAGTTGCGTCGAGCGGGGGCTACTCTTCGTTGCGGTGCGCGGGCTTCTCATTGTGGTGGCTTCTCTTGTTGCGGAGCATGGGCTCTAGGCACATGGGCTTTAGTAGTTGTGGCGCACGGGCTCAGTAGTTGTGGCTCGTGGACTCTAGAGCGCAGGCTCAGTAGTTGTAGCTCGCGGGCTTAGTTGCTCCGCGGCATGTGGGATTTTCCCACACCAGGGCTTGAATCTGTGTCCCCTACATTGGCAAGTGGATTCTTAACCACTGTGCCACCAGGTAAGTCCCAACACCTGTTTTTATATAATCCAGGAGTTAAGAATGGTTTTTATGTTCTTAAATGGTAGGGAAAAAATCAAAAGAAGAAGAATATTTTATAACGTGAAAATTATACAGAAGTCAAATTTCAGTGTCCACAAAGAAAGTTTCACTGGACAGCTGCTTTCATTCATTTATGTATTGTCTATGGTGCTTTTGCATTACAGTGGCAGAGATGAGGAGGCCCATTTGGCCTTCAAGCCTAAAGTATTTACTATCTGGTCTTTTATAGAAAATGTTTGTCGACCCCTGAACTGTGTGTTGGTATTATTAATTATTGTTTGGTGGAGGCAGCTTGGGTATGCTGCCTTGATTGGAACAGGACTCAGGTTGCCAGGTCCTGGCCTATGAGCATAAAGGGATGAGAGCTCCTATCTAGCCCCATTTTCTGGATTGAGAAACTGAATCCTGCAGGAGGGCTCAGGCTCATGCAAACTGAGGGGGAAGTGAGGGCCTAGCTTTCTTTTACTCCTTGGCAGCCTCCTCACCTTCAGCTAAGAACACCCAGTTGTGAATAATTCATGGCTAATGTTTGCAGATCACTCCATGTTGTCAGAGTACTTTGATCATCGTTAATTAGTCAGAACCTGGCTCTGGCTGTTGCCTAATAAAACAAAAACATAAGTGGCTTTGATGTCTCCATTCCTAAAACCGAAGGTTCCATCTCCATAGCCAGGCTTTGTACCCGCAGATTCTTTTTCTCTGCCCATCACCTCATCACCTCTCAAAGACCTACTGTTTTGGCCTGAAAGTCAGGTTTCCTGAAGGAAGGAGGGCAGTTCCAGGGTTGGAGCCCAGTCCTCATAGCAGAGAAGTCACGTCCCCTCTCTGCCCCTCAGTGTCTTTGTCGGGAAGATACGAGTAATGATGCCTATCCCTGGGGTTGTTTGTATTCATAAAAAGTGTTCTGAAAGGAACCCTCATACACTGCTGGTGGGTAGGTAAAATGGCACAGCCATTGAGGGACCCTCCCAGTTCCTCAAATGACTAAATGTAGAGTTAACATATGGCCCAGCAATACCATTCCTATGTATATACCCCAGAGAAACGAAAACGTGTCCACAGAAAATCTTGTACACAAATGTTCGTAGCAACATTATTCAAAATAGCCAAAGAGCAGAAACAACCCAAATGTCCATCAGCTGATGGATGGACAAATAAAATGTGGCACATCTTTACAATGGAATATCATTTGGCCATAAAAAGTAAAGAAGTATTGATACACGCTACAAAATGGATGAAAACATTACATTAAGTGAGAGAAACCAGACACAAAAGGCCACATATTGTATGATTGCATTTATGCAAAATGTCCGGAATAGGCAAATCCATAGAGTCAGAAAGAGATGAGTGGTTGCCAGGGGCTGTGGAGGATATGGAGAGTGACTGTAAATGGACACAAGGTTTCTTTGTGGGGTGATGGAAATGTCCTAAAATTGAACATGGTGATGGTTACACAACTCTGTGAATATATTAAAAAACATTGAATTGCAGACTTAAAATGGATGAATTTTATGGTACGTAAATTATACCCCAATAACACTGTTTTTTAAAAGTGCTCTGAAAACTGTAAAGTGATGAGTATGGTGTTACTCACATGCATAACAGATGACCTGTCATAATGGATGGAGCTGAGTATTCTGACCTGTCAGTTTAGGGTAGTTCCTAAGACTTTTGAAATTGGAGACACCTGGATATCTTCCTGTACATTATCTCAGGCAAGTCATTTAACTCTGAGGCCATCTGTAGAATTGGGACAGTAATCTCTGTCTGTTAGGATTGTTGTGACAATTAAGTGAATACTGTAGGAACATGCTGAGCTTGGTACTTGACACCTAGTAGGTGCCTAGTGAATGATGATGACTATTTCCACATTGAGTTACCTCACTCCTCCCAGCCATCCCAGGGAGTGAGTCCGTGCTCGTCCACTTTCCTCAGAATCTACTGTTTCCAAATCTTGCCTGATCATAAGAATTACCAGGAGCATCTTTTAAAAATACAGATTCCAAGGCCCCACTTCGGACCCATTGATAAGAATCTGTATTTTTAAAAACTCTCCAGATGAGTCCTATAATCAGGCAAATTTGGGAATAAGGCTGGTCCAACCTGGAAACATTTTGCTTCTTATTTATACCCTTCCACAAACTCTTATTTTCCGTCGTTTGCTGTTTCACCCTGACGCGCTTTTCTTTGCCAAAGATCCCTCTATTTAAGAGCTCATGCTCTTGACTTCAATAATAACGCCAGCATGAGAGTTTATAATTTCCTCATACTTTAATTCAGGGCAAAGATTGATAACATTAACAATAACAGCAATAGTGAACCTACATGTGTTTGGCGCTCTGCAGGGGTTTCCCAGGCACCTTTGTGTCCTCACAGCAGCCTCGTGAGTGGATTTAAATAAGTTAAATAACTTCTCTCTTTTAGGAGAGAGAGTGGCAGAGTCAAAATTGAATATATTTATATAAAGCACAAAATTAGGCAAAACTAATCTCTGTTTTAAAAGTCAAGATAATGATTACCCTTGGGTGGGGGGTTAGGGACTGATGGAGGTCAAAAAGATTCTTCGGGGGCAGGTCATGTTTTGTCCCTTATTCTGGGTGTTGGTAGCACGTGTGTTCATTGTCACTTAGGATCTGCTCACTTTTCTGTATTTGTGTTATACTTCAATGAAAAGTTTAAAAACATAGCAGTACTATATGATCCTAATTTAAAAAATATGTATGTATACATTTGCACAGAAAAAAGAATAGAAGGAAACTAAATCGATGGACATTTTATAAATAATTGGCCTAGATCATAAAAAATGTCAAGGTCAAGAAAGACAAAGAAAAAGCAAAAGGATATATACTGTGTAGCACAGGGAATTAAACCCATTATCTTGAAATAACCTATAATGGAGTGTAATCTGCAAAAATATTGAATCACTGTATTGTACACCTGAAACTAACACAATATTATAAATCAAATACACTTCATTTAAAAAAAGAAAGAACGACAAAGACTGAGACACTATTCCAGTTTAAAGGAGGCTAAAGTGATAGGACAGCTACATGCAGTGCAGGATCCTGGTTTAGATCCTGGACTGGGAAAAAAATTACATACACACACACACACACACGTACACACACACACACACACACACATGGCTGATTGATAAATTTAAATATGGACCACAGATAATAGTATTGTTACAATGTTAAATATTCTGAGTTTGCTCTTTGTACTGTGGTTATGGATGGGCATGCCTTTGTTTTTAGGAAATACACACTGAAGCATTTAGGGGTTAAAGACCATAATGTCTCCAATTTAATGTCAAATTGTTCAGAAAAATGCATACACACATATAAATAATTATATGAAGAGAGAAAATGAGAAAGCAAATGGTAAACAACTGGTTGATATAGGTAAGGAGTTTCTGAGAGCGTCCTGTGCTAGTCTTTCAACCTTTGTATAAGTTTGAAGTTACACTTGTCCCTTGGTATCCACAGTGGATTGGTTCCAGTACCCCCCGCAGATACCAAAATCCACAGATGCTCCAGTCCTTTGTATAAGATGGCTCACTATTTGCATATAATGTACTCACATCCTCCTATATACTTTAAGTCATTTCTAGATTACTTATAATGCCTAATACAATGTAAATGCCATGTAAGTAGTTGCTGGGCACGTGGCAAATTCAAGTTTTGCTTTTGGAACTTTCTGGACTTTTTTTTCAAATATTCTCAATCCGTGGTTGGTTGAATCCTTGGATGGGGAACCCATGGATATGGAGGGCTGACTATATATCAAAATTACAAATTACAAAAAAAGATGGGAAGGGGAAGACAGCCACATAAACTTTCACTCTTCTGGGATTAGTACTAAAAATAAAATAGTACTAATTTTTCAAATAGCCTTTAAAAAAGTAATAAAATAGTGGTACAGTTTCCAGGAAGTGAAAGAAAATGGAAGGAAACACACCAAGTGTCAGCTGTGCCCAGGTGGTGCTGTGCCCTGCTGGTGACATGCAAGACTTAAGGCACTAGGTAGCTTGGATTTGAATCCAGACTCTGCTGTTTACCAGATGTGATAGCCTGGGTGATTTACTTAAATTCTCTGTGCTCCTGTTTCCACCCCTCCCCTATGCAGTGGGGCTAGCAGTTCCTGCTCAGGGGGTTATCACATGAGTCATGGGAGTATGAAGCATTTGTGAGAGTGTGGGCACACACTGAGGCTCATGTAAATATCAGCTATAATATCTGGTTGGTGGGATAAGTGGAAAAGTCTATGTATTTTCCTTTGGTTTTGTTTTGTTTTTATTGACATTAACATTATATTACTTTCACGTATACAACATAATGATTTGTTATTTGTATATATTGTTAAATGGTCACCACAATAAGTGTAGTTCATATTCATCACCACACATAGTTACACATTTTTTTCCTGTGATGAGAAGTTTTAAGATCTACTCTTAGCAATGTTCAAATATGCAGTACAGGATTATTAACTATAGTCACCATGCTGTATATTACATCCCATGACTTATTTATTTTATCACTGGAAGTTTGTTCCTTTTGACCCCCTTCGCCCATTTCACCCACCGCCACCTCTGGCAATCATCAGTCTGTTCTCTGTATCTATGAGTTTGGGTTTTTTGTTTTGTTTTGTTTTTAGATTTCACATATAAGTGAGAACACATATTATTTGTCTTTCTATGTCTGACTTATTTCACGTAGCATAATGCCCTCAATCTGTGTATTTTTTAAACTGTGTCAACACACAGTAATTTTGTAATCAGAGCAACAACAAAACATCAATCTGATGGCTCAGCTTTTCCCTCTTGGACCTCTCTCTATCTCTCCTCTCCCCCGACATCCTCCCCCTCAGCCCCCTCCCCTCTGCCCACCAGATTGCATTCCTCACTTCTTTTCCCAAAGAACTATAATTAAGGTTTTACTCTGTAATTGCCATTTCATGGTTCCCAGTCTGAAATCATGCTCCCGCTTGGCCTGGTTTCCATCTCCTTCTCAGCCTTGGGAAGCAGAGGCGGGATTCAGCAGAGCCCAGCATGTGCCTTGTGCTCTAAGAATGACTGAGCTCTAGTTGTTGAATTCACTCTATGAGTGAATATTCAACAACTGCGTGTGCTCAGCCCCTTCCCTACATTACCTTGTTCGATCTTCCCAACAACCCTATGAGGAAACTGAAGCTTGGGGAGGTGGAATAAATCATCCAAAGGCCTCACAGATAGTTGGTGGAGCTGGCATTTGAATCCACTTTGACCTGGCCTCAAAACTGGCAGATGATACTCCTACTTCCTCAACTGACAAGTATATTCTGAACTCTCCACACCAGGCATCAATGCTCTAGTGGTAGTTGTATATCAGAACTGGCCATGCTCATCCCTCCCTGTATCCTTACCCTTTGTAATGTGACTTTGCAGCTCCTCCATCTAAAAGGTGGAGTCTGGGACTTCCCTGGTGGCACAGTGGTTAAGAATCCGCCTGCCAGTGCGGGGGACACGGGTTCGAGCCGTGGTCAGGGAAGATCCCACGTGTCATGGAGCGACTAAGCCCGTGCACCACAACTACTGACCCTGTGCTCTAGAGTCTGCGAGCCACAACTACTGAGCCCACGTGCCACAACTACTGAAGCCCGCGCGCCTAGAGCCCGTGCTCCACAACAAGAGAAGCCACCGCAATGCAAAGCCCGCGCACCACAATGAAGAGTAGCCCCTGCTTGCTGCAACTAGAGAAAGCCCGCAACTAGAGAAAGCCCGCACACAGCAATGAAGACCCAACGCAGCCCCAAAAAATAAATAAAATAAATTCAAAACAATAAAAAAATAAAACGTGGAGTCTGTTTCCCCAGGCCTTGAATCTGGACCAGCCTTGCTTTGGCCAGTAGAATACAGCAGAAGTGATGGTGGACCACACCTAGGCCCCGAGGAGCCTTGTATGCTTCTGTTCTTTCTCTTGGCACACTGCCTCGTTCATGAAAACAAGCCCAGGCTAGATTGCTGGAACATCATGGCCCAGTCACGCCTGCTGCCCAGCCAAAAGCCAGCCAACTGCCAGACGTGAATGAGACCATCCTAGACCTGCCAGCCACCCGCTGACCTGCTTGCTAACTGACTGTAGATACATCAGTGAGCCCAGGTGAGATTAGCCAAGCCTGCTCACAGCAGCAGAACCACCCAGCTGGCCCACAGACTCATGAGCAATTGTTTCAAGCCACTGAGTTTCAGGATGGTTTATTACACAGAAATAGCTAACTAATACAGCCCTTTAAAGAGGAGACAAAGTGGGAGGCTGTTGAGATGACTCCAGTGTTCTAGAGGAAAGAATTCTGACTTAGCAAACATCTATGTAATGTTTACTGTGTGCTAAGCATTTTAATTTAACCCACACAACAACTTTATCTCCTACAGATGAGGAGACTGAAGCAGAGTGGTAAATAATTTGCTCAGAATCTCATAACTAGTAAGTGGCAGGCATTCCACCAATTGGCAGGCATTCCACCAATTAGCAAGTCAAGATGTGGGAAGCAGGAAGTGGAGTCCAGAAAGCTACCTTGTGAACCCTCTGGGGGCAGAAGATGGGCATTCAGAAACCTGATGATGGAGGTACTTCCCCACTGAGCTCAGTCAGAGAGTGGTACTCTGGGGAAATGGGTTGCTTAAAGAGACAGAATAATAATAATAATTCAATTTATAAATATTGGTTCTTTTCTTAAACCTTATTTATATTTATTAAGTAAATAAGAATCAGGAGCAAACCAAAAGGTACAGAGTTAGATGCTGTGTTAGTCAGCATTCTCCAGAGAAACAGAACCAATAGGATGTGAATATATAGAGAAAGAGATTCATCTGAAGGAATTGGCTCACTCAATTGCAGAGGATTGGTGAATCCAAAAATCTGATGGGGGAGACCAGTTAGGTGAGGACTCAGGAAAGAGTTGTAGTTCGAATCCAAAGGCAGCCTGCTGACAAACCAGGAAGAACCTGTGTTGCAGATGAAGTCCAAAGGCAGTCTGCTGGCAGAATTCCCTCTTGCTCAGGGGAGGTCAACCATTTGTTCTCTTCAGGCCTTCAACTGAGTGGATGAAGCCCACCCTCATTATGGAGGACAATCTGCTTTACGCAAAGTCCACCAATTTAAATGTAAATCTCATCCAAAAACACCGTCACAGAAACATCAAGAACAATGTTTGGCCAGATGCCTAGGCACTGTGGCCCAGCCAAGATGACCCATAGCATTAACCATCACAAACGCCAAGAGAGGTGGTTAATGCCACTGAAGAGCAGAGTCAGAGCTGGCAGAGAATTGACCTCTGGACTAGCCACATGGAGGTTGTTGGTGACCAGAGTGGATTCACTGTAGTGGATAAGTCAAGATTAGCTGGTGGGGGTTGAAGAAAGAAGGAGAGAGGAGGGACAGAAGTGTGGGCAGAAGCTCTCTTGTGGAGGGAAAGCATGGCATGAGGCAGTAGCTCGGGGAAAAAGTGAGGGTTGTAGGTGGGCTGCCTAGTTTGCTTTTTCTAATGGAGATGCTAGAGCAGTGTATTTTTCAGATTGTAGGTTTTGATCCTTCACTGGGTCAATTCAGTGAGTGATAACCAGCACTTAAAAAAAAAAAAAAAAAAAAGAGGGCTTCCTTGGTGGTGCAGTGGTTGAGAATCCGCCTGCCAATGCAGGGCACACGGGTTCGAGCCCTGGTCCGGGAGGATCCCACATGCCACGGAGCGGCTGGGCCCGTGCGCCACAGCTGCTGGGCCTGTGCTCTGGAGCCCGCGAGCCACGGCTGCTGAGCCCGCGAGCTGCAATTACTGAGGCCTGCACGCCTAGAGCCCGTGCTCCGCAACGGGGGAGGCCGCCTCAATGAGAGGCCCGCGCACCGCAACGGGGAGTAGCCCCCGCTCGCTGCAACTGGGGAGAGCCTGCGCGCAGCAACAAAGACCCAACGAAGCCAAAAATAAATAAAAAAAAAAAAAAAAAAAAAAAGAACAGAAAAGAAGCAATAGAACCCATCATACGTAATAAGAGTAAGCATTTTTTCATGAAACTTTTGTGTCCTGACTTCTAACACCATAGATTAGTTTTGTCTGTACTCAACTATATGTGACTGGAATCACAATGCTATGTACTCTTCTGTGTCTGGATTCTTTCACTCAACATTATGTCCATGAGATTCATCCATGTTGTTCCATGTCGTTGCAGCCCATTCATTCCCATTACTGTGCAGTGTTCGGGGTGAATGTATCAATTGATTTATCTATTCTGCTGTTGATGCCTTTGAAGAGTATGTGGTCTTGGCAATGGTGCAATAAACAAAAGCAATAATGGACAGCAGGTGCTTTTTCAGTGTTGTTATCTGAGTCACCAGGCCCTACCCACCTGGGGGTAAAGAGTCGCCATGATACGTGCAGGACACAGAATAGGGATGATTTGGATGAGAGGAGTTGAGGACATGACTAGAAAGGTAGATGCTTTCCCAAGTTCTCATAGCTCCTTGGGATTACCTTTATCCTACCATTACCGTGCATTACAGAAAATATCTGTTCATTGTCTGCCTCCCCACTAGGTGGTGGAGGAGACTAAGTCTTAGTCATGGCCAAATCCCCATCCCTGTGCCAAACCTGAGACTGGCACACAGTGGGCACTGGGGAAATGCTTGTTGAACTGGACTAGGTTTGGGTCAGTCCCAAACCGTCATTGCCAGGCTAAAGAGTTTGGACTCAGTACTCAAAGGCAGTGGGACCCATTGAAGGTTTTTGAGCATGAGGAAGTTATAATCTATAGAGTGTTTTAGAAAAATTAATCTGAGCAGCAGCAGCGGGGAGGAGGGTGTTTTGGAGAGAGGGAAACTTCAGGTGGGGCAGGGGAGGGGGGCTGGTTATAGAAAGGACAGTTAAGAAGCTCTTGCAGAAATGAATAATGACCTGAATTAGGGTCGTGGAGGAGGGAACAGAAAAGAACAACTTGGGCCACATTTCTCTTTTCAAAATATGGAATATGATCTCATTTTTATAAAACCATACATTATTTGTACATCTTATAATATATGCAAAGAATATTATAAATCACTAGGCTTGACACTAGTCAGCCAAAGAGGCTTCTAGGGAAGTGGTGTTGTGTGTGTGTGTGTGTGTCTGTGTGTGTTTTAATAAAACCATGAATTATTTTTCATCCTTACTAAAAACCCTGTGCAGTAGGATGTTGTTAGCTCCACTTTATAGATGGAGAAACTGAAGGTCAGAGTTTGAATCACTTGCTCAAGGTCACAAAACCAGTATTCTTCCCACTCCAGCAGGACTTCCCCAGAGACACTCTGAAGGAATAATCAAGGCGCCTTCATGATTAATTGGATGGGGGAGGGGATGAGGGTACAAAGAGAAGAAGGGATTAAGAATGCCTAGGACACTTTGACCCTGACCAAGTGAAAAATAATCAGCAAGTCAGGAGGGAGTGCCAGGTTACTGTGGGAAGGTTTAAGCCAAAGGAATGAATACATAATGATGGAATTTGGTGCATCAGATCAGGGCTTAGAGGAAAGTCCATAAGTGCACTCCTTGTTAGCTGGCCTTGCCACTGAGCACCTGAAGCCCCGTAGCAAGTGGACATTTTAAAGAGAAAAAAATTTCAACCTCACACGTCTAGGCAAATGGTGTAGTCCTCTGAGTGCTTGGGTCCTTCTGCATCAGCAGCTTGTACTTTCTGTGGCTCTATGTGGCCCAACTGATTGACCAGGCTTAAAAGGCCTGCTGATGAATTTGAAATCTCAGACTTCCAGCCTCTGTAGGTCATCAGCAAAGACCAAAAGGCCTGGCATGAACGTGAGGTTATTATTCACCTAAGAAGTCGTTATAAACCACAAGAACGCAAGCCCAGCGGGAGGGAATGGCTGCCCAGCTCCCTAGGCACACCGTGTCCTCATGCATCCATCCAGCATGATTCATAATTAAATCTGCAGCAGGCAGGAGGCAAGATAGAATTTCGTGTAAACCTGTGTGGGAGAAGCACTTTGAATACAATTTAATTTTAAAGTTCTAGAGCTCCAGAACTTGAAATGCTTGTGACATTTCAAGTTGAGGTTGTTTCTCCCTACCCTTCACTGGGACCATCTCCGGGGAGGGAGATGACACAAAGGGAAAAAAGTTGTTGGGTCACTAAGTGTATTAGTCAGGGTTCTCTAGAGAAACAGAACCAATAGGATAGGTATAGGTGTATAGAATGAGACTTACGATGAGAGATTGGCTCACATGATTATGGAGGCCAAGAAGTCCCACGATCTGCTGTCTGCAAGCTGGAGGCTCAGGAAAGCCAGAGATGTAGTTCCAGTCCAAACCCAAAGGCCTGAGAAGGGGAGGAGTGGGGAGGGGCAATAGTATAATTCTTAGTCCAAGTCCAAAGGCCGAGAACCAGGAATTCAGGTGTTCAGGGGCAGCAGAAGATGGATGTCCCAGCTCAAGCAGAAAGCAAATTCACTCTTTCTCTGCTTTTTTGTTCTATTTAGGCCCTCAATGGATTTGATAATATCCACCAGCATTGGTGAAGGCAATCTTTTTTACTCAGTCTACTGATTCAAATGCTAATCTCTTTCAGAAACACCTAGAAGTAATGTTTTACCAGCTATCTGGGCATCCCTTAGCCCAGTCATGTTGACGCAAAATTAACCATCACACTAGGTAAGGTGTAGTTTTGGAAAACTGGCACTGAAGATGCCGTATGTCCAGGTCCCATGTATGTTTCCAGTTAAATATATCATGAAAAAAAAAAAGCGCCAGCATATGGGCAAAGGATCTAAAGAATTCACAGAAGGAAATTCAAATTGTATGTAACTATATTACAGGCTCACCATGTTGCACAACTGCAGGGGGCAGCACTCCCACTGAATTCTATTCACAGAGATGCACATTGTAATGGTCTGTAAGAGAGGATGCTCATCAGCCTCTCCAAAAATGAGAGAAATGCTAATTAAAACGATAAGGTAATGTTTTTCATTTATTGAATTGGCATAGCTCAAAGAGTTGCTAAGATCCTATGTTGGTGGGAGTGTAATTTGGTACCACCTCTATGGAGGGTGTAGTGAATACTATGGATTGGCTCTCTCAACCTGGGTCATTTCACCCTCTTCTAGTTGGTGATGTAGGAAAGCTGACTCCTACAGTTCCCAGACTCCCCTGCCCTTAGGGTTCCACCTGCCATGAATGAGAATTCCTGTTGCTCCACATCCTGTCAGCATTTGGTGTTATCAGCATTCTGGATTTTGGCCATTCTAATAGGTGTGTAGTGGTATTTCATTGTTGTTTTAACTTGCATTTCCCTCGTGACGTGATGCGGAGCATCTTTTCATATGCTTATTTTCTGTCTGTATATCTTCTCACATCTTTTGCACATTTCTTAATTGGGTTATTTGTTCTCTTGTTGTTGAATTTTACGAGTTCTCTGTATATTTTGGATAACAGTCCTTTGTCAGATAAGTCTTTTGCAATACGGTCTGTGACTTGTCTTTTCATTTTCTTGAAGGCGTCTTTCACAGAGCAGAAGTTTTTAATTTTAATGAAGTCCAGCTAATCAGTTCTTTCTTTCATGGATCATGCTTTTGGTATTGTATCTAAAAAGTCATTGCCAAAACCAAGGTCATCTAGATTTTCTCATATGTTATCTTCTACTAGTTTATAGTTTTGCATTTTACCTTAAGGTCTGTGATCCATTTTGAGTTACATTTTGTGCAGAGTGTAAGGTCTGTGTCTATATTCTTTTTTTTTTTTTATGTGGATGTTCAGTTGTTCTAGCATCATTTGTTGAAAAGACTGTTGCTTTCTCCATTGTATTGCTTTTGCTTTTTTGTCAAAGGTTGGTTGACTATATTTATGTGGGTGTATTTCTGGGCTGTCTATTCTATTCTGTTGATCTATTTGTCTATGCTTTTGCTAATACCACACTGTCTTGATTACTGTAGGTTAATGTTAAGTCTTCAAGCTGGGTAGTGTCAGTCCTCCAACTTTGTTCTTCTCCTTCAATATTGTGTTGGCCATTCTGGGTCTTTCGCATCTACATATAAACTTTAGAGTTAGTTTGTTAGTATTCACAAAATAACTTGCTGGGACTTTGATTAGGGTTGCATTGAATCTATAGATCAAGTTGGGAAGAACTGACACCTTGACAATATTGAGTCTTCCTATCCATGAACATGGAATTTCTCTCCATTTATTTACTTCTTTGATTTCTTTCATCAGAATTTTGTAGCTTTCCTCTTTTAGACCTTGTACGTATTTTGTTAGATTCATACCTAAGTATTTCACTTTGGAGGGTGCTAATGTAAATGGTTTTGTGTTTTTAATTTCAAATTCCACTTGTTCATTGCTGATATATAGGAAAGTGATTGACTTTAAAAAAAATAATAACCTTGTGCCCTGCAACCTTGCTATAATCACGTATTATTTCCAGAATTTTTTTTCCTTGATTCTTTCTGATTTTCTACATAGATGATAATGTCAGCTGTAAACAAAGACAGTTTTATTTCTTCCTTCCCAATCTGTATCCTTTTTATTTCCTTTTTTTGGTCTAATTGCATTATTTAGGACTTCCAGTATGATGTTGAAAAGCAGTGGTAAGAGGGGACATTTACCTTGTTCCTGATCTTAGTGGGAAAACCTCAAGTTTCTTACCATGAAGCATGATGTTAACTTCAGATGATTTGTAGATATTACTTATTCAGTTGAAAAAGTTCCCCACTATTCCTAGTTTACAGAGAATTTTTCTCATGAATGGGTGTTGAATTTTGTCAAATGCTTTTTCTGCATCTATTGATATTATCATATGATTTTTCTTCTTTAACCTGTTGATGTGATAGATTACATTAATTACTTTTCGAATGTTGAACCAGCCTTGTATACCTGGGATAAATCCCAATTGGTCATGATGTATAATTTTTATACATTATTGGATTCAATTTGCTAATGTTTTGTTGAGGATTTTTGCGTCTGTGTTCATAAGAGATGTTGTTCTGTACTTTTCTTGTAATGTCTTTGGTTTTGGTATTAGATTAATGCTGGCCTCATAGAATGAGTTAGGAAGTAGTCTCTCTGCTTCTATCTTCTGAAAGAGATTATAGTGAATTGGTATTTTTTCCTTAAATGTCTGGTAGAATCCACTGGTGAATACATCTGGGTCTGATGCTTTCTGTTTTGAAAGGTTATTAATCATTTACTCAATTTCTTTAATTGATATGGTCCTATTCAGATTGCTCACTTCTTCTTGTGTGAGTTTTGACAGATTGTATCTTTCAGGGAATTGTTCCATTTCATCTAGGTTATCATATTTGTGGGCACAGAGTTGGTTCATAGTATTCCTTGATTATTTTTCTTTTTCCTTGATTATTTTTAATGTCCCAGGGATCTGTAGTGATGTCCCCTCTTTCATTTCTAATATTAGAAATTTGTATCCTCTCTTTTTTTTCTTAGTCTAGCTAAAAGTTTATTGATTTTACTGATCTTTTCAAAGAACCAGCTTTTAGTTTTGTTGACTTTCTTTATTGATTTCCAGTTTTCAATTTCATTGATTTCTGCCCTAATTTTTATTATTTCTTTTCCTCTCCTGATTTTGGATTTAACTTTCTCTTAGGGACTTCCCTGGCGGTCCAGTGGTTAAGACCCTGCGCTTCCACTGCAGGGGGCACGGGTTCGATCCCTGGTCGGGGAACTAAGAGCTCGCATGCCGTGTGGTGCAGCAAAACAAAAACAAAACAAAACAGTAATTTTCTCTTATTTTTCTGGTTTCCTATGGTAAAAGCTTAGATGATTGAATTTAAATCTTTTTTTCTAACATATGATTCAGTGCTATAAGTTTCCCTTTAAGCCGAATTTTGCTGCATCCCACAAATTTTGATGAGTTGTGTTTTCATTTTCATTTAGTTCAAAATGTTTTAAAATTTATCTTGAATTTTGACCTGTGTGTTATTGAGAAGTGTGTTGTTTTATCTCCAGTACTTGGGATTTTCCAGCTGTCTCTCTATTATTGATTTCTTGTTAAATTCCATGGAGTCTGAAAGCAGACATTGTGTGATTTCTATCCTTTTAATTTTAGTAAGATGTGTTTAATGGCCCAGAATGTGGTTTGTCTTGGTGAATGTTTCATATGAGCTTGAGAAGAATATATATTCTGCTGTTGTTGGATGAAGTAGTCTATAGATATATATCATATTGATGGTGATTGTTGGTGTTGCTGAGTTTAACTATGTCCTTACTGATTTTCTGCCTGCTGGACCTACTTCTGATAGAGGAATGTTGAAGTCTTCAGCTATAATAGTAGATTCATCTATTTCTCTTTACATTTCTATCAGTTTTTGCCTCACATATTTTGATGCTCTGTTGTTAGGATCTATATGGTAAGGATTGTTATATCTTCTTGGAGAATTGATCCCTTTATCATTATGCAATGCCCCTCTTTATCTCTGATAACTTTCCTTGCTCTGAAGTCCAAAATCAGTATAGCTACCCTTGCTTTCTTTTGATTAGTGTTAGTATGGTATATCTTTCTCCATCCATTTACTTTTTTTAAAATTAATTAATTTTTATTTTTGGCTGCATTGTGTCTTCGTTGCTGTGCACAGGCTTTCTCTAGTTGCAGCGAGCTGGGGCTACTCTTCATTGCGGTGCTCGGGCTTCTCATTGCAGTGGCTTCTTGTTGCAGAGCACGGGCTCTAGGTGCGCAGGCTTCAGTAGTTGTGGCATGCAGGCTCAATAGTTGTGGCTCGTGAGCTCTAGAGCGCAGGCTCAGTAGTTGTGGCGCACGGGCTTAGTTGCCCCGTGGCATGTGGGATCTTCCCAGACCAGGGATCGAAACCGTGTCCCCTGCATTGGCAGACGGATTCCTAACCACTGTGCCACCAGGGAAGTCCCTCAAACTATGTTTTTGCCTTTTAGTTTGAGACTTTATATATATATGGACATGATGTATTGGGTAGAAGGAACTCCTGTAAATAGGCTATGAGGTGGTAGGGTGTGGGGTTTGGAGAAGCATTCTGTCCCTAGTCCCATGTTTAGGTCTTAGTCTTTTCATGAGCCAGTACATCTGGACTGTGAACTTCAAGTGCTTCTCAGTTGTTCCCCCCTTAGTTGGGGACATGACGGCTGGGGTGGACTGGAGTTGGGCATTTCCCTTCTCCCACGTGGAAAGCTGGAACTGGCTGGAGTTGTATATTTATTTTTTAATCATAATACTTTCTAAAAATAAAATAACCCTCAACACCCCTCCCCCCCACCGCAAATTTGGAGAGTCCTTTCCTCTTTTCTTATTTTCCTCTCTCTCTCACTGTCTCCTCCATGAGAATCAGCTCAGGGGCTTTGGCAGGATTGTGGTTGGACTGACCTCAATTTCTCTCTCCAGAAGTTTCTGTGAAATGAGAGGAAAAGGCCTCAGCAAATCCCCCAGCACTGGTTTGTGAGAGGAGAGCGTATTAGTCAGGCTTTCTCAGGCATCAAGGCAGAATCCTGCATGCCCAGATGACTGTGTGGGAGCAGTGAGGGTTTATTGCCGGGATGGATGGGGAGGTGTGGAAGAGTCAGAAACTGCTCCCCAGGCCAGGGTATCCCGCAGGCAGCACGGAGCACTGAGCTCCACCGCGGCATCACCGGGGACATCTGGGCGCAGCTGCCCTGCCTTCTTCTCTGGTGTCTGTGCTTCCTCAGGGAGCAGTGAGGCTGCTCCTCTTCTCCTCAGTCACATCAGTTCTGAGAGGATCTCAACCCACTGCCTGAGCTGCCGTGTTGTCTCATGACCCCACCATGACCACTCAGGCCATGACTGACTGAACCGGGAATGGACAGCAGATCCAGGGGGACACCAGCTGGGTCAAGCCAATCACATTCCCTGTCCTGGAAATTTAGGACCTGGAGATAAAGTCATTTAGATGACAACGTAACATGCATGAAAGGAAAGGCTGTGGAGTGTCGGAGCTTTGGAGGCCATGGCGGGTGAGGTGAGGGAGAGGGAAGGGGTGGCCAGAGGAGAGGCAGACATGAGAGAGCCTGGTAGCCCTGGGGGCACAACTTTGGTTCTTGACTTTCTGGTTCTGGTTCCTTATAGCCAGCCTTGTCATCTTCTCTCATTGGACTCCCCGGAGTAAACCTCTCTTTATTTGAGCTGACTTTGACTCTGATTTCATCAGACTGTACCATCCTCTTCCCCTCCTTATGGCAGACATCTACAGACACTGGGTCACTCCTCTTTCCGTGAAGGTTTTTAACTTCTGGATCACTGTCCTTCTGTCCAACACCAAGAATAATAATTTTTTAATCATTCCAGTATTAACAATGAAGATGACCCTTGAAAACATCATGCTAAGTGAAAAAAGCCAGTCACAGAGGACCGCATATTATAAAATTCCAGTGATATAAAATGTCCAGAGACAAATCCATAGATACTGTAAGTAGAGTAGTGGCTGCCTAGGGCTGGGGAATGTGGGGAGATAGGAATTGATGGTAAAGTGGTATGGGTTTCTTTGGGGAGTAGTAAAAATGTTTGAAAATTGATTTAGTGATGGATTGGCCCAACTCTGTAAATATGCTAAAAACCATTGAATTGTACACTTTCAATGGATGAATTATATGATATGTGAAGTATATCTCAGTAAAGCTGTTTTTAAAAACTGCTCAGCTCCCTGATCTTTTTTCCCCCAATAAACTTTTCCTCTACCTCACCTCAGCCACTCACTCCCATGGCCATAGCCTTGACCTTATCATTCCAATAGTTTCAGCCCCTCCATAGTCTCAATTTCAAGCATCCTGCTTACTAATTGCCACCTCCAACTCCAGCCCGCTCTTCTACTATTCCAACTCCAGCAATTCTTTGACCCTTTTGGAACCTGCCATCCATTTATCCCACCACCTTTCCATTGTCTCTTACCCTTATCATTTCTCACTTCCCTCTTTGTGTGGCTTAAATTCCATGGTCCAGCATTACTGTCATTCTTTTATGTATATCCTCAACTTCTTTGCCCCTCTGCTGTATTCACTTGGAAAAAAAAATTGTTAAATCCAACTCTTCGACCCTGCACCTGCACCCATGCAGCTGAATAGGGCTGAGGAAAACTCAAAAACTTCTTATTTCAAATGCCTGACCATTAACTTCAGATGGACCCCCCCGGGTTCGCTTGGCAATCTTCCTGTATTTCTTAGACCATTCACCATCCCACTCTCCTAGAAGGTTATTTCACACCTTTTTCCTTTCTCGTCGTCTTTTTTTTAATATAAATTTATTTATTTTATTTGTTTTGGCTGCATTGGGTCTTTGTTGCTACATGCGGGCTTTCTCTAGTTGGGGCGAGCGTGGGCTACTCTTCGTTGCGGTGCCCGGGCTTCTCATTGCGGTGGCTTCTCATTGCGGAGCACAGGCTCTGCACGCATGGGCTTCAGTAGTTGTGGCTCGTGGGCTCTAGAGTGCAGGCTTAGCAGTTGTGGCGCGTGGGCTTAGTTGCTCCGTGACATGTGGGATCTTACCGGACCAGGGCTCGAACCCGTGTCTCCTGCATTGGCAGGTGGATTCTTAACCACTGTGCCACCAGGGAAGCCCCTTTCCTTTCTCTTCTAATTTACAACACTTCCTCTGCCCCCTATGTTCACTTTCAGCTGATGACTTCATTAGAAGAGAACTTCCGCAAGCTCCCACACCCTCACGCACCTACTTTCCAGCATCTATGCCCCTGTGCCCTGCCTTCATTCCTGTAACAATGACTGTTCTGTCTGTGCTCCTTTTTGAAGGCCAACCCCTTACTTAACGCTAGATCTCAGCCCTTCTTTCCCTCTCAGGCCGTTGTGTTCATAATCCTTCCCCTAACTTGCTCCTGCATCATCAGTCTGCTCCACCCACTGAATTTTCCCAGAAACCTTCAGTCTTGCTGTAATGTGTCAGTGTTAAAAAAAAATTAAAACCTATCTTGGGGATGGATAGATAGATAGATGGACATATATGTGATAAAGCAAGTATAGGAAAATGTTAGCAGAAGAATCCAGGTGGTGGGTCTATGTGTTCAATGTATAAAATTCTTTCAACTTTTTAGTGTGTTTGAAATTTTTCATTAATAAAATGTTGGGAAAAAATTCCTATCTTGACCCTACATCTCCCTCTTGCTTTTATCTCATTTCTCTGCTCCCTTTCCCAGCAGAACTCCTGAAAAGCTTGTCTGAACATGTGTCCCATCTTTTCTTTTACCAACTGCAAATCAGGCCTTTGCCCCAGCAGTTCACCAGAATGTCTCTTATAAAGCTCACCAGTGATTTCCACTGTAGGAAATGGAGTGGTCGTTTATCAGTCCTAATCTTGCTCAGTCTATCAGCTGCAGAATTTGACTCCATTAAGTTACTCCTTGCTCCTTACAAAACTTTCTTTCCTTAATTCCAGAATGGCACTCTCTCCTCCATTTTCTCTTATCTCCTTAGTTGACTTTGTTGGCCTCTCATCTGTCCAGCCTCTTAAGGTTGAAATGCATCAGGACTTAGTTCTTAAAACATTTTCTCTATCTACAATCCCTCTCTTGTTTATCTCCTGCAGTTTCATGGATCCAATTACTATAGGATTATTCCCAAATTTATACTATCCCTAGACTGAACCCATCTCCTCTATTCCAGACTCATTTATCCAACTGCCTGCTCGACATCTCCACCCAGATGTCTAAGAGGTATCTCAGACTTAATGTGCCCACAAACTAATTCCTCATTGTAGTAGTTGTTATAATAATAGTCCCAGTGAATCACACCTCCCTTGTGTCCGTGCCTGTTTGCAGTGTGAGCATTAGTTTCTTCACACACACTCCCCACCCCTGAACCTGGGCTGGCCTTGTATCTTGGCTTTGATCAGTAGAAAGTGATGGAGTATGAATTCCAGAACCTAAGCCATAAGGGGCTTTGCAGCTTTTACTCTCCCATTCTGGAACACTGAGGCCACCATGGCAAAGACGTCCAGGCTAGCCTCACTAAAAATGAGAGCCCCTGTGGAGAGCCGAGTGAGGCACCCCAGCCAGCAGCTGGTCCTGGCTCCAGCCATGTAGAGGAGGCCGTCTTGGACTTTCCAGCCCCAAACGGGCTATCAGATAACTCAACCACTTGACTGATCCCAGGCAAGATCACCAGTAGAACTGCCAGATTGCCAACCCATGTAGTCAAGAGAAATCATAAATTGTTGTTAAACTACTAAGTTTGCGCTTTTTTTTTTTTTCTGCAATAGATAAATGAAACACCACTCTTGCCACTATACCTTCTCCTTCACAGCCTTCATCTCTGTAAATGTCACCTCCATTCTTCCAATTGCTCACACCAAAAAACTTGGAGTTCCTTGATTCCTCCCTTTTTCTCATCTAATCCTTCAGCAAATGATATATCATTACCTTCAAAATGTATCCAGACGCCTATACTTACCACCTCCATTGCTACCACACTGCGCCAAACTGCATCATCTCTTGCCTGGATTACTGCAGGGGCCTCCACCTTGGTCTCTCTGCTTCCATCCTGGCTCCCCTCCACTGTGTTCTCCAGCCAGCAGTGAGCGATCCTTTTAGAGTTTAAGTCAAATCCCATCACTCCTCTGCTCAAAGGACTCCAGGGACTTCACATTTCACTCAGAGTAAAAGTTAAAATCTTTACTGTGGCCTCAAGACCCCACATGATTTGGCCTTCTTCTCTCTCCCCCTTGTTCACCCTGTTTCAGCCACTGTAGCCTCTTTTCTGTCCCTTAAATAAACTAATTGGCTTCCTATCTCAAGCCCTTTGCACTTACTCTCCCTTCTGTGTAAATGGTCTTCCCCAGAGACTCACATAACTCACTTCACGTGTCTGCTCAGATGTCACTTTATTGAAGAAGCCTTCCCTGGTCATATAGAGCCCACTACTCCATCCCAACCCAAACCCCAAGCTCCATCAATTTCTAGCTCTCTTACCCTGTTTTGGACTCCTCCACAGCAGTCAACACCACCTGACATATTACATTTTTCTTTGTTTGTTTTTTATCTGTTTTCTCCCATTAGAATATAAACTCCATGAGGACAGGGACTTCATCTGGTTATTCACTCCAGGATCTCCGGTGCCTATTACCTATCAAAAAGAACGTATTCGATATAGTTTTGCTGAATGAATGAAAGCAGAAGTGTATTGTATTAGTTTTCTATTGCTGCTGTAACAAACTACTACAAACTTGGTGACTTAGAACAAATTTATTATCTTATAGTTCAGGAGATCAGAAGTCCAAAAAAAACCATGTCTCGCCTGGCTAAAATCAAGGTGTTGGCAGGACTGCATTCTTGCCAGCGAAGCTGTCAGGGAGAACTCGTCTCCTTACTTTGTCCAGCTTCTAGAGGCTGCCCACATTCTTTGCATGATGACTTCCTTCCATCCTCAAAGCCAGCAATGATTGATTGAGTCTTCCTCACAGGGCATCATTCTGATGGCTTCCATCATCACATCTCCTTCTCCATCTCAGGCCCTCCCTCTTTCATGAATAAAGACCGTTGTGATTACATTGGGCTGACCCAGATAATCTAGGATAATCTTACCTTCTTAATATCCTTAATTTAATCACATCTGCAAAGTCCCTTTTGCCTTGAAAAGTAACATAGTGACAGGTTCCAGGGATTAGGATGTAAACCTCTTTGGAGGGGTGATTATCTTGCCTACCACAGGTATTTACCAAGAAACTAATGAAGCTTCAATTCAAGCCCACTAACACAAGCCCCTCCTAAGACCCAGGAAAGGGCCCTAGTGATCTGTTCACATGGTCATATGTTTTTTTGAAAATTTACAAAAGTAAGATATTTTAACTGTAATTGGTTAAGTTTTCTGTTTCTTTCCACTCTGACTTCCCCTCTGTTGCACTGTTGCTCCTGTTGGGTGGCATTGGCATAGACCTGGGCATCTGGGGGATATAGTCACTAAGAGGAAGTTGAGTTGGGTTTAGTGAGATATGTTTATGTGGTTTGTAGTAACTTCCATGTATAGTTAAGTTAGTGTTAGCCTTCCTGGTACAGTAGTGGTTTCCAGAAATACTACAGCTGCCCAATGTTGTAATGTAAGGTTGCAAGGCCAGAGGTCCTATTGCGATATGAGCAGATCCTGTGGCATCTGGAAGTATGTGGTGGTAGAGAAAACAAGATTTCAAATGTAGAGAAGCAGAAGGTAGTCTGTGGGAAATTCTTCCATTCATCAGACGTATAAAATGGTAAGCAGACAATTTTAGTTCTCATCACTGTGTAGCCAAAGCAGAAGTGCTTTCCTGTCAAGAATATACTGAGTAACGCAATATGTAGTAGATCATTTGGAAAGATGTTCACAGTCATTCTTCCCGTCACTGCACAAATGCCTTTTGCAGTGTGACATTGTTGCTCTTTCCCTCAAGATGTGGAGTCTGTCCCCATCTCTTGGCTGGAGCTGGCCTTGTGACTTGCTCTGACTAATAGAATGTGGCAGAAATGATGTGGGAGTTTCAAGCCTAGACCTCAAGAGGCCTTGCAGCTTCTGCTGTCAGCCTTTACTGTATAAAGAAGCTCTCCCATTGCTGTATAAAGAAGCCCAAACCAGCTTTCCTGAGGATAAGAGGCCTCATGGAGAGAAGAACCCAACCAAGAGCCAACACCAACCACCAGACATCTGAGTGAGGCCATCTCAGTCCATCCAGCCTCAGTCCAGCCACAAGATGACTATCGCTGCATGACTGATCCCTAGCAGAAGAACCATCCACCTGATCCTGGTCTATATTGCTGACCCACAGAAACATAAGTGAATAAAATATTTGTTGTTTTAAGAACTGGATTTTGGGGCAGTTTGTTACACAATAATAATTAACTGATGCACAGCATATACATACAAATACACCATACATTTCTCTTTTTTATGAGGATCTGGTGAAATAAAATTTATCAGAGTTTCTGTGTTTAACTCTCTTGCTGTTTGAGATAATAGACAGACATTGATGAAAATAACCTAAAATTTATAACATGCATATGAGGACATCAGTGTTCAACTGGTTAATGAGTATCATCAATTCAAAGATTAGTCACTAAGCATGGGCTGCAGCAGGTCAGTGGCCAGGGCAGCCTCCATGGCTATCTACAGATTTTCTTCAGGACAAATGATGTGAGGGTTGGTATATTAGTGGGGGAAGACAGAAATGGAAATAAATACTATGAAGACAGCAAGAAGTTTTTTGGCTGTCACCAGTGGGTTATATATACTACTGAAATGAATGGCAAAAACACATTCTGGGATGTGGATGGAAGCATGGTGCCCCCTGAATGGTATCGTTGACTTCACTGTATGAGTGATGATCCTCCAACAACAAAACCACCTATTGCTTGTACATTCATTTGGAACAAACCATAAAATCAACATGAGTGGCACTCCACAACAATATATACCTTATTCCACCACTAGAAAGAAGATTCAGGAGTGGGTCCCACCTTCAATACCTTACAAGTAAAGACAATGAAAAACAATTTAAACATGTAAAATATAGGGCTTTTTGTGTAATTGCACCGTTACTGCTTACTGTTAACTTGATTAAAATTGTTTGATTGAAAAAAAAAAAAAAGATTAGTCACTGCACAAGAAAATGCAAAGTGCCCTGAAATTATTCAGCTTACGTATGAAAGAAATCTGATAGGCGTTTTCCCAAATTTGACAATCTAAAATTTTACTCATTTTAAATAATTAATTAATTAATTAATTAATTTTTGGCTGTGTTGGGTCTTCGTTGTTGTGCATGAGTCTTCTCTAGTTGCGGTGAGCAGGGGCTACTCTTTCGTTGCAGTGTGCAGGCATCTCATTGCGGTGGCTTGTCTTGTTGCGGAGCACAGGCTCTAGGCGCGTGGGCTTCAGTAGTTGTGGCACGCGAGCTCAGTAGTTGTGGCTCGCGGGCTCTAGAGCACAGGCTCAGTAGCTGTGGCGCATGGGCTTAGTTGCTCCACGGCATGTGGGATCTTCCCGGACCAGGGCTTGAACCCCTGTGCCCTGCATTGGCAGGTGGATTCTTAACCACTGCACCACCAGGGAAGCTCTAAAATTTTACTCATTTTTTAATTATAAAAATACATTAAAAATTTTTAATATATGTAAAAGAATAAAACTTCACTCATCAAAAATGAGAAAGAAACTCAACAGGGAATATTATAAAATCATTGTCATATGAAGAGATGACTGAAGAGTTTGCAGCCAAAAAATGCATGAAAAAAGGTATCAGAGAAAGGTGTCGACACCATCAATTAATAAAAATAATATTTTCTGAATGTTTGTGATGTTTGTGGTATTTACCACTTTTTTAAAATTTGTGGTTTGTAGTGATTTATTTTCTTATTCTAAATAAATACTAATTTAGGTATCTAATTTTTTTACTTGAAGTTTTGTGAGGTTTTTTTTTTCCTTAAGGGGACCTCCCCAGTTGTACCTTGTTCAGCCCCCTGAAACGTGGATCTGCCTGTGAATGAATGAATGAGCCCAAGTTCTAGTCCACAGAAATTTATGCAGAAAGAACCCCAGGGCCTCTTCCTCAGAAGGAGGCTCTGGATGTGATAGTCTTAGTCACTCTTGTGTACCTGGCATGTCCACAGGAGAGGCAGATGATAAACACAAATGTGAGGCTTTTCGAATGTCAATGTTAACCCAAAGTGCAGCTTGAAAGGACCTTTCGGACACTACCTCCATGTAAGAGATTAGTTGGCCTGAGATTTTGGGGCAGGGAGCAAAGAACCAGAGTGTCCCCAAGACCTATTTGCATCAGGAGAGAGAAACGGAGGAAAGGGAGCAACTTGGGATGGGCTGAGCCAACCATGCAGCTTGGTTAAATATCTATTGAGCATCTGCTACATGCCAGGCACTGTTCCATACTCTGGAACAAAACACTCAAAAATCTCTGCCCTCCTTGTGCTGACATGGCAGGTGTGGGGATGGCAGTGTAGGAGGAAGGAGAGAACAATAAACACTTTAAAAAATGTGTACAGGGGACATCCCTGATGGCGCAGTGGTTAAGACCCCACGCTCCCAATGCAGGGAGCCAAGGTTTGATCCCTGGCCAGGGAACTAGATCCCGCATGCTGCAACTAAGAGTTCGCATGCCACAACTAAGGAACCTATGTGCCGCAACTAAGGAGCCCGCCTGCCACAACTGACACAGTGCAATGAAATAAATAAATTTTAAAAATAAAAATAAATAAAAAGGTATATATATTACATTAGAAAGTGGGAAGTGCAAAGGTAAAAAATAAAGCAGGGTGAGGGAGTTGGAAAGTAGTGTGTGATGGGGGTGCAGCTTTCAATAGGGAATTAGGGAAGGCCTCAGTGGAAGTTGAGCTAAGATTTGAAGGACATGAGGGAGGGAGCCCTGTGGCTATCTGAGGGAGAAATGTGATCTGTGACAGGCAGAGGGAGCAACGTGGCCAAAGGTCCTGTGGCAGGAGTATACTTGGCAAGCTTGAGGAACAGTTTCAAGGCCTGGCTGCTAAAAGGAATGAATGAGGTGGAAGTAGGAGAAGGAATCTGAGAGGTAATGGGGGTCAGAGCTCATGGAGCCTTGTAATCATTTGCAGGGACTGAGGAGGATGGACACCATAGGCGGGTTTTGAGCAGAGGAGCAGTGATGTCATCTGGCTGCTGTGGAGAGAACAGATGGGGGACAAAGGCAGAAGCAGGGAGCCAGTGGAGACCATTGCCATAATCCAGGGTGAAAGGGGGTCAGATTCTAGATATATTTTGAAGGTAGAACCAACAGGATTTGCTGGATTGATATGTGAGAGAAAGAAGAGGGGAGAAGGACCACCTCAAAGTTTATGGCCTGAGCACCTGCACCGAATTGCCGTTACTGAGATGGGGAGGATTGCAGCAGGAGCAGAACGAAGCCTAACTCTGGAATCGCTAGGATGAGCTACAAGGGCCAGAGGGGGTTCTACCTCAAAGGTAACTGGGCCTCTGGTGTGCCAGGGTCTGACTTAATCCACGGTGCAGTTAACAGCCCCAGAACGCAGAACAGGTGATCCCTGCTTGGGAAACCATTTCCACCTCTTTCACATACTTGTAGTTGGTAAGTGAACCCACTGCCAGCACATTTTTCAGCTGTTCATTAAAATGGGTTGTTCTTGAGCATTTTCAGTTGTAAAAGGTTGAATTGGACATGGACAAAGATTGCCTTAAAATAAGTAATGCCACATAAAAAATGAAGCATGAGAATTGAAAACATATGTCCACCTAAAAACGTCTCTCTATATATCCATAGCAGTATTAGTCACAATAGCCAAAAAGTATCCATCAACTGATGAATGGATAAACAAAATGTGATGTATCCGTACAATGGAGTATTACTTGAAAATAAAAAGAAATGAAGTACTGGCATATGCTATAACATGGATATACCTTGAAAACATTATTCAAAGTGAAAGAAACCAGTTACTAAAGACCACATATTATATAATTCCATTTATATGAAATATCCAGGATAGGCAAAACTGTAGAGACAGAGGCAGATGGGTGGTTGCCTGGTAGTGGGGAGTTTGGGAGAAAATGAGGAATAACTACTGATGTGTTCAGAGCTTCTTTTTGGGGGTGATGAAAATGTTCTAAAATTGATTATGTTGATTATTCAAGTCTGAGACTATACAAAAAATATTGAATTGTGCACTTCATTAATTTATTTTTAAACCTTTTATTTTATTTTATTGGCTGTGCCTCATGGCTTGCGGGATCCTAGTTCCCAGACCAGGGATCGGACCCGGGCCCTGGCAGTGAAAGTGCAGAGTCCCAACCACTGGACCACCAGGGAATTTCCTGAATTGTGCACTTAAAATTGGGGAATTGTATGGTAGATGAATTACATCTCAAAGCTGTTATTTTTTAAAAGCTTTTTTGAAAATGCCCACACTAATTTCCCTAAGGGAGCTGTTACTGCAGAACACCTCACGTGAGCAAGTGTCACGGCCTGACATTGAGACCAATCAGACCACAAATGACTCCAGCCAATCACACTTGGCAATGCTCAGTCACGCGCTGGTCACAGGGAACTGTCAGTACTTAATACTGATCATGGGAGTTTGGGCTGACAAAGCTAATTAATTACCCATAGCATATACAGCGGTGGTTAAGGGCACAGGCCCTGCAATGGGACAAACTGATTTTGAACCTCCGCTCTGTCTTATGACCATTGGCAAGTTAGCCTCTCTCAGCCTCAGTGTCCTCATCTGTAAATAAGAGATGATAATATCTACCCCATAGGGAGGTTAAGGGGATTAAATGCAATACTTTTGTAGAACAATTAGTACAGTGCCTAGAACTAAGTAAAGGATCAGTAAATGGTAGCTGGAATTATTGTTAATAATGTGTAAAGAGCACTGAGCACAGGGCCTGCATATAAAAAGCGCTCAAAACACAGAATGATTTTTTTTTTAATTACCTTTTTTATTTTATTTATTTATTTTGGCTGTGTTGGGTCTTTATTGCTGTGCGCGGGCTTTCTTTAGTTGTGGCCAGCGGGGGCTACTCTTCATTGTGGTTCATGGGCTTCTCAGTGCGGTGGCTTCTCTTGTTGTGGAGCATGGGCTCTAGGCGTGTGGGCTTCAGTAGTTGCAGCACGCGGGCTCAGTAGTTGCAGCATGTGGGCCCTAGGGTGCACGGGCTTCAGTAGTTGTGGTGCACAGGCTCAGTAGTTTTGGCTCGCAGGCTCTAGAGCACAGGCTCAGTAGTTGTGGCGCACGGGCTTAGTTGCTCCGTGGCATGTGGGATCTTCCCGGGCCAGGGCTCAAACCCGTGTCCCCCTGCATTGGCAGGTGGGTTCTTAACCACTGCGCCACCAGGGAAGTCCCAGAATGATTAAAGTCATACTTTTCACAGGAAAAAATGTTTATGAGACAGAATAAACTTTACAGATAAGGACAGAAAATTTGAATTCTGTTGCTTAAGGACAAGAGTAGGTGACTTTGGGAGACTGCTACTTGCCCCGACCTGGCTCCTCTGTAGCAAATACTCACACAGCCTAAAGCACTGACTTTGCCCTTGAGCCTCTTTGCCAGCCCCCCCGCCCCCCGAGTCACTAATGAGCAAATCCAAGCTTCCGGAAGCTCCTAGGAGAACATTCAGCTAAGAAACTGGAGTTTTTGTTGAGGACCCCAGACAGGAAATGCCATTGTCCCTCCAAAGCATATTCTAAGACAGGAAACTAGAAAAGGAACTCAAAGCAGAAAATAACTGCAGTTGATTATCCCAGGAATGCAGGGGGCATTTCAACAGCAAAAAATCTATTTATGTAATATACCACACTGTGTGTTTAAAGGAGAAAAATGTGATCATCTCAATACCAGCATGAAAAAGTAGGTGATAAAACTCATACTTATTTATGATTAAACATTAGTAAACCAGAACTAAAGGGAAATTCCTGTTCTTGATATATCTCCCCATATGAAACAAAACTTTTTTCTTAAAATTTATTTATTATTTATTTTTGGCTGTGTTGGGTCTTCGTTGCTGCGCACGGGCTTTCTTTAGTTGCGGCGAGTGGGGGCCACTCTTCGTTGCGGTGCGCAGGCTTCTCATTGTGGTGGCTTCTCTTATTGCAGAGCATGGGCTCTAGGTGAGCAGGCTCAGTAGTTGTGGCTCGCAGGCTCTAGAGCGCAGGCTCAGTAGTTGTGGCGCACGGGCTTAGTTGCTCCGCGGCATGTGGGATCTTCCCGGACCAGGGCTCAAACCCGTGTCCCCTGCATTGGCAGGCAGATTCTTAACCTCTGTGCCACCAGGGAAGTCCCGAGACAAAACTTAATAGTGAAATAATAGAACTATTCCCAAACCAGGAACAAGGCAAGGATGCTATCATTCTTACTATTTGATATTATAACGGTAGCAACTGATTTTCAACAAAGGTCCCAAGACCACTCAATGGGGAAAGAATAGTCTTTTCCACAAATGGTACTGGGACAACAGAATATCTAAAAGAATGAAGCTGAACTCTTAGCTCACACCATCTACAGAAACGAAATCAAAATGGATTGAAAACCTAAATGTAAGAGCTAAAACTGTAAAACTCTTAGAAGAAAACATAGGTGTAAATCTTCATGACCTTGGATTAGGCAACAATTTCTTACATATGACACCAAAGGCATGGGCAACCAAAGAAAAAAATAGATAGATTGGGCTTCATCAAAATAAAAACTTCTGTGCTTTAAAGGACACTATTGTGAAAACGAAAAGACATCCCACGGAATGGGAGAAAATATTTGAACATCATATATCTGATTAGGGTCTAGAATATATAAAGAATTCTTACAACTCAACAATGAAAAGACAAATACCCATTTTAAAAATGGACAAAGGATTCAAACAGACTTTTCTCCAAAGAAGACATGCAAATGGACAACAAGCCCATGAAAATGTGCTCAGCATCACTAGACATTAGGGAAGTGCAGATCAAAATCACGAGATACTACTTCACGCCCACTAGGATGGCTATTTTTTAAAAATGGCTAATTTTTTTAAAAAATAAATTTATTTATTTATTTATTTATGGCTGCGTTGGGTCTTCGTTGCTGTGCGCGGGCTTCTCATCGTGGCGGCTTCTGTTTTTGCGGAGCATGGGCTCTAGGCGCGTGGGCTTCAGTAGCTGTGGCTCAAAGGCTCTAGAGCGCAGGCTCAGTAGTTGTGGCGCACGGGCTTAGTTGCTCCGCAGCATGTGGGATCTTCCTGGACCAGGGCTCAAACCCAAGTCCCCTACATTGGCAGGCGGATTCCAAACCACTGCACCACCAGGGAAGCCCCCAAAATGGCTAATTTTTTTTAAATGGAAAATAACAAGTGTTGGCAAAGATATGGAGAAATTGGAAATTTCATTCATTGCTGGCAGAAATGTAAAATAGTCCAGCCATTGTGGAAAACATTTTGGCAGTTCATCAAAAAATTAAACATAGAATTACCATATGACCCAGCAGTTCCATTCTGAGGTATATATCTAAGAGAACTGAAAATGTGTTTGTACAAAAACTTGTGCATGAATGTTCATAGCAGCATTATTCATAGTAGCCCAAAAGCAGAAACACAGATGTCCATCGACTGATGAATGGCTAAACAAAATGGTATATTATTCAGCCAAAAAAAGGAATGATGTCCTGATACATGCTACAATGTGAATGATCTTTGAAAACATTATGCTAAGTTTAAGAAGCCAGACACTACTACTGAAGACCGCACACCTAGAGCCCGTGCTCCGCAACAAGGGAAGCCACCACAATGAGAAGCCCATGCACTGCAACGAAGAGTAGCCCCCGCTCACCACAACTAGAGAAAGCCTGCGCACAGCAACAAAGACCCAACTCAGCCAAAAATATAAATAAATAAAATTTTTTTTAAATGGTGAATTTTATGGTATGTGAATTATATATCAACTTAAAAAACTCTGCGAGTAGTTAAAAAACTGAAATTGAAAAATCCAGTTCCAGCAATTCCACTTCTTGGTACACAGTCTAGAGACACACACACTCCCTATGCACCAGGAATGCATATAAGCACGGTTACTTCAGTGATGAAAAATGGCCACAAATTCTCTTCAGTCCCTCCTTTCAAAATGTGGGGTCTCTTTTCCCACCCTTTGAATTTAAACTGGTCTCTTGACTCACTTTAACCAATAGAATGCAACACAAGTGACTATTGCCAAGTTTTGAGCGAGGCCTCAGGAGACCTTCTGCACTTATTTTCTTGGAACATTTCCACCATCATAGGACAAAGTCCAGCTGGAAAAAGAGGGCCAGACATCACAACTGAGGTTCCAGACATGTGAGTGAGGCCGTAGTGGGCCATCCCGCCAAGCTGCCAGCTGACTACAGCCACTAAGTGAGTCCAGGTAAGATCAGAAGAACCATCTTGTCAACCCATGGAATCATGAGAAATAACAAACTGTTATTGCTTTAAGCCACAACGTTTTAGGAATGCTTGGCTACCCAGTAATGGCTAACTGATACAATACTGAGGCCTTGTTTGCATGATCAAAAAACTAGGAAGCAACCCAAGTGCAGGCTGGATGGTGTAGTGGGTAAGAGCCTGAAGTTTGGCCTCTGACTTGGGCCCCAAATCCCACCCTGCCACTTACCAGCTGTGTGATGATAAATTTATTTGATTTATCCCTATGTCCTCCTAGGTCCTTGTAAGAATTCAAGGGGTTAATACACCTATAGGACTTGGAATAGTTTCTGGTAGAGAGGAATACTATTAAGTGTTGACTGTTGGTATTGGCTATTGATATGGTCACCAACAAAGTGTGGTTTATGTATGTGTTGGAGGGACTTCCCTGGTGGTGCAGAGATTAAGAATCCGCCTGCCAATGCAGGGAACACAGGTTCGAGCCCTGGTCCGGGAATATCCCACATGCCGTGGAGCAGCTAAGCCTGTGCGCCACAACTACTGAGCCTGCGCTCTAGAGCCCGCTCGCCTAGAGCCCGTGCTCTGCAACAAGAGAAGCCACCGCAATGAGAAGCCCAGGCGCAGCAACGAAGAGTAGCCCCAGCTCGCCGCAACTAAAGAAAGCCCACACGCAGCCAAAAAATAATTAATTAATTAATTAATTAAATATATATATATATATATATATATATATATGTGGTAGGCGATAAAGGAGTAAATTTCTTGTATACCAACTTGGACAATTCTCAAAAATATATGATTGTATTGGAAAAAGCAAGTCATAGGACTATAACATTTACGTAAAGGTATTTTTAAAATACAGGGAGGAGGACATAAATACACCTCAGAGCATTTGCCTCTTTGAAGGCAAAGATAGGAATGGCTATCTAAGTAGAAATCAAGAAGGAGTTTTGCTTTATTTTATAAATTTATTTATTTATTTTTGGCTGCGTTGGGTCTTCATTGCTGTGCGTGCAGGCTTTCTGCAGTTGCGGTGAGCGGGGGCTGCTCTTCATTGCGGTGTGTGGGCTTCTCATTGCAGTGGCTTCTCTTGCTGCGGAGCACGGGCTCTAGGCACGTGGGCTTCAGTAGTTGTGGCACGTGGGCTCAGTAGTTGTGGCTTGCGGGCTCTAGAGCGCAACCTCAGTAGTTGTGGTGCACGGGTTTAGTTGCTCCGTGGCATGTGGGATCTTCCTGGTCCAGGGCTTGAACCCGTGTCCCCTGCATTGGCAGGTGGATTCTTAACCGCTGTGCCACCAGGGAAGTCCAGGAAGGATTTTTGCTTTAATCACAATGTTCTTTTTTCTTATTATACAAAAAGACACTAGTTGTATAATTTTTAAAAAGTTATGCATAGGAAAAAGACTAGAAGCAAAGAAGTTAAAATGCCAACATTGGTTAATTTGGTTTGGTGAGAATATGAGTGTTTTTTTCTTCCTTATTCTTTACTGCCTCCCCAGCCCCTACCCGAATTCCTGTATTAATTACAATAGTTCCGAATCCTTCCTTTTCTGCAGCATCCGCTTGGGGACCTGATCTTCCCGGGCCAGTCCTGACATCTGCCTTGTCACAGGCAGGCTCAGCCCCATGTGCATAGCACCTGGCGCTGCTATCCAAGGCCTCCCTGCTCGGGCCCACCCAGGCCCACAGGTGGCTGTATTGTTGCCAAGGCTTCAGATCTCAGGCTTTGATCCTTAACGTGCTCGAAGAACAGCTCCTTAGTTTCGCTCATCGGAATTTAAGGGGTTCCCCTTCCTCCAGCTCCCCCAGCAAGGGGCCCTAGCACCCTCCTGCAAGCAGCTGAGGGGAAACCATGGGGAGGGGTGTTTGTACAGGAGGTGTCTGGGAAAGGGGGGAGCACAACAGAGGCACACGCCAGAGGCGATTTCCTTCATGGCAGATGCCGAATGGAGGACTTTATCGGGCTCTTTAAATTTTTAAAGACTTGTTGGTGATGTTTTGTCTTGCTGTCACTATGTTATTGAGGAGGGCAGACAAATCAGCTTTGGTGTTCTCAACTATTGTGTATAAGGGTGTGAAAGTAAAGGCTGTTGCAGGGCCTACAGAATACAGGTTAGTGGAGTCCAGGTGGAAATTGGCAATCAAGAGAATTGTTTGCCTCTCTAACAGAATGGTTCCTGGATTCTTCTGTTTGGACACTTTTGTCTTCTCAGGCCTGGGTTTTATATCCAAAGGGAGATCCTGAAGTTGTTCTTTCTGGTTTTGATTGATAGGTTCTGGATTAGGCACTCTGGAAAATAGTAAGTTCAGATAAGACTGGTTTTTTTTCCTTTTTTAATAGATCTTTATTGGAGTATAATTGCTTCACAATACCGTGTTAGTTTCTGTTGCACAACAAAGCAAATCAGCCATATGCATACATATGTCCCCATATCCCCTCCCTCTTGAGCCTCCCCCCATCCTCCCTATCCCACCCCTCTAGGTCATCGCAAAGCACTGAGCCAACCTCCCTGTGCTATGCTGCTGCTTCCCACCAGCCAACTATTTTACATTCAGTAGTGTATATATGTCTATGCTACTCTCACTTCGCCCCAGCTTCGTCCTTCCATCCCATGTCATCAAGTCCATTCTCTGTGTCTACCTCTTTATTCTTGTCCTGCACCCTGCAACTAGGTTCATCAGTACCTTTTTTTTTTTTTTAGATTCCATATATATGCGTTAACATATGGTATTTGTTTTTCTCGTTTTGACTTACTTCATTCTGTATGACAGACTCTAGGTCCATCCACATCACTACAAATAACTCGATTTCGTTTCTTTCTATGGCTGAGTAATATTCCAGTGTGTGTATATATATATATATATATATATATATATATATGCCACATCTTCTTTATCTGTTCATCTGTCAGTGGACATTTAGGTTGGTTCCATGTCCTGGCTATTGTAAATAGAGCTGCAGTGAACATTGTGGTGCATGTCTCTTTTTGAATTATGGTTTTCTCAGGGTATATGCCCAGTAGTGGGATTGCTGGGTCATATGGTAGTTCTATTTTTACTTTTTTAAGGAACCTCCATACTGTTTTCCATAGTGATTGTATCAATTTATACTCCCACCAACAGTGTAGGAGGGTTCCCTTTTCACCACACCCCTTCCAGCATTATTGTTTCTAGCTTTTTTGATAATGGCCATTCTGACCAGCGTGAAGTGATACCTCATTGTAGTTTTGATTTGCATTTCTCTAATAATTAGTGATGTTGAGCATCTTTTCATGTGTCTCTTGGCCATCTGTATGTCCTTCTTGGTGAAATCTCTATTTAGGTCTTCTGCCCATTTTTTAACTGGATTGTTTGTTTTTTGGATATTGAGCTCCATGAGCTGTTTGTATATTTTGGCAATTAATCCTTTGTCTCTTGTTTCATTTGCAAATATTTTCTCCCATTCTGAGGGTTGTTTTTTTGTCTTGTTTATGGTTTTCTTTGCTGTGCAAAAGCTTTTAAGTTTAATTAAGTCCCATTTGTTTATTTTTGTTTTTATTTCTGTTACTCTAGGAGATGGGTCAAAAAAGATCTTGCTGTGGCTTATGTCAAAGAGTGTTTTTCCTATGTTTTCCTCTGAAAGTTTTATAGTGTCTGGTCTTACATTTAAGTCTTTAATCCATTTGGAGTTTATTTTTGTGTATGGTGTTAGGGAGTGTTCTAATTTCATTCTTTTACATGTAGCTCTCCAGTTTTCCCAGCACCACTTATTGAAGAGGCTGTCTTTTCTCCATTGTATGTTCTTGCCTCCTTTGTCATAAATTAGGTGCCCATATGTGCATGGCTTTATCTCTGGGCTTTCTATCCTGTACCATTGATCTATAATTTTGTTTTTGTGCCAGTACCATACTGTCTTGATTACTGTAGCTTTGTAGTATAGTTTGAAGTCAGGGAACCTGATTCCTCCAACTCCGTTTTTCTTTCTCAAGATTGCTTTTGCTATTTGGGGTCTTTTGTGTTTCCATACGAATTGTAAGATTTTTTGTTCTAATTCTGTGAAGAATGCCATTGCTAGTTTGATAGGGTTTGCATTGAATCTGCAGATTGCTTTGGGTAGTATAGTCATTTTCACAATATTGATTATTCCAATCCAAGAACATAGTATATTTCTCCATCTGTTTATGTCATCTTTGATTTCTTTCATCAGTGTTTTATAGTTTTCAGAGTACAAGTCTTTAGCCTCCTTAGGCAGGTTTATTCCTAGGTATTTTATTCTTTTTGTCACAGTGGTAAATGGGAGTGTTTCCTTAATTTCTCTTTCTGATTTTTCGTTGTTGGTGCATAGGAATGCCAGAGATTTCTGTGCATTAATTTTGTATCCTGCAACCTTACCAAATTCATTGATTAGTTCTAGTAGTTTTCTGGTGGCATCTTTAGGATTTTCTATGTATAGTATCATGTCATCTGCAAATAGTGACAGTTTTACTTCTACTTTTCCAATTTGTATTCCTTTTATTTTTCTTCCCTGATTGCTGTGGCTAGGACTTCCAAAACTATGTTGAATAAGAGTGGCGAGAGTGGACATCCTTGTCTTGTTCCTGATCCTAGTGGAAATGCTTTCAGTTTTTCACCATTGAGTATGATGCTTGCTGTGGGTTTGTCATATATGGCCTTTATTATGTTGAGGTAGGTTCCCTCTATGCCCATTTTCTGCAGAGTTTTTATCATAAATGGGTGTTGAATTTTGTCAAAAGCTTTTTCTGCATCTATTGAGATGATCATATGGTTTTTATTCCTTAATTTGTTAATGTGGTGTATCACATTGATTGATTTGCATATATTGAAGAATCCTTGCATCCGTGGGATAAATCCCACTTGATCATGGTGTATGATCCTTTTAATGTGCTGTTGGATTCTGTTTGCTTGTATTTTGTTCAGGTTTTTTGCACGTATGTTCATCAGTGATATTGGTCTATAATTTTCTTTTTTTGTGATATCTTTTTCTGGTTTTGGTATCAGGGTGATGGTGGCTTTGTAGAATGAATTTGGGAGTGTTTCTCCCTCTGCAATTTTTTGGAAGAGTTTGAGAAGGATCGGTGTTAGCTCTTCTCTAAATGTTTGGTAGAATTTGCCTGTGAAGCCATCTGGTCCTGTACTTTTGTTTGTTGGAAGATTTTTAATTACGGTTTCAATTTCATTACTTGTGATAGGTCTGTTTATATTTTCTAATTCTTCCTGGTTCAGTCTTGGAAAATTGTACCTTTCCAAGAATTTGTCCATTTCTTCGTGGTTGTCCATTTTATTGGCATATAGTTGTTTGTAGTAGTCTCTTATAATCCTTTGTATTTCTGCAGTGTCAGTTGTGATTTCTCCTTTCTCATTTCTAATTTTATTGATTTGTGTCCTCTCCCTTTTTTTCTTGATGAGTCTGGCTAAGGGTTTATCAATTTTGTTTATCTTCTCAAAGAACCAGCTTTTAGTTTTATTGATCTTTGCTATAGTTTTCTTCATTTCTATTTCATGTATTTCTGCTCTGATCTTTATGATCTCTTTCCTTTTACTGACTTTGGGTTTTCTTTGTTCTTCTTTCTCTAGTTGTTTTAAGTGTAGGGTTAGATTGTTTATTTGAGATTTTTCTTGTTTCCTTTTTTTTTTAACTTATTTTATTATTTTTTTGGCTGTGTTGGGTCTCCACTGCTGAGTGCAGGCTTTCTCTAGTTGCAGCAAGCAGGGGCTACTCTTCGTTGCAGTGTGCTGTCTTCTCATTGCAGTGGCTTCTCTTGTTGCAGAGCATGGGCTCTAGGTGCACGGACTTCAGTAGTTGTGGCTCGCGGGCTCTAGAGTGCAGGTTCAGTAGTTGTGGCACATGGGCTTAGTGGTTCTGCGGCATGTGGGTTCTTCCCGGACCAGGGATCGTACCTGTGTCCCCTGCATTGGCAGGAGGATTCTTAACCACTGCACCACCAGGGAAACCCCTTTCTTGTTTCTTGAGGTGAGACTGAATTGCTATAAACTTCCCTCTTAGAACTGCTTTTGCCGCGTCCCATAGGTTTTGAGTTGTTATGTTTTTGTTGTCATTTGTTTCTATGTATTTTTTAAATTTCTTCTTTGACTTCTTCAGTGATCTCTTGGTTATTTAGTAGTGCACTGTTTAGCCTCCATGTATTTGTGTTTTTTACAGTTTTTTTCCTGTAATTGATTTCCAATCTCATAGTGTTGTGGTCAGAAAAGATGCTTGATACAATTTCAATTTTCTTAAATTTTCCGAGGCTTGATTTGTGACCCAAAATGTGATATATCCTGGAGAATGTTCCGTGTGCACTTGAGAAGAAAGTGTATTCTGCCACTTTTGGGTGGAATGTTCTATAAATATCAGTTAGATGTATCTGGTCTATTGTGTCATTTAAAGCTTGTGTTTCCTTATTTATTTTCTATTTGGATGATCTGTCCATTGGTGTAAATGGGGTGTTAAAAGTCTGTTACTATTATTGTATTACTGTCAATTTCTCCTTTCATGGCTGTTAGCATTTGCCTTATGTATTGAGGTGCTCCTATGTTGGGTGCATAACCATTTATAATTGTTACATCTTCTTCTTGGATTGATCCTTTGATCATTATGTAGTGTCCCTCCTTATCTCTTGTAACAGTCTTTATTTTAAAGTCTATTTTATCTGATACAAGTATTGCTACTCCAGCTTTCTTTTGATTTCCATTTGCATGGAATATCTTTTTCCATCCCTTCACTTTCAGTCTGTATGTGTCCCTAGGTCTGAAGTGGGTCTCTTGGAGACAGCATATATATGGGTCTTGTTTTTGTATCCATTCAGCCAGTCTGTGTCTTTTGGTTGGGACATTTAATCCATTTACATTCAGGGTTATTATTGATATATATGTTCGTATTACCATTTTCTTAATTGTTTTGGGTTTGTTTTTGTGGGTCTTTTTCTTCTCTTGTGTTTCCCACTTAGAGAAGTTTCTTTAGTGTTGTAAAGCTAGTTTGGTGGTGCTGAATTCTCTTAGCTTTTGCTTGTCTGTAAAGCTTTTGGCTTCTCCATCGAATCTGAATGAGATCCTTGCTGGATAGAGTAATCTTGGTTGTAGGTTTTTCTCTTTCATCACTTTAAGTATATCCTGCCACTCCCTTCTGGCCTGCAGAGTTTCCACTGAAAAATCAGCTGATAACCTTATGGGGATTCCTTTGTATGTTATTTTTTGTTTTTCCCTTGCTGCTTTTAATATTTTTTCTTTGCATTTAATTTTTGTTAGTTTGATTAATATGTGTCTTGGTGTGTTTTTCCTAGGGTTTATCCTGTATGGGACTCTCTGTGCTTCCTGGACTTGGGTGACTATTTCCTTTTCCATGTTCGGGGAGTTTTCAACTATAATCTCTTCAAATATTTTCTCAGACCCTTTCTTTTTCTCTTCTTCTTCTGGAACCCCTATAATTCGAATGTTGGTGCATTTAGTGTTGTCCCAGAGGTCTCTGAGACTGTCCTCAATTCTTTTCATTCTTTTTTCTTTATTCTGCTCCTTGGCAGTTATTTTCACCATTTTGTCTTCCAGCTCACTTATCTGTTCTTCTGCCTCTGTTACTCATTCCTTCTAGTGTATTTTTCATTTCAGTTATTGTGTTGTTTATCTCTGTTTGTTTGTTCTTTAGTTCTTCTAGATCTTTGTTAAATATTTCTTGTATTTTCTCAATCTGTGCTTCCATTCTATTTAAATGGAATAAATCCAATCTATTTCTGAGATTCTGGATCATCTTTACTATCGTTACTCTGAATTCTTTTTCAGGTAGATTGCCTATTTCCTGTTCATTTATTTGGTCTTGTAGATTTTTACCTTGCTCCTTCATCTGTGACATATTCTTTTGCTGTCTCATTTTTTTTTTTTTTTAATGAGTGGGATTGTGTTCCTGTTCTACTGGTTGTTTAGCCTGAGGCTTCCAACACTGGAGTTTGTAGGCTATTGGGTAGAACTGGGTCTTGGTGCTGAGATGAGGAACTCTGTGAGACCTCACACTGATGAATATTCCCTGGGGTCTGAGGTTCTCTGTTAGTCCAGTGGTTCAGACTTGGAGCTCCCACCACAGGAGCTTCCACCTGACCCCGTGCTGGCAAATCAAGATCCTGCAAGCCACGTGGGGTGGCAGAAAAAAAAAAAAAAGAACAGTAACAGAGTAAAAAATAAAATTAGACTAGGAAACTAACAGATATGTTAGAAAGAATGTAAAAATAAAAATATAGATGAATCAACAACCAGAAGGTACATCAGTACCACAATAGTAAAAAAGAGGAGGAGGGAAAATGAAAGGAAAAAAAAAAAGGAGGGGAGGGGAAAGACCTTGGCTGTGGAGAGCAGAGCCTAAGCAAGGGCGAGGTTTGGGTGGTGGGTGGGGCCAATGCTCAGGACTCACAGGGCTGGAAAACCCCAGGGGGCTGTGGGGGGGTGGGGCTTAGGCTCAAGGGACAGAAGGAGCCCAGGCGTGCCCCCCACCCCTGATCTCAGCACGCGGGGGACCTCACCTGGGAGCCCAGCAGGCTCCCCGTGTCCGAGTGGGCAGGGCAGTCGCCCTCCACTCCTCTCCCCCCTGCCTCTCCTGATCTCCCCTGCCCCAGGAGCACCAGTGTTGTCTGGCCTCAACTTCTCCTTCCCCCTTGCTCCCCCTACGTCCTACTGGTTCACTGTGGGGTTCCTCCCGTCTCCTTGGGGGTTAGAGTTCCCCGCCAGCAGCCGGCAGGCACCCTACTTGTGGGGAGATGCTAACTCCATGTCTTCCCACACAGCCATCTTGACTCCTCCCCCTCAAGACTGGTTTTTAACTCACAAATAAGGCACACTCTTTATAGAAAACTAATAGAAAAAATATATATAGATAAGCCAAAAAAAAAAAAAAGAAAGAAAGAGACCACCTACCATGTCCTACCACCATACTAGGCGTTTGGTATATGTATCAGGAGGAGCTAACTATAAATTCCATGAGAACACAGCCTTTATCTGTTAACGTTTAAAGCCTGGCACTGGCCTTGCTGGAAAATTCTATATCTTGAGCTGGGTGATGATTACACTGGTATATACATATGTAAAAATTCATCCAGATCTACATTTAAGATTTGTGCACTCGGGGCTTCCCTGGTGGCGCAGTGGTTGAGAGTCTGCCTGCCAATGCAGGGGACACGGGTTCGAGCCCTGGTCTGGGAAGATCCCACATGCCGCGGAGCAACTGGACCCGTGAGCCACAACTGCTGAGCCTGCGCGTCTGGAGCCTGTGCTCCGCAGCAAGAGAGGCCGCGATAGTGAGAGGCCCACGCAACGCGATAAAGAGTGGCCCCCGCTTGCCACAACTAGAGAAAGCCCTCACACAGAAACGAAGACCCAACACAGCCATAAATAAATAAATAAATAAATTTAATATTAAGATTTGTGCACTCAACTAAGTGCAAGTTATATCTTAATTAAAAAAAAAAAAAGAAATGTTCTAAGACATGTTCCCCAGAGTTTATGTCTGGTAGTAGGTGTTTTTTGTTTTGTTTTTTTTTTTAAGTTTTTTGTTGTTTTTTTAAATTAATTTATTTATTTTTGGCTGTGTTGGGTCTTCGTTTCTGTGCAAGGGCTTTCTCTAGTTGCGGCAAGCGGGGGCCACTCCTCATCGCGGTGCGCGGGCCTCTCACTATCGCGGCCTCTCTTGTTGCGGAGTACAGGCTCCAGACGCGCAGGCTCAGTAGTTGTGGCTCACGGGCCTAGTTGCTCCACGGCATGTGGGATCTTCCCAGACCAGGGCTCGAACCTGTGTCCCCTGCATTGGCAGGCAGATTCTCAACCACTGCGCCAGCAGGGAAACCCTAGGTGTTTTTAAATCACATAGAGAAACAATTATTTTCCTTTTAATTCTCTTTTAGTCCTTCGAGGAGAAAGTCTCCCTTTGATGTTGATATGTCTTTGATATCTAACACTTCATGATTTCCCTTTTTAAACACAGCTGGTCCCAGGCTCAGCCTCCAGCAGGCAGTAATAACCAGCTAGAATTTAATGATGTTGTGTCTTATTTTCATTGTACTGATTTTTAAATCAGTTACCTTCTAGTCATGGCAGGTGGTATTGGTTTCGCATTTGATGTACTGTAGTAATATTGCTTTTTAAAGTAAATGTTTAAAGTAAATTTGTTTAAATTAAAAGTGAGTTGATTTTATGAAAAATTTTAAGTATAGCATACCCATGGTATAAGGACTGGGCAAAAACAAAGATGATTCTTCAGTGACTGAAGTTTGGAGAAAATGGCTCTAGTAAATTCCATTTGCTATATATATATATACATATACATACTACACATATGTAACAGCACAAATATGCTCTATTATAAATACATATTTTATGTATAAAAGAGCATAAGTTATATTGAGTATGTTTTATATGATATATATTACTTCAATAAATGCATATTAAAATTAAAAAATAAATAAGTAAAAACAAACAACCACCCTCACTTGACTCCACACACACCTTCAGCTACACCCCATTTCCTTATTCCTGTTGAAAGAAAACCTGAAAAGAATTGTCAATACTATACACGCTTCCTCACCTCTTACTCTTCTGTCTAATCCAGTCTGCTTTCTGGGTTGATTCTCCAGTGAAACTGTTCTCCCAGTGATCTCAAACAGCCAAATTCAATGGACATATCTCTGACCACATCCTTCATGGCCTGCCAGCAGCATTTGATCCAGCCGACCACTTCTTTTCTGAAACCCTTTCTTCTGTTGATTTCAATCTTCTGGTTTTCCTTTGACAGGTCTTAGTCCCTCCTGCTCCACCCAGACTTCAAATGTCAGAGTGCCTCGGGGCTAATCCAGTACCTTTAAGGATCATGTTTGGAGATACCCACATTAGTATCTCCAACCCAGCCTAACCTCTTAGCACCAGATACAGATAGCCCATGGCCAACTCGACATCTGCACCCAGCAAGCTCACAGCTCCTCCAGCTTCACAGTCCAGGTGGAACTCTTGATTCCTCCTGCACCTGATTCTACCTCCCTAAATGGCACCACTGTCTATCCAAGCCCCAAACCTAAGAGAAGGCCTTGACTCCTCCTTTCTTCAATCTCAAAATCAGTCTCTCAGCAAGTCTTGTCAATTTTACCCCAAAGCTCTATCGAGAATCTGACCACTTTTCTCTGTCTCCTCTGCAGTAGTCCTAGCCAGGTCCATTGTGTCTCATCTGGACATAGCACCAGCCTCCTCTCTTTTCCATTACTTTCATTCCTCCTGCCCCCAATTCATTTTCATACAGCAGCCAGAAGGAATGTTATAAAATATAAATCAGGCCATATTCCTCCTCTGATTAAAATTCTTCAATAGCTTCCTTTTTATCCTGGAATAAAAGACCATTTTCTGTGGCTATAGAATCCTATATGGTATGTATCTCTCACCTGTTTCTTTACTCTGACCTCATCTCCCTTTCCCTGAAGACTCCCTCTGCTTCAGCCACACTGACTTCTCCTCTGTCCCTGGTTTCTAGAATTTGCCTACCTCAGGACCTTTGCACATGCTGTTGCCTCTGCCTGGAACACTTTCTCCTAGCTTTTCCATGACTGGCTCCTTCTCAACCTTGGTCTTAGCTTCACTGTTGCCTCCTCAGAGCATCTGCCCTAACCAGTCTATCAAAAATGGGCTTCTGGGGCTTCCCTGGTGGCGCAGTGGTTAAGAATCTGCCTGCCAGTTTTCACAGAACTAGAACAAAAAATTTCACAATTTGTATGGAAACACAAAAGACCCCGAATAGCAAAAGCAATCTTGAGAAAGAAAAACGGAGCTGGAGGAATCAGGCTCCCAGACTTCAGACTGTACTACAAAGCTACAATAATCAAGACAGTATGGTACTGGCACAAAAACAGAAATATAGATCAATGGAACAGGATAGAATGCCCAGAGATAAACCCACACACATATGGTCACTTTATCTTTGATAAAGGAGGCAAGAATATACAATGGAGAAAAGACAGCCTCTTCAATAAGTGGTCCTGGGAAAACTGGACAGCTACATGTAAAAGAATGAAATTAGAACACTCCCTAACACCATACACAAAAATAAACTCAAAATGGATTAAAGACCTAAATGTAAGGCCAGACACTATAAAACTCTTAGAGGAAAACATAGGCAGAACACTCTATGACATACATCACAGCAAGATCCTTTTTGACCCACCTCCTAGAGAAATGGAAATAAAAACAAAAATAAACAAATGGGACCTAATGAAACTTAAAAGCTTTTGCACAGCAAAGGAAACCATAAACAAGACGAAAAGACAACCCTCAGAATGGGAGAAAATATTTGCAAATGAAGCAACTGACAAAGGATTAACCTCCAAAATTTACAAGCAGCTCATGCAACTCAATATCAAAAAACAAACAACGCAATCCAAAAATGGGCAGAAGACCTAAATAGACATTTCTCCAAAGAAGATATACAGATTGCCAACAAACACATGAAAGAATGCTCAACATCACTAATCATTAGAGAAATGCAAATCAAAACTACAATGAGGTATCACCTCACACCAGTCAGAACGGCCATCATCAAAAAATCTACAAACAATAAATGCTGGAGAGGGTGTGGAGAAAAGGGAACCCTCTTGCACTGTTGGTGGGAATGTAAATTGATACAGCTACTATGGTGAACAGTATGGAAGTTCCTTAAAAAACGAAAAATAGAACTACCACACGACCCAGCAGTCCCACTACTAGGCATATACCCTGAGAAAACCATAATTCAAAAAGAGTCATGTACCAAAATGTTCATTGCGCCTCTATTTACAATAACCTGGACATGGAAGCCACCTAAGTGTCCATCAACAGATGAATGGATAAAGAAGATGTGGCACATATATACAATGGAATATTACTCAGCCATAAAAAGAAACGAAATTGAGTTATTTGTAGTGAGGTGGATGGACCTAGAGTCTGTCCTACAGAGTGAAGTAAGTCAGAAAGAGAAAAACAAATACTGTATGCTAACACATATATATGGAATCTTAAAAAAAAAAAAAAAGGTTCTGAAGAACCTAGGGGCAGGACAGGAATAAAGACACAGACATAGAGAATGGACTTGACGACACGGGGAGGAGGAAGGGTAATCTGGGACGAAGTGAGAGACTGGCATGGACTTATATATGCTACCAAATGTAAAATAGATAGCTAGTGGGAAGCAGCCGCATAGCACAGGGAGATCAGCTCGGTGCTTTGTGACCACCTAGAGGGATGGGATAGGGAGGGTGGGAGGGAGACGCAAGAGGGAGGAGATATGGGGATATATGTATATGTATAGCTGATTCACTTTGTTATAAGGCAGAAACTAACCATTGTAAAGCAGTTATACTCCAATAAAGATGTTAAAAAAAAGAATCTGCCTGCCAATGCAGGGAACACGGGTTTGAGCCCTTGTCCGGGAAGATCCCGCATGCTGTGGAGCAACTAAGCCCGAGCACCACAACTACGGAGCCTGCGCTCTAGAGCCCACATGCCACAACTACTGAAGCCCACGTGCCTAGAGCCCATGCTCCGCAACAAGAGAAACCACCGCAATGAGAAGCCCGCGCACCGCAACGAAGAGTAGCCCCCACTCACTGCAACTAGAGAGAGCCCGTGCGCAACAAAGAAGACCCAACGCAGCCAAAAATAAATTAATTACTTTTTTTTAAAAAATGGGCTTCCCCAGTAACTATCTTATTGCTTTATTTTTTTTCTTTCTTAACACTTTCAATAGTCTGTAATTATCTTGTTTACTTCTCTACGTTTTTATTACAAAGTCCACGATATCAAGGATCTTGTCTATTTGATTCACCATTGCATCCTCAGTGCTCAGAATAGCATCTGACACGTAGTAGGCCCTCAATAAATATTTCTTGAATGTAATGAACGAAGAGGTAGGTGGGGCCTAGACCAAGCAGGACCTTGAGAGAGCAGCGTGGGGAGGCATTTAGGGATTTTAATCAGAGATCCAAAGTGATCAGACTTGGCAGTTGTAAATGATCAGTCTGACAGAAGTGGGGAAAACAGATTGGAGGGTGACGAAGGAAAGCTACCGCAGTAGTTCAGGAGAGAGATGATAGGGTTAAATGGAATAAGATGTACAAAGCACTTAGCATTTAACCATAAGGGATGAGAGGGGGATTACTATTACCAATATAGCAGGCAAGCAAGGATTGCTTGAATTTAATGACAGTAAAGTTAAGAGTCCAGAGATAGAGGGACTTGTGTATCCCCTGGAATCTTTGAATCTCTAATCTCCTTATCCAGTGATAAATGCTAGAATTTCTTATCCTTATCGAGTTAATTTGACCTCTATTTTGGTAATTTATTTTGCATTCATATTTGCATTCTTCCACCTGTGTTCCTTCTTACCACCATCATCTGGGAGGGAAGAATTTCACGGAGAGAGCTTCTGACACTTCTCATTAGCTGTGTGACCTGGTAAGTCACCTAATCTCTCTGAACTCAGTTTCATTTTCTGTAACATGAGGACTCTGATATCTATTCTGTCCATCGTGAGGATCAGTGAATAACTGTACAGAAAATATTTTCACAATGCAAGAATAATTATTTGTTATTTCACTCAGTAAATATTTATTAAGCACCTACTGTGTACCAGGCACTGTTTGTTGGTGCTGGGAATACAGCAGTGGCGTGGGGGGAAAGGCAACAACAGAAGTCCATTCAGATTCTGTACATTTTGGATTTTGATTGTATTTTCCAAATTGGCAGATCACCTTGGGCCCCTATTGAAAAATATAGATTGTTGGCCTGACCACAGTCTTGGTCAGAATGGGGAAGGTAGAATGAGGGGAGGGTTAACTATCTCTCCAAAGTTATTCAGAAAGGACTGAAAATAAGAGATTAGGTGGATTAAACTGCCTCCCTTTTCCTTTTCCCAAATACTGATCACCACTCAGGAATTCTGCATACACATCTGTGGTTTTTTGTTTTTTTTAAAAAATTAATTTATTTATTATTTATTTTTGGCTGCATTGGGTCTTTGTTGCTGTGCGCAGCTTTCTCTAGTTGCGGTGAGCGGGGGCTACTCTTCATTGCGGTGCACGGGCTTCTTATTGTGGTGGTTTCTCTTGTTGTGGAGCACGGGCTCTAGGTGCACGAGCTTCAGTAGTTGTGGCACACGGGCTCAGTAGTTGTGGCTCGCGGGCTCTAGAGCGCAGGCTCAGTAGTTGTGGCGCAAGGGCTTAGTTGTTCCGCAGCATGTGGGATCTTCCCGGACCAGGGCTTGAACCTGTGTCCCCTGCACTGGCAGGCAGACTCTCAACCACTGCGCCACCAGGGAAGCCCGCTGGAAGGCGGATTCTTAACCACTGCACCACTAGGGAAGCCCCCTGTGGGTTTTTTTGTTTGTTTTGTTTTATAATTTATGTTAACCCTCTTATTTATTTATTTATTTTTGGCTGCGTTGGGTCTTCGTTGCTGCACGCAGGCTTTCTCTGGTTGCAGCAAGCGGGGGCTACTCTTCGTTGGGTGCACAGGTTTCTCATTGCAGTGGCTTCTCTTGTTGTGGAGCACGGACTCTAGGTGCGTGGGCTTCAGGAGTTGTGGTACACGGGCTTAGTAGTTGTGGCTTGCGGGTTCTAGAGTGCAGGCTCAGTAGTTGTGGCACACGGGCTTAGTAGCTCCGTGGCATGTGGGATCTTCCTGGACCACGGCTCGAACCCGTGTCCCCTGAATTGGCAGGTGGATTTTTAACCGCTGAGCCACCAGGGAAGCCCTACACATCTGTTTATATACTGAATTTTCCAAAACATTTCTAATAAGAAGTACCTTCAGATGGCTCCTGGGGAGGGCAAGTCCAAACATCAGAACCAGCCATGTGACCTTGAAGGAAAAGGCAGTGGAAGTAGCAGAAAGCACTGTCCTTGGCGGTGTTTTTGTCTGCCACAGAGCTTGCTGTACAACTGATCTGGATCTTACTGTCCTCATCGCCAAAATGAGGTCGGGGTTTCCTGACTACCAGTTCATGGAGGGGTGCTGGGTTAGTTGAATCAGAATCACCTAGGGAGCTTATTAAATCTCCAGATTCCTGGGCCTCATGGACTGGTGAGTCCGACTCAGTAGGGCCAGGATGGCGTCCATCACCTCCTCTATCTTTAATTAGCTTCCTGGGCAGTTAATTTTTGATACGTATCCAGGTTTGGTATCTCACTAGGGTAGATCAGACTCTCTGTGCTTCAGTTTTCTCATCTGTAAAATATAATCATTCCTCAGATGGTAGAATTAAATAAGTTAATTTACATAATGTGCTTAGAACAGTGTCTGTCCCATAGTAAGTACTGGGTAAGTTTTAACTGTTCTGTCAGTCGAGGTCCAATCAGGAAGACAAACCACTGGGAGTATTTAAAGCAGAGGGAACTTAATGCATAGGTGATGGAGAGGCTAAGAAGCCAAACAGGGGGCAGTGATACAACCTAGAGATTAGGCAGCAAGAAGTCATCCACCCCTTAGCAGGAGAAAGAGAGGAAAATGATGGTGTTTCCAGAGCCCAGAGTCTGGCGGAACCTGGACCGACAGCACGAGCTGTAGCTACAGATTAAACACAGCCATTATCAAAACAGCTGAAGGAGGAGGCATACCCTGGCTTTTCCCTTTGTCCCACCCTCCAGTCTCCCACTAGTGCCTCCCATTGGCTGAACCCAGCAGGAAGTCATCTCTCAAGTGAGCCTGGGAAACCTCATCTGCAGAGATCACCCCTGCCTTTCAGGGGAAGGATGAAGAATGTCTCTGAGGACAGGTTATTAATATTTTGTTGTTATTGTTATTTTCTTTAAGGTCTTTTGGAGCCCTACAGCTCTCAAAGTCTCTAGACTTTAGCCAACCACAGGGATTCAGGGCTTTGTGAGTGCTTATTGATTAATCAATTCTGTGCCTTCAGTGTATACACATACATAAATGCTTAGCCTCTTACCTCTGGAAACTGACAGCTCAGGCCTTGGCAAAAATTCACTGGTGCAGTGGAGCCCTGCCCGAGGTTCAAGGAAAGGGAAGGTATGTGGATCAGGTTTATTTTTGGGGATCAACTGCCTCGGCACCTTTAAGGATTCAGAAGTGATAGATGGGAAAGCTGGCCAGAGACATTACTGGGCAGAAAGGAGCGTCCCAGAAAGCTCGGGAACAGACATAAAGAAGTAAGACTGTGGAAGCATTTGTAAGGGCACTGGGCAGGGGAGGGGAGGAGCAGGAAATAGGGCCGCACCCAGTTTTAAGGATACTTCCTAGAAAAGATTGGAAAATACCCGCTTGTCTTTGGGACATAACCCTGTAAGTGTGCTATGTGGGAGTGGAGCTCTGGGAATTTTGCTACCAAAAATGGGCAGAAAAGCTCTTTCTAAATATTTCTTGGAGGACCCAGAATTTAACCTTGGACCAGAGGCAAACATGTTTATTTTAAGAGGTTCTTAAGAGAAGGGATCGGATATTGTGGAATTCTTCCTAATATACCAAAGACCTGCTCCCCAAAATCATTCTTCCAGCAAACATTGATGAATAGTAGGTTGGAAACTGATTCAGGCAATGAGTTTCGGAGTGAGACAGAACTGGGTTGCACTGTGGCTTTGCCTCTGTCCTAGCAGTGTGGCCTTGGGCAAGGGATTTAACCTGTTTCCTCGTCCGTGAAAAGGAAACTAGCGTGTAGAGTTGAGAGGATGAGAGTGAGATCATGCACGAAAATACTTAGAGTCTGAATCCAGAGTGTGCTAGTAGTTCATTTTATTGTGACTTGTATTATTTGTATGACACTTGGCAAAACACTTTCCTGCCTATTAGCTCATTGGATTTCACATCAGCTCTGTGAGGTGGGTCAGGGAACCCACATTGATTTTGTGTCTACTCTGCTTCTAGCACCCTGCCAGATGCTTAACAGTTATTATCTTCTTGATTTCACTCATTCAATACATATTTCAGTATCTATTTTATGCCAGGCTGTTCTGTGTACTGGAAGTACAGCAATGAACAAAGCAGACAAAAATCCCTGCCTCTCAGGGAGGATACACTCAGTGAGGGGAGAGGGACAATAAATACAATTTAATGAATACTTAGGTTTACTATGTTCCAAAGTGCTTTACAAATATTAACTCATAACCTATGAGGAAGGTATTGTTATGCTTATCCCATTTTACAGATGAGGATACTGAGGCACAAGGGAGTTGAAAGTCACTTGGCCAAGGTCTCACAGCTTGGAAGAGCTGCATTAATGATTCAAAGCCAGACAGTGTGACTCCAGAGTCCTTGCTCTTAATCATTACTGTATGTTGCCTCCCAAAAAAAAAAAAAAAATATATATATATATGTATATATATATATATATATATATATGTACTAATAGATTAGTGCTATTAAGTGCTATGAGTGCTATGAAAAAAAATAAAGCAGGGGAAAGAGGGTGATGAGAGAGGGCTCGCTATATAGGGAGGTCAGGGAAGGCCTCTCAGAGGGGCCACATTTGAGCAGAGACCTGAAGGAGTGAGGGAGAAAGGCGGGTGGACATCTGGGCAAAGGCGATCCAGGCAGAGGGAAGCACTGTGCAAAGGCCCACACTTGGTGTGTTCGGAGAACCACAGGGAGGCCAACGCTGAAAAAGCAGAGTGAGCAAGTGGTAGCAGATGAGTCAGAGAGTGAAAGATGGCGCAGGCTGAGCCACTGGAAGGATGCAATTGCCTTTGGCTGAGATGGAAAGATTGTGGGAGGAGCAGATTTGCAGAGGAAGGTCAGTTCAGTTTGGGGTAATTCTCACCATCACTCACCAAATAGGAATTAACTCATTCCATAGGACTTTGAGAGATTAAATAGCTCACCCCAGATCACCCAGGCAGTCGTTTTCAGAGGCAAGATTCAGACGTAGGTCTGCCAACCCTAACTTAAATGCCACAGGCCTTTGGCTGGTAGGGTGCTGTGGGGAAATCTGCAGAGGTGATATTCTGCTCATCCTGATCCCTGACCCGAGGAGCTTTCAAGGAGGGGGGGAAGGGGTACTGGAGAGTGAGGCAGAAGGACACTCAGGTGAAAGTGACAATGCGAGATCCCACAAGGCAGTAAGTAGCACGTGTTTAAATGTGAAATGCAGACAAGAAGCACAGGGAAGGTGCACTTCTTTTTGAAAGAGCAAAATGAGTGAAAGAGTCCCAGCCCTGTCTGGATGGAAGGCATCAGGGACGGGATGAACATCTGTGTTGAAAAAGGCCATGCTCTGGCGGAGATGGGAAGGCCCCCAGAGGCTCAGGGTTCTCCCTGGGCAAGTCTTTCTCCACAAATAGATGCTTTTCCATTGTGACAAAGGTATATCCCAGGCAGGACGCCTCCCCTGGACCCGTGTCTCCAACCACAGCCTCCTCAACATGCCACTACTGGGCATCTCTGAACATGCCCCACCTTGAAGTCCTGATATTCCCCTAATCCCAAGCTTGCTCTACCTGCAATGAGATTCCAAGAAGCTAACCCTGAGACAAGGATTCATGTACATGAGTGACTTATTAAGTTTGGAAGGGCTCCCAGGAGGAACTGGTGAGGGAGTGGAGAAGCAAGATAAAGAGGGCAAGAAGCCAAGCAAGGGTGTGATTTCAGACCAAGTCCCTGGAGGGTAGCTTCAGCCTGATCCAGCAGGGGATGCTGGATGTTAAGTTACCCCTGGGAGTTTGGGGGGAGGCGGGCCGGTGCTCAGCTTCCAAATTCCAGCACCACTTGGTCATTGGCTAAGGGCTGGGAAAGTGAACTCCTGGGCACTTCCTTGCAAGGGCAAAGGGACCCCAGTAGCGGAAGGGCAAGCCTCTGGCCCTTCACATGTACAGGCTGCTGGGAGAATCAACACACAGAAGCCAAACATGGGGAGTTCAGAAACCAACAAAGGGATCCCAGGGGATCTGAGCAGTGCCCTGACAGTGTCCACTACATGTGCCTTACCCATCTCAGGAAATGGTATTGCCATCCTGCTGGTTGCTCAGGCCCCAAACCCTGGAGTCATCCTTGACCTGCTCTGTCTCACACCCCCATCCAATCCTTTAGCCAATCTCGTTGGCAATACCTTCAAAATATACCCAGAGTCTGATCACTTTTTTAAAGTAACTTTTAAAAGTTGTGGTAAAGTACACATAACATACAGTTCAGTGGCATAAAGTACATTCACATTTTTGTGCAACCATCACCATCATCCATCCACAGAACTCTTTCCATCTTGCAAAACTGAAACTCTGTACCTATTAAGCATTTTGTTTATCCATTCATTTGTCAATGGACACTTGGGTTGCTTCCACCTCTTTAGAAATATTTATTTATTTATTTTATTATTTTTTTAAAATTTATTTTTGGCTGTATTGGGTTTTCGTTTCTGTGCGCAGGCTTTCTCTAGTTGCGGCGAGCGGGGGCTACTCTTCATCGCGGTGCGCGGGCTTCTCATTGTCGTGGCTTCTCTCTCAATTTCTCCTCTCCCCTCCCCGGCCCCGCCCGGAATGCTGAGTGCCCTGGAAGGAGGCGGAAATGAGCGTGCTCAACTGCCCTCCAGCCAGGTGTTTACTTAATTAGGACCTGTATCCCGACGCACGTTGGTGTTTGACTGTCCGCCTAATGGCTGCATCTGGTTCCCGGCGGGCGCAAAGGAACCTGCGAGGCGAGGATAGGCGGGGCCACCAGATACTGTCTGGGGCCTGCGCAGCCTCGAAAAGCCTCTGCGCGGGTATCTAACCTCCCCTCGGGCACGGGAAGCGCCCCCTGCGGGAGAGCGAGGCGAAGGGGGTTGGAGCTCAGCAAGCAGCCTCGGGCTTCTCCTGCGCGTCGTGCATCCGCAGACCCCAGCTGCCGGGACCACAGGCGGGATAACGGAGCGCTCCCCTGATACCAGATGCCAATTGCTCGCTTTACCATCAGCCGTGAAATTGAAGGATTACAGCGTTTCTCATTCTCTTAGTTTGGGGAACGTGAGGGTGCTATAGAGGAAAGAAACGGTTCGTGAGGCGGAGGACAAATGAGCTGGATCCTAAAGCAATAATACCAGGCAACATTTGGGCACTTGCTCTGTGCCAAGTGCTGAGTTTAGCGTTTTAAACGTGCTAATTTAATCCTATTCTATATATATTAATTCATTCAATCCTAGTACTTTATAGAGGGCAGGTATCATAATAGCCCCACTAGACGCATGCGGAACTGAGGCTCAGAGGGGTTATTTCGCTAGCCTGAGGTCACAGAGCTAATAAGTGATGGAATCCGGGTTTGAACGCAAGCGGTGCGGCCCCAGAGCCCATGCTCGGCTAGAGAGAGGACTCCCACGGTCGCAACGCAAACTCCTCTCTTAGCCGCAGGCCTGGTGGTGGGAAGGACAGGCAGGCTTCCAGGCTAGCCCTTGAGAGCCAAAAAATCTATAACTAGAGACTCCAGTCTCCTCCTCAAACCCCTAAATCTGAGATGGGTAGGAGGAAGGAAAGTGTTGAGGAGTCAGCCTGAGATTCTCACGACAGCTAGGGAAGGTGGGGAGGCCTCAGGGAACAGGAGGTTGTGACTGGCTGGGAAAACTCAGCTCGGTGGGGAGAGGGCGTGCAGTGTGGAGCGACTGAGTTTCAGGACCGTTTCAGGGCCCGGGGCCCACTTGTGTGCCGCCACGGGTAAAGCGCTTCGGGTCTGAAGTAGAGGAACGAATCCCAGCTCCGTCGCATGTCCCCCAGTAAGGATACAGAAGAGCTGCTTCGTAGGGAGCCTCACTGGAAGGTTGCCTCTCTCGCAGCCAGCAGTTTTTACTTAGATTATAGTAGCTATTTTAGACCAATTAAAAACAGTCGCGATTTTTAAATGCCTTTATTTGCATTTTACAAAAGTTGAGAAATTGTTAATTATTTATATCCTACGTGGGGGGTGGGAAGCTTGCTGGAGGTGATGGGGCTAATAACCACCCCTCTGCCTCACACCTTTTGGCGTCACCACGGCTTCGAACTCTGGGATCTTCTCTCCCAGCCTCCTTTTGTTCGGCTGTGCCAGGGAAGTAATGAGTTTTCCGCAAGTTGTAGCAGATTCTGTAACACGGTCCCTCGGGACCTCACTGCCAGTTTTAAACACTCGGAGTCCTGGGGGCAGGCTGATGTGGGAGGTGGGCAAAGAGGCAGGAGGTACCCGCCCGCCCCCCGCTGTAGCCGGGTGTGGGGCGGACACACCCGGCCTCCATCAAAGCTTTGGATAACAGAGAGCCTCGGGGGAGCATGAATGGGGCGCCTGTTTCCAGTCGGGTTCAGATGCATCTCCACTTTCTTTTCCACAAGGCACAGAAACAATTTTCTTCCTGTGCGGCGGAGAGTGGGTTGCCTTTTTTTTCCCCTCGAACCCAGAATCTGCGAGACAGGGCCTGGGTCTCTGCCGGGGGCAACTCCAGAAAACCCGAGAGAACGCAGGAGGGGCGCGGGAGAGGACAGTGGGGGGGGGGGCGGGCTTCGGGGTGCCTCCAGAGCGCCAGCCCCGGCCCCACCTGCGAGGAGGCGGGACCTTGCGGCGCTGGACCAATCAGCACCTACCTGCGCTCACCTGGCCCCCCCCCCCCTCCCCGCTGGCTCCCGCCAGCCGCGGTTCTCAAAGGGACGCGCTGAGCTTAGCGGAGCACTAGCCCGACGTCGCGGCAGCTTTTACCCCTCTCTCTCCAGCCATGGGGCTCCCTAGTGGGCCTCTCGAGTCCCTCCTCCTCCGCTTCTTCCTCCTACTCCAGGTACTCCATTGCCTTGCCCTGACCCCTGCCGGGACGTTCCTCAGAGGGCGGGCGGGGTCCGCACGCGGCGGTGGCGTCGGGGAGAGAGCCGGACTGGGCTGCCTGGAGCCAAGGTTGTCCGGGAAAGCCTGAGAGGACTCCCCGGGATGGGTATGCAGGGCCGGGCACGCCTGTGACCCAGCCTCCCTCTTTACCCCTCTTCCCTTAGGCGCAGGTTTACTGGCTGCCGCGCGCGGCCTCCGAGCCGTGCCGGGCAGGCTTCGGGGAAGCTGAAGTGACCTTGGAGGCTCGAGGCGCGGAGCTGGAGCCGGGCCGGGCGCGGGGGAATGGTAAGACTCCCCCCACGGGGGCCCGCCGGTCGGAACTTCGAGGCGGGGTCTGCGCTGGGGGTGTCCGGGCTGCGGCGGGGGGACTCCTGGCGCCTCCTCAGGTGTGGGGGACGCGCAGAAAGCATCCCCGGGGCTGGAATGGGGGTGGGCGTATGGAGAGAAAGGCCGGAGAGCCTAGCGCCCTCTGACGTCCAGCCCCTCCTTGCCCCTCTGCGGCGGCTGACCTGGACCCCCTCCTTCGGGGTGCGGGGCGGCTGAGCCGCTCACCCAGCCCGGACGTGGGAAGCTCTCCCCTGGGGCCCCAGCGGAGGAATGCGCCTTCCACATTCCTCCCCCAACCCCCGCACAGGTGTGGGGATGAGCCGTGCCCCGGGCAGCCCCCTTCGCCCCTCTCGGGCCCCCTTTGTGTACCGTGCTTTGTGTCTCCGACTGACAGACCAGGTCTGTTTCTCTTCTTCGCGCTCCCTTCCCCCGCCCCCCTTCTTGCCCGGCAGCTGGAATGCACTCTTAACCCTGCCCTTCCCGGAGGGCCCGCGCCCCTGCAGCCTGCCTGAAAACTGGGCCTGGCACACCTGGACTGGGGCCATCACGCACTGGGGACACCCCCCGACCCCCAGTGTACTGGGACTGAAATGTTAGGGCCCTTGAGGGAGTGGGCGTCCAGGAGCCAGAAGGTCTTGAGCTGTAGGGGCTGTGGGTGGGGGATCAAAGCACATTTTTGATCTCACAGTTTCTTCTACGGTTTAAAAACTTGAGGGGGTGGGGTTTACTTTGGTGCTCAGAACCAGTGTGTTATGAGATCCAGGCAGCTGACGGCTGATGGGGGCTCTTTCCCTTCATCCAGGACAGGGCGGGTTCCTCCACCGGATCAAACCCAAGTTCTTAAACAGAGGTGTATCCCAGGATCCTTGGGTGGGCTTCCAGAGGGTCCTTAACCTGTGAAATTGTTTAAGAACTTGTATGCATTTTTCTGGGTAGGGGATCTAAAGTTTAAAAATTTCAAAGCAATTTAAAAACCTATGCCACCTAGCATTTTTCTAATGCCCCCATCAGCATACCCCTCACCCCAGGTACAAATTCCCGCAGCTTGAATGTGCGGGTGAGCTGCCTAGGGGACAGAATGGCTCTCCTTTGTTTCTCCAAAAGAGGAGAGGGGGCCTTGAGTTCTGTAGAAGCCTTTATTTCTTCTTTTCCCCCCAAATAACTCTGCATATTGACAAAACAATTAACACCCAGGCTAGGCCAAGCTCCTTAAACTCTTGGCTGTAGGGAGCTGAGGAGAGGCATTAAGAGGCCATGCCTCATAAACTTTAAATTCTTGCACTTGGGTTTATTACTGACTGGCTAACAAACTGCAACTCAGCCAACCTGTAAAAATGTTAACTTGGGCAGGGCCCCAAATCCAATTCAGGCTCCCTGAGGAAGCTTTATTGCTAACCAGACTTCTGCCAAATCTGTACACCCTCCCCCTCATTGTCAAGTTTTCCGACTACAGTCTGGGAGAGCAGGCTATGGCTCTGAGTGTTGTCTGTGCCTTATCTTTCTTACTGAAGCAAGAAATATCAGATTAACTGTCACTTCACTAAGCTTGAGGTTCTTGGGGGGAAGCAGTGATCAGGTTTTCGATTTCACAGTCCGGTTGGCAAGTGCTTCTCGGTGACGTCAGGCATTTTAAACCTTTTGAGAAAATTCTGCTTTCTCGGATGTCTGGTTTATGGTTGTGAAAATGGTGGGTTCATGCCAGGAGTGCACCTAGGTTATAAAACAAAAGGTGGGTTAATGTGCTTGGCTAACCTTGAGTGCAGCTCCCTGCAACATGCCGAGTTCTTAGAGCAGTCTTCCTGTGAAATGGGATGCTGCCTTCTTTTTAAATAAAAGCAAGTTTCTGAGCCCAATTTGTCCCAATAAATTGGGACTCCCCGGCAAAAAATAGTGGTATTTCTCCCCTTAGTCTTCAGCAGCTGACCTCTTTTCTACCTCCACCCCAGCTCCCTATCCTCCATACACAGGAACCCCAGCCTGGATCCAGCCATGTTGAAAGGGTTGTCCTGAGGGTACATACAAACTCTCAAGTTTGGCCAAGCAGACAACAGTTTCCCTATAGCTAAGGAACAGTTGCCCTTGTTGTTCGCCCCTGGGTTATGAATTTCACAGGTGTCCATGAAGTTGAGCTCAAAGAAATTATCTGATATAATTAACACCTTGTTTGTATGTGCACTTTCCTCTTCAAAGCATTTGCACAACTCTGAGCTTGCTTTATCCTCCTGCCATTCTCTTGAAGCTGGTGCTGTACATTTAAACAACTTGAGCTCTTAATCCCAGAGTTGAGACTTCAGAAACCCTGTAGCCCAGCCCTGCTGGAGGTTTTAGAGGTGGAGAAACACAGGAACAGCTTAATGGATTCAATTCCCTAGGCTAAACTCGTGAGCTCCCTTGAGGGTCACAGACATGACTTTTACCTCTAGGTTTATGCCCAGGACCTGGTGCTTAATAGGTCCCAGTAGGTACTTGTGTGAACTATGACAATCTTGTGAAGTTCTGACCATTTTACAGATGAAACCTCAGTGGTTGTGGCTTCCCCAAAGTCATCTCTGCAGTGACCAGATGGGACTTGAATGGAAGTTTCTGACTCCCAAGTTCCCTGACATTTTTTTTACCACCAAAAAGTAGGAGGTGGATGAAATGAAGAAGTGGAATGTTGGAGCACCAAATCCCACCAGTAGCAACCCCCTGCCCCAAGAGCGCTTAGTCATTTATTCCTTTTCATCCTAGGGTTTTCCAGAAACATTCCTGCAGAGGAAACCAGCTTGAATACAGTCTCTTTAAGTGTCCTAGTGATGGGGGCTTGGGTCAGGTGAAGCCAGGCTTGCCTAGACCAAGAGTGAGAGGTTAATCTGGAAGGAGGTAGAGCAGGAATGTTCCCCCACCCCAACCCCACAGTCTGGGGTCTGCCTTCAAGTGTGGTCTAGGAGCAAAGACAAAGGAGAGGTGGGAGGAAGGAGCTTTCGTGGTATTAGTGCAGTGATTAAAGTGAGTGACCTAAAGTGTTCTATGCATCCTTCATGGAGAACAGTTGAGAGAAGCAGCTTAATTACAGTAAAAGAAATCCAGTACTTCATTATGGCCCCCTCCGCAGGTTCAACTCACCCTTAGTCAGCGTTTGGGTAAGATTAAAGCTAACCCTCATTAGCTTTGGTAGAAAACTTCAAAGTTCAGTAATAAATCTGACTGAGCAGGAGTTAACTTCAAGATGGTTTTGCTTATTTCAACTCATGTAAAAATTGCCTTTTGTTTTGGAGCTCCCATTCCGGGCTATGCCCTCTATTTACATTTTATTTTTTCAGTAAACATATATTTAGCATCTGCATGTGTCAGGCACTATTCTAGAATGGCGGCTAAAACAATGAACAAAACTAAGACCCTGCCCTGGTGGAGCTGACTGTCTAATATTAGTTACTTTTTATGCTTATAAGAGCCTTGCCGCGCAGGTGGTGGTAACTCCCCCTCAGCTGTAAAATGAGGGTAAGAAACTTGGTGTGAGGTCACTGGGGCAGTCAGCAGTAAGGCCAGGGGGAGTCCATGGTGCCCAATAAATCTGCCTCTGTGGAATGAATATTTGGGAACTGGGGCTTCCAGCCCACCCAGCTGCCTTCCTGGCTCAGCAGCCGAGTAGGGTTGGTTGCCAAAGCCCGACGTACATCACTGTTAGCTGGTGTCTGGGGAGCAGGTCTCAAACCTCTAGTCTCTCTTCTCATCTCCTCACATGGCACTCCGTTCCTAGGTTACCCATGCAGGGTGCCCTCACCTCCCTGCTGTGTGAGGAAAGCATGGCTTACCATGAGCAATGAGTCTCTAGGAAACGATAGCTCTGCAAAGCATTTGGAGGATGATGGAGGAGGAGGAGGGACAGAAGGGCCTGTCTCCCCAAATCAGTGGAGGCTTCGGTCCTGAGGCTGAATGATCTCCATGCAAAGAACCACTGTTATTGAAGAATAGCATATGTGGAAGAAAGTGTCCAGATGATAAGTGTACATACAGCTCGATGAACATCACACACTTAAAACACCCATGTACCTAGCACAAATATCAAGAAACAGCATTATCAGCACCTCAAATGCCACTTCCCTCCCCATCTTTACCCTTCCCCAAGAAAACCACTATCTGGACTTCAAATACCATGGATTGATTTGCCTATATTTGAACTTTATGTAAAAGAATCATACAGAATATCCTCTTGGATCTGGCTTCTTTCACTGCACATTGTGAGATTCTTGCACAGTTCTGGATGTAGTTGTGGTTGATTGTCATTCTGTAGTTTCCATCATGTGACCATCCACACTTCGGCTGTTGATGGGCGTTTGAGGAGTTTCCATTTTTTTGGCTATTACAGCTAGTGCTGCCCTGAACACCATTGTGCAAGGGAAACTGCATAGGCAGATCAGTTAGGTACATCCCTGGGAGCGTAATTGCTGGGTTAACTGAGGATTACCTGGGGGTCTCAGTACTGTGGCCGAGTACTGAGAAGTCAGCTTTTCTGTGTCTTGAAGCAGCTGAGTCTCTTCTGGACTCTCACATCCCCCTCTCCCAACAGTCTCCTTACCAGACCCGTCCCTTCTGGCTTCTTGCTTCCCACCTGGCCCTGTGCTAAGAGACAGCAATTTTTTATTAGGTACTTGGTCACGTCCTTTGTTTGGGGGGAGAAGTCCTTCCCTTTATTTGTCCTTAAGCTAATGCTTGTTACTTTCCCCAAAGTAGAAAGGGGATCTGGAAAGGGCCCTGAATTTCTACGGTGAGAACTTCTTCATGGGTGGAGATTTTTCATCCTGGCCGGTGTGTGGGTGGGCGGCAGCAGCCTCGTATGGCCAAGGTGGTCGAATGCAGCTCCTCCCTCATTATAGAGGTAGTGAGGTGTCTGAGACTCAAGGCCAAGCTGACTGGTCATTCAGCCAACAAACGTCTGAGTACCTACTGGGAGCTTGAAGTTGAGAAGCAAGCAAGGCCCACAGCTCCTTAACCTCAGTGAGCTCCCTGACCACAGGAGGAAGCAAATCAGTCACCAGGCAATTTTACTAGTGAATCCTTCATTCAGCAAATATCTATTGAGCACCTCCCAAGTGTCAGGTACTGTTCTAGGTGCCAGGGATACATTAGTGAGCAAAACATGCACAAAACCCAGGCTTTGTGGGCCATTCACCTGCTAGTGGAGGGAGATGGACAAAATAAGTAATATATGCATGTAATCAAGTGGGAGGAAAAATATAGAGTCACACAGGAAGGGCTGCTGACATGTTCTGGGAGGTGGGGGGCACCTGGCAGAAGTGATGTCCAAGCCAGAGGCCGGGGAAGGGGTTGGGACATGAGAGGTGGCAGGGAGTGTTCCTGCCAAGGGAACAGCATATGGGGTCCAGGAGCTTAAGTATGTTTAGTTTGGCTGGACCATGGAGTGTGAGGTGGGGAGCAACAGAAGGGAAGTAGGCAGGGTCCAGTCCAGCGCGGAACTTCCCTCACTCCAGAACAGAGGCAGCGTGGTGTTTGGGAAAGGCAGGAGATGTGGCTGACGTTCCAGTTGTGCCCTCATGCAGGCCACTGTCTCTGAAGTCTCCTCTGGATCCAGGACCCTGGGCCCACATCCACCATCCCTCCTCGACTCCCGACTTTTCCCAGACCCAAGGATGACGTGGTCAGCCGCAGTTGAATATTCCCCCTGGTTTCATTTAACCTGGCATTACCAGGCAGCAGGGGCAGCAAGGAAGGGCTTTCAAACAAAATGAAACAAACACATTTAATAATACCATTTACTGGAGAGCTTACTGAGTTCCAGAAACTACACTATGTACTTTATGTAATAAGCCCCTTTAATCCTCCTAAAAGCCCCATGAGGGGAGTGGAATTGGCCCCATTTCACTGGATAGGAAACCTAGGCTTGTAACTTTGTAACTTATCCAAGTTCACCCAGGTCGTAAATTGTGGAGTTAGGGCTTGAACCAGGTTGGACTCCTACTTGAAAGGTACTAACCATTTGGGAGTCAGAGTTGTGAGTCCTCTGGCCTCAGCCAAGCTGAGGAAGATTGGAAATAGTTAACATCTGACCCAAGACTTTTGAATTGCTGTTCCCTCCACTGGCCTCTGTTAATCACCAAGATCTGGAGTGATGGGGGAGGGGAGGAGGAGGGGACACGTCTTTCCAGGACCCCAGCCTCCCTTTTAGGATGTAGGGGAACAGGGAGGGTTCAGATACCAGGCCCAATAGCTGACAGTGCTCTCACTGTCAGTCTCAGCAGAGAATCTGCTTCTGGCTGTTCATCTTCTTCCTCTCCTCACCCCACCCCCTCCTCCCAGCATTGAGGACCTCCCCCAGCCCTGCTCTGAGTGGAGGAGCTTGATACGCTCTGCCCCCTCCTCCTCACCCAGCCAAATCTGGGCACCCATGTGGTTGTGGCTTACCTAGAGCATCAGTAGCCTGCAAATTCCTCAAGGTGACAAAATCCCCTCCAGGCTGCAGCTGCCACAGTCCCGATGGACTTCGGGGTACGGGGGTCCTGCTGCTTGCTCAGCGAACCAAAATGCCTTATCCTGGGAAGGAAAGCCGAATGAACACTTTCCTTCCTCCCTTTACCCCACCTTTGAGCTCGTAGCTCTGGCTCTGTCGCTGACATCTGAGGAGAGGGCTCGGAGGCAGGGCCACACCGCCAGGAGGTGGGAGGGCTGGTGCCTGCTTCCCCCTCATGAGAGCCTCTCTGAGCTACACAGAACCCAAGAAGGAGGAGAGAGCTGTTCTCCCTCAGGACTCTGAGGTATCTCAGGGGCAAGATGGGGCTGGGGAGGCACGACCCCAGGCTTTCTTCTTCCTCCTCAATCTCAGTTACCCCACTTTTGCTTGTTCAAGAGCACATAAGATTAGTTCGAAATTACATCTCTCTTACCAAGCCTCAGACCTGTGTTGGAGACTAATAGTAGGTTGATCTTGCCCAGGGGGTCCGACTTCAGGGCCTCACATTAACTTTAAGAAGTCTTTGCTCCCTGGGAATTAATTGTGTGTATGTGTGCTTTTCTAAGAAGATTCCTCCCCCCACATTGGCAACCCCACTCTCTCCCACCCTCAAGTCCAGGTTCACTCGGAAGTTCTTCAGATTCTTGTCAAAGCCAGCAGTGAGGACAGGCCTGATGGTGTACATCTGGGCACAGGCAAGGGAAAACGGGGTTCTAGGCCTGAGGCAAGTTACTCTGGTCCCAGCTCCTCGGCCTTGATGCTCTAACTCCGCTGTGTGGGAAGTGCCTCCGTGGCCCTGGACGTGAGGAGGTGGACTGCTGGTTGGTCAGACAGAGAGCAGGGCTGGAGGGCTCAGCTACTCACCTGGGTGTCTTGCTTAAGGCTGCCTGCCTTCTCACGAGCCCCATCTTGTAGCTTCAGGCAGAGAGAAAAGACAGGTACTTGTGGGCTCCCCACACACAAGCCAGAACAAGATGCCAGGCCCACACCCTTCCCTCTCCTTGTGGAGTCAGCTTCAGCCAGGGCTTCCCACCAGGGCTTCAAGACCTGCCATTTTCTTGTCTTTTATGGTCTTTTACTGCTTCCAGAATTCTCCTGTGTTCCCCAACTGGAACGCAGCCACACTCCAACTGGTTTACCCCTGCCTTTGAGTCAGTAGTTTGCAAGCTTGGCTGACTATCAGGATTGCCTAGGGAGCTTTTTATTTCTATCACACCCTCTTTCATATATACTATTTTATATAGTTTGTGTAGAGTTGGGCTCGTTGGTTGGGATTTCACATTAATACGTGAATATCTATTCACTGTAAAAACAATGTTTTTCAATAAAATAATAGCATGTACTATGTGACAGGTACAGCTCTTAGCATTTTACGTGTATTACCTTGTTTAATCACCATAACATCCCTTGAAGTAGGTACTATTACTATCCCCATTTTATGGATGAGGAATCTGAGGCCAGAGAGGTTAAGTAACTTGCCCAAGATCATGCAAATAATAAATAGCAGAGCTTGGATTCAAATCTAAGCTGCCTGAGCTTTAACCATTGAACTCCATTGCGTCTCAACAGAAGCAAATCAGAAATAAACACGTGAAAGTCCTCTCTTCCTCAGTTCTGCTCCGGTAGGGTAAGCACAGTTAATAGTTTAATGTGAATTCTTGTAGACCTTTTTCTTTTTTTTTAAATTTTTGAATTTAATGTTATTTATTTTTTTATACAGCAGGTTCTTATTAGTTATCCATTTTATACACATCAGTGTATACATGTCAATCCCAATCTCCCAATTCATCCCACCACCACCACCACCCCACCACCACTTTCCTCACTTGGTGTCCATACGTGTGTTCTCTACATCTGTTGTAGACCTTTTTCTTGACAAAGAACTTATGTATGCACACAGGAATTATTAAAACAAGGATTGGACTATGTCATACTTAACAAACGTTATCGTACAACTTACTTTTTTTAACTTACTGAATCACAGGCATCTTTCCAGACTGGTAAGTACACATCTATCTTGCTTTTAACAGCTCCATAGTCTTCTACATGGTAGATATACCATGATTTATTAGCTAACCCCCTATTTTTATCTTTTACAGATGTGGAAGTGGGGAGGAGTTAACGTAAAAATTGTGAAGTGTTTGAATTTTTAGAAATCTGTCAGGAATCACCTTATTAGGAAAGACTGCTGTAGAAAGATGATTGAATGAATTGTTCCTCTTAACCCCATTCAGTTAAATTAAATTTTTATGTTTGAACAATACCTTCAAGACAGGTTTTGAGGTAAGCTTAATAAGGTTACTGTACCATTTAAAAATCATTAGTTTTCACACTAACCATTGTTTTAAGGTTTAGTTATCTGAATGTTTCAAAAGTATTTGAAATCAAAAATTTTTTTAATTTAAATTGCATAACTCAGAAGTGCACTATCAAATGTATTAGCACTTGCATTATTTTCCTTGGGTGTTGAAAGCTTGAGAGTGTGCCATTCAGTCAAAGCGAAATGCATTTTTTCTCAAGTTTCTCTTTAGTTTTCAAAATCTAGTTAGCAAGCATTTTGATGAATAAAAGTTGATTTCCATTCTTAAAGAGAATACTCATTTCTGATCTTAGTTTCCAAGAGGGGCTTATGAGTTTTTTCTTAAACCCAAATATTGCTGCAATAAACAGTCTTGCACAGGGTGGTTGCATCGATGTAAAAGATTTATCCTTGAAAACCTCAAATAATTCATAACTCCTATGATTCAAGACTTATGTCCTCTTATGAACATATGTGAAGTGTATGTGTGTGGAATAAGGGAATTGGATGCTTACAACTCACTGGTCTCCCTTGTATTTTTTTTAAGATTTTTTAAATATTTATTTTGTTTATTATTATTTATTTTTGGCTGTGTTGGGTCTTTGTTGCTGCACGCAGGCTATCTCTAGTTGCGGCGAGCAGGGGCTACTCTTCGTTGCGGTATGTGGGCCTCTCATTGCCATGGCTTCTCGTTGTGAAGCCCGGGCCCTAGGTACTTGGGCTTTCAGTAGTTGTGGTGCACAGGCTTAGGTGCTCTGTGGCATGTAGGATCTTCCTGGACCAGGACTCGAACCCGTGTCCTCTGCATTGGCAGGTGGATTCTTAACCACTGCACCACCAGGGAAGCCCTAGTCTCTCTTGTATTGAAATAATGTGACTTTTTACACTTTTTCTTAATTTGGGAGATTTGCATTTCTTCAAACTCCATACAAAATGAGACTTTAATATTTACAGCACCATTTCAAATTTTGACAATTGAAGTTTGCATAAAATATAACTGTATTATAATGTATAGAGTGTCTGAGCTGGAGTTCCAGAGCCACTGTGCCTGGGTTAAATCTGTTTGTCTACTTACTAGCTGTAAGGGTTGGGTAAATTTGCTTAACCTCTATGCTTCAGTTTCCTCATCTGTAAAATAGGGGTAATAATGGGGATCTCATAGGCTGTAGTGAGGATTAAATGAGTTAGGGTATGAAAAAGCATGTAGTAAATAAATAAATGTCAGGTGTTAGTGGTAGTGATAATAGCAGTGGTGTTACAGCTAGACTAGTTTGTATACTTACATCTTTAGACTGTATTCCTAGAAGAAAAATTGCTGGGTCAAAGGACTTTCATAGTTCATTCAACAATTATTGAATGCCTACTTTGTATCAGGCACCGTGCTAGGTGTTAGGATATAGTGATAAGCAGATTCTAACACAGTCTCTGCCTTTGGGCATTATAGAGACTAGTAAGGGAGATAGGCAATTAGAATTGGAATGGGAATGTAGGGAGACACTGTTCTAGGCAGAAGAAGCAGCGTGCGCAAAGGCCCTGTGGTAAGGGGTTATGATGCACTTAAGAAGAGGACCATTGTGGCTAGACAATGGAGATAAGGATTGGGCACATTATAGATTTTGGGTTTTATCCTGAGAACAATGGCACATCATTGATGAGTTTCAAACAAGGAAGTGATCTTATTTTCTCAAATGTATCTGTTGCGTTTTTAAAAGATCCTTTTTTTAAAATGGAGAATTTTGTACTCATTTAGGCTAAAAATGATGTAGTAAGTACTAAGGTTGGGGAGGTAGAGATGGAGAGGCATGAGTCTTGGTGATTGACTGTGAAGGGGAGTCTGAGGGAGAAATGGTCAAGGAATAGGATGCTAGATAACAGTACACTAGGCACTGTGCTAAATATTAACTCATTTAACTGAGGCAGGTATTACTAGCATCATTCCCATCTTCTAGGTATGGAAACATACTTGCCCAAAGTCTGTCACTGGAACCAAAATTTGAGTCCGGGTACTCTAGACACAGCCTCTGGGCTGCTTCTGAGGCCCAGATTTTGGATTTGTGTAGCTGAGTGCATTGATGTACTATTCCCTGGGAGATACACTGGAAAAGGACCATATTTAGGGCAAGAGTAAAGAAGATCATGAATTTGCTTTTGACATGATTTTAAGATTATGGATTATGCCTTTAAAGCATCCAGGGGGAGATATTGAAAAGACAGATATATGTGGTGGTCAGAGGAAGAATCTGGACATTTGAAATTTTAATACATATTCTGAAGTGCCCTCAAAAATCCATACCAGTTTACCTGCTTACAAGAAATAAAGGTGAGAACCACAAACTTTAAAAAACCAATAGGGCTTCCCTGGTGGCGCAGTGGTTGAGAATCTGCCTGCCAATGCAGGGGACACGGGTTCGAGCCCTGGTCTGGGAAGATCCCACATGCCGCGGAGCAACTAGGCCCGTGAGCCACAATTACTGAGCCTGCGCGTCTGGAGCCTGTGCTCTGCAACAAGAGAGGCCGCGATAGTGAGAGGCCCGCGCACCGCGATGAAGAGTGGCCCCCGCTTGCCACAACTAGAGAAAGCCCTCGCACAGAAACGAAGACCCAACACAGCCAAAAATAAATAATAAATAAATAAATAAAAAATGTACTTATCCCTTTAAAAAAAAAAAAAAAAAAAAACCAATAAACTGGGCTTCCCTGGTGGCGCAGTGGTTAAGAATCCGCCTGCCAACGCAGGGGACACAGGTTCGAGCCCTGGTCCGGGAAGATCCCACATGCCGCGGAGCAACTAAGCCTGTGCGCCACAACTACCGAGCCTGCGCTCTAGAGCCCGTGAGCCACAACTACTGAAGCCCGCGCGCCTAGAGCCCCTGCTCTGCAGCAAGAGAAGCCACGACAATGAGAAGTCCGCACACCGCAACGAAGAGTAGCCCCCGCTCGCCGCAACTCGAGAAAACCCGCGCACAGCAATGAAGACCCAACGCAGCCGGAGGGCTTCCCTGGTGGCGCAGTGGTTGAGAGTCTGCCTGCCAATGCAGGGGACACGGGTTCGAGCCCTGGTCTGGGAAGATCCCACATGCCGCGGAGCGACTGGGCCCGTGAGCCACAATTACTGAGCCTGCGCGTCTGGAGCCTGTGCTTCGCAACAAGAGAGGCCGCGATAGTGAGAGGCCCGTGCGCCGCGATGAAGAGTGGCCCCCCCACTTGCCGCAACTAGAGGAAGCCCTCGCATGGAAATGAAGACCCAACACAGCCATAAATAAATAAATAAATAAATAGCATTCCCTTTAAAAAAAGACCCAACGCAGCCAAAAAACAAATAAATAAATAAATTTATTAAAAAACAAACAAACAAACGATAAACTGTCTTCCCTAAATCCACCTCCAGAAACTGACTCAGTAGAAGTGATGGGTGGGCTGGAAGCAGGGAATCTGGGTTTTTTTTAAAGTTCTCCAGGTGATTTTATCAGTTGGATTTGGGAACTGTTGCTCTGTGATATCATGAAGGTCACTGTGAAGAGGTGAATATATCTCTTTTAGAGAGGATCTGAAAGAAGGAACAAACTAGTGAAATGTGAATGAAAGCATGGCATTCCACCCCCCCTTTGGCCCCACAGGTTGCAGGGATCTTAGTTCCCTGACCAGGGGTTGAACCTGGGCCTTGGCAGTGAAAGTGCCAAGTCCTAACCACTGGACTGCCAGGGAATTCCTGAAAGCATGGCATTTTGAAATTAACTTCCAATGCTTGTCTCAATGGAAGTTGATCCTTTTTTTTTTTTTTTCCTTAATTTTCTGCTTACCTCAGGATTCTGAATGACCTTTACCTTCTTGTTCTTTTGTTTTGCTTTTTAAATTACCGTCCCTGGTTTTGAATACTTAATTGTGCTTTAAAAAGCGCAATACATCTTATTTGGCCCTAACAAGAGCCTGGGTGTGTGTGTGTGTGTGTGTGTGTGTGTGTGTGTGTGTGTGTGTGTTCCCATTTTTAGATACTGGAAATTACCAAGGGCTTATATTTGTTGAGTGCTTACTGTTAACAGCTTAAATATGAAGCGACTTGCCCAAAGCTGCCGGGCCAATGTGCAGCAGTTTAACCCACCAGACCCTTAATTGGTATCCCAGAGGTCCCAGGTTGATCGCTGGGATCTCTGCTCTCATTCTTGAGGGTGGGAATCATTGACAGCACCTAACACTGAGCTTTGAGTCAGCCATGTTTGGAACTCCCAGAGTGCTGTGAAGTATAGCTCAGCTTGGGTTTCTCTCTGGGGATTATAAGGGAGGACCCAGCTCCCAAGCGTGAGGAAGAACCTGAGTAATGGAGATCTTTCCAAAGAGCTTTCTGCAGAGAGGCAAAACTCCCCTAGAAAGAATTGCTTTCTCCTTAACAACATGGGGTTGCCATATACTAGTCAGAGGGGGGAAAAATCACAACGTCTCATTCTGATTGCAAATCAAATACATGTTTACTATGGAAAAACTGGAAGATAAGCAGAATGGAGGTCCACCACCCATAAAGGACTTTAGTCATTTCAAATGAACATTTTTAATAGATCTTCCAGGTCCATTTCCGTAATCAAGTCTTCCTTGAAGATATCTGATCTGAAGGAGAGGGCCCGAGTCCCATTGCTTCATTGCCCCACAGCTCGCCCTCCTGCCTGGCATTCCTGACAATCCAGCTTCATATTCGACTTCAGTGGATCAGAGAAGGGCTACAGGCTGAGGGCCTCAAGTGCCCCATCGGCGCCATCTGCAGGAAGATCCAGGTCCAGGGTGAATGGTGTATAGATGGAGGCGTCTGCCAGGCGTAGCCACACTCCCCCAAGGTCATGCTGTTGTCCAGGAGCTGTCATCTGTGTAAAGCTGCTCCTTGCGCCGCCGGTGGCCACTTAAGAATGCCTTTCACCAAGCGCTTCAGCTCCAGCACCGTGCTTGACTTCCTAGCATCCCCCAAGGTGGTGATCTTGTGGTGACGGATCATCACGAACACCCAGGGAGGCAGGTCCACTTGCACTGCTCTCTGCTTTAGGGAATCAGTCTGGCTCCTCTGAGGGCGACAAACGGCTGTGGCAGGACACGTGGGGTGCTTTATCTCCCGGCATGCCACGGGATAGCCCCTTGGGGTCCTAGCATGCCTCGCGGGCTCCCCATGTCCCCCCTCCACCCCCCCGCTCGCATGCCTTGCAGCCGCTGCCCATTAGTCTCCTCAGATCAGATTCTGCTCACCCTCCACCACCTTGGACTTCTTTTTTTTTTTTTAATAAACTTATTTATTTATTTATTTATGGCTGTGTTGGGTCTTCGTTGCTGCGCGCAGGCTTTCCCTAGTTGCAGCAAGTGGGGGCTACTCTTCGTTGCGGTGCGCAGGCTTCTCATTGCGGTGGCTTCTCTTGTTGCGGAGCACGGGCTCTAGGCATGCGGGCTTCAGTAGTTGTGGCTCATGGGCTCAGTAGTTGTGGCATGCGGGCTCTAGAGCGCAGGCTCAGTAGTTGTGGCGCATGGGCTTAGTTGCTCTGCGGCACGTGGGATCTTCCCATACCAGGGATCGAACCTACGTCCCCTGCACTGGCAGGCGGACTCTTAACCACTGCACCACCAGGGAAGTCCCTCTTGGGCTTCTTTGGCCTGGAAAGTCATTGGTTCTGGGGAGAGCTAGTCTGCCTTCCTGGTGCCAAGGCTCCACCACCCCCCCTTCTTCTAACGAGTATAAAGATATTAATATTTTATGATTGTCAGGCTCAGGCTATAAACTATAAGTGGCTATTTTGTAAATATTGTATATTAATGCATATATGTGGAATCTAGAAAAATGGTACAGATGAACGTATTTGTAGGGCAGGACTAGAGACATAGACGTAGAGAATGGACATGTGGACACGGGGGGAAGGGGAGGGTGGGACGAAGTGGGAGATTACGTTTGACATAAATAAACTACCATGTGTAAAATAGATAGCTAGTGGGAACCTGCTGTATAGCACAGGGAGATCAGCTCGGTGTTCTGTGATGACCTAGATGGGGGGAAAGGGTGGGGAGGGAGGTCCAAGAGGGAGGGGATATAGGTATACATATAGATGATTCACTTCATTGTACAGCAGAAACTAACACAACATTGTAAAGCAATTTTACTCCAATATAAATAAATAAATGAATAAATGGCTGTTTTGTGACTTTTTCCCCCTGAGCAGAGCACTGTTTTTCCTTGATACTTTTTTTACAGTATTTAAGGCTGTAGGTGAGACATTTGAGTGACTGTAGCACACGTAATTAAGTATTCTGTTGAAAGTTAAGTTGTTGAGACTTTTTTTTTAAACGCTAAGCAACAGTCATGAACATCCGTGCAGGTATGGTTTTGTCACATCTTGGATGACTTCCTGGCACAATTCTTGGGTCGAAGGACTTGTTTAAGCCTTAATTGCCCAAAAGTTTGTGTCGATCTACGTTTCCCCCACCCCTTTACAATATATAGCAGCATCCATTCCCTAAGTATTTCACAACACTTGTCCTTTTAATTTGTATTTCTTAATAAGTGAACTTTTTTCTATGGGTAGTTTTACTCAGGAAAATGCCAGAATCTTCTTTCAAGGCAATGCCACATACTTTCCCCTTGCACCTTCTTATCCCACTCCCTTAACAGAAAGTAGTGATAGCTACAAGGACAGGTTTGTTTACTTTATAAGCTAGGTGTGTCTCTAGACCAAGCTAGAATGGAAACACCTTTGACAGTGTCTCCCTCATTCCCCAACAAGATGCCGTTTGGCCACAACACTTTCAAACTGATACTACTCTTCCCTTCTCATTAAAATGCCCAAAGATCAATAGGAAAACTGTCAAGTGATCAAGTGTTGATCACTTGAAGGACATTTACCCCTGAGAGATGGTGGTTTTATTTTGCCAGAACATCCAGTAAGGTTGGACATTGGGACTACATAGCACCTCTATGTCATGGCTGAGAAGACAAGCTTCTGACCTTCATGGGTGTTTCCTTGAGAGTTGGAAGTGTCTAGGCAATTCCAACCTAAAAGCAGGCCTGGGATGAGTTCCCAGCCTAATATCCATTAATTCTTAAAAGTCTATTTAAAAAGCTTTCTTCTTTCAACAGCTCTAGTACTCCAGGGACTCAACCCTTCTTGCCCAAGTTTTATAGTGGCGCCAGCTCAGGATCTGAGGCCAGGCTTGGCAGGATGGTCTTTAGAGAGGAGCTCTGAGCACAGGCCAGGGACTCCTGGTTCCATTGGATGTTTCTATCTAGTGCAGATACACAGAGCTCTGATATAAAAAAAAAAAAATCTCTAGAAGCTGTCTCAGGTTACTAACTCCCTTCTCCAACAGTATTGTAGGAATTGTATGTTCAGACTCAGTGCTGAAACCTATCAGTTTATATTGGTACAAATACCTACATCTTCATCAGGTTCATCGACTTCATGGTTCAGAACCTCTGTGGAAGAAACTGAGTTTAAAGCTGTCAAATGACTTTAAGGTCTTAGGTGGGTGTGGAAGTAAGAGCTATGTTTACGTCTCTGTTTTTCAGCCTTAAGATCTGAACTATTGCCCCATGTGCTCGTCAGTGCTCACCAACTTGTCCCAGAAAGAGTTTGACATGAGCCCATTCATGCCTCCATGACTTGGCCAAGATTTGTGGCCTTGTGGAGCTAGGCTGCAGTCAGGAACGGGAATCAGCTTCCTTCACTAGCTGTGAGAAGGTACGGTAGAAGGGGGGTGAGTAATGATGAGACCTGGTTTCGGATCAACTTCATTTTGAAACCAGTGATACAAGCCAGTAGAGCCAAGAAGCATCTGGGAGGAAGTTGTAATGATCTGCCCCAGGGCTTACCGTTTACCAGCCTCTGTGTGACTCATGGCTTACAAAGAAAACTGCTCATGTTTCTACAGGTGCCTCAGCGAGTTTCCCTGGGCAGGTCAGATTGGCTGTGAGATCTCCATCCTCTGCCTCTCCCAGTAAACCATGGAGCACCCCCTACGAAACAGTCCTCTCCAGATGCAGACTGAGCCAGCTCCCCGTTATGTTCTTTGGTGCTGTGTATCCCCTTTTCCCTTCCGTGCATCAGCCCTTAGGTAAAGCACATGGCTGTAACTCACCCCATGCCCACTCTGAGAGATGGTTTCTCTATGGTGTAGAGAGAGGCATGGACTTGGAGTCAGAAGCCCTGGTTAATTGTGAGTAGGCTAAAAGTTGCTTGTATTGAGGGCTTACTCTGGGCCAGACACAGTGCTCAGTGCTGTGTGAACATTATCCCACTTATTCCTCCCAATAATCTTATGAGGTAGGTATTATTCCCATTTTCCAGATGAGAAAACAGCTTCTGTATGTATGTTCACACGACATGGATGTGAACCCAAGTCTTTTGGACTCCAAATCCCATATTCTTCATCACTCATCTTCCTCTGCCTTTAGGATTTGAAATCTGATCCTGCTGCTTCCAAGTTGTGGGGCTTCATATACTTTGCTCTCCTCTCTGAAGCTGCTTCCTGAGGCACTTCAACCCCAGGGCAGTCTCTTGTTTCCTGAGTTGTCAGAATAGGGGAGTAGTATCTACCTGGTGGGTTATTTTTTGAGGACGTGGATAAGAGAACACTTAGCTGGGTGTGTCGGGCAGAGTGGGTCTTTGAAGCTTGTTCCTGCCTGCCTGACTCATGCCCCTTGGTTGTATTCTGCATCCAGCTGAACGTGGCTGAGGGCTGATGGGGCAGCTGGAATGTGCAGCCTGCGTGGGAGGCACGTACAATTGAAGTACCTTACTACTGACTTCTCCTTGATTGTTGGCACTGTCCCTTCTAAGAATAGATGGACAGCCCAGATACTGTGCTACAAATGTTTGGACCCATAAAACAATGGAAATGTGCCAGCAAACAGGGTAGTGAAGTGTACCGTACATTCCTGGTGGGCAGATTTTGTGGACAGCAGGAAGACGGTTTCTGGGTTTCTGGCAGCTTTTAGAGTTTGGGGGATTAAGGCATTAGCCCCCTGCTGGGTAACTTGGTGGGAGAGGATTGGAGAGTTCATTGAGAGGCACTCATTAAGTGAAAAACCTGACAGGCTTATCTGGCCAGCCCCTCTGCTAGCTGAAGACCTTCCCTTAGGAAGAGGGCTGTTTTAAGAATGCGAAAAGTGACAGTTAATTTTTATTTTTTATCAATGTTTGAATAGCTAGCTAATGCATTCACGTGGGTCAAAATTCAGAAGGGTACACGGTAAAAAGTATCTTTCCTGTTCCTTAGCTACTAGCTTCTCCACCCATAAGCCCAGTTTTTTGGGTCACCTTCCAGAAGTATTTATTTTAAAATACAAATGTTATCATAGACTACATTTCTCCATATCTTTTTAAATAATTAATTAATTAATTAATTAATTTAGCTGCACCGGGTCTTTAGTTGCAGCACATGAGATCTTTGTTGCCGCGTTGGAGATCTTCGTTGCGGCATGTGGGATCTAGTTCCTTGACCAGGGATCAAACCCAGGCGCCCTGCATTGGGAGCACAGAGCCTTAACTGCTGGACCACCAGGGAAGTCCCCATATATATATTTTTTTTAATTAACAATATGTCTTAGAGATCTTTCCATGTCAATACATAGGGGCTTCCTTATCTTTTACAGCTTTTTATGGCTGCGTAGTGTTCTCGTATAGATGTTATCATTACACAAAGTTAATCTGTCATTGATGGACATTTAGGTTGTCTGGACTTTTGCTATTACAATCAACGCATTACTGATTAGTTTGATAGATAGCTGTGGAAAGGTGATTTTGGACAGGAGGCAGTATCCTATAAGAACTTAAAGGTACTTGAAGATACACATTTTTTTCCCTGATGCATCCCTAGTATTTAGAAGAATGTTGGGCACTTAGGAAACACTCTACTAGTTCTTTTTTTTTTTTTTTAAATTAATTTTATTTATTTATTTTTGGCTGTGTTGGGTCTTCGTTTCTGTGCGAGGGCTTTCTCTAGTTGTGGCAAGCGGGGGCCACTCTTCATCGCGGTGCACGGGCCTCTCACTATCGCGGCCTCTCTTGTTGCGGAGCACAGGCTCCAGACGCACAGGCTCAGTAGTTGTGGCTCACGGGCCTAGTTGCTCCGCGGCATGTGGGATCTTCCCAGACCAGGGCTCGGACCCGTGTCCCCTGCATTGGCAGGCAGATTCTCAACCACTGCGCCACCAGGGAAGCCCCTCTACTAGTTCTTGATGGATGCTGCGTTGAAGAACCTGACTTTAGAATATGACCACCCCGAGTTCTAATTCTAATTCCACTCACTAGCTGTATGATGTTGGGCAAGCCATGTCACCTCTGAACCCCCATTTCCTCATGTGGTATGAGTCCGTATAAAGTTCTGGGGTTTACAAATTTGTGGTTTTGTGGTTTTATCTTATTTGATATTCAAGATGACTCTGTGAAGTCTAATTTTCATCTTCCAAATGAGAAAACCTAAATTCCTAATAAGTTAATTCAAGTTCTGCATCAACATGCTGATGGTTCCAACTAACAGAGTTTTGAGGGACCTTTGCATGTGTCCTTAACACAGCTTTAAGCAATGCTGAATCACCTAGTGATTTTAGGTATTCCCTTTTAAGCTTTTCGTCTTCTTTTTACATCAAGGAGAAAGTGTTTTTGGTCCCATTATTATTTTTTTTAACTAATTAATTTATTTATTTTTGGCTGCATTGGGTCTTGGTTGCTGGGTGCAGGCTTTCTTTAGTTGTGGCGAGCAGGGGCTACTCTTCGTTGCGTTGTGCGGGCTTCTCATTGCTGTGGCTTCTCTTGTTGCAGAGTGCGGGCTCTAGGTGCACAGGCTTCAGTAGCTGTGGCACGTGGGCTTCAGTAGTTGTGGCTCGTGGGCTCTAGAGCGCAGACTGAGTGGTTGTGACGCACGGGCTTAGTTGCTCCGCGGCATGTGGGATCTTCCTGGACCAGGGCTCGAACCTGTATCCCCTGCATTGGCAGGCGGATTCTCAACCACTGCGCCACCTTGGAAGCCCCAACTATTCTTGAATACATCTTTTAATAACATGCTTCTCTCCCTTCAAACCAAGGGAAGACAGGCCTTAGGCTCAAAGCTTCAGCAAACATGGGAATTCCCTGGAGGTCCAGTGGTTAGGACTCCACACTTTCACTACCAAGGGCGCGGGTTCGATCCCTGGTCGGGGAACTAAGATCCCGCAAACCATGTGGCATGGCCAAAAGACAAAACAAAACAAAACAAAAACTTCAGCAGACAGTTGATTCTGGGGCCCACAGAATTCAAGTGTCTTTCCCAGGATCACCCATCAAGTTAAGGTCAGTGCCTGCACAAGAATGGGGTCTCCATCGCTATTAATAGTATTAACAGCAGACCTGGCCATAATGCATCCTAATTGTCAGTTCTTTACATTTATTCTCATTTAATCCTCACAACTACCTGTAAGAGAGTTACTGTTATTATCCCCGAGTCTAGTACTTTTCTCCAGATATCACACTGCCTCACTGAGCATCTAAAAATCAATCTTTCCTATTTCAATAGATGGAGAAGGACCACAGGTAGTGGGGGTTAGGGAGGAGATAAGAAAACAAACTCTCAGGTGTGTCAGAAAGATAATATAACCATATTATATAAACAACTCAATCTAGACAGGTCTAGGTACCACTTCTGGCCCTTCCATTTCCTAGCTATGTAACTTCAGTGAATTCATTTAACCTCTCATTTTCCCAATTTAGAAAATGGGCGTTAAAATCTACTTTATTGGGTGCTTGGTGAAGATTAAATGAGAAAGTATACAAACGTTAGGGCTTCCCTGGTGGCGCAGTGGTTAAGAATCCGCCTGCCAAGGCAGGGGACATGGGTTTGAGCCCTGGTCCGGGAAGATCCCACATGCTGTGGAGCAACTAAGCCCGTGCACCACAACTACTGAGCCTGCGCTCTAGAGCCCGCGAGCCACAACTACTGAGCCTGTGTGCCGCAACTACTGAAGCCCGCGTGCCTAGAGTCCATGCTCCACAGCAAGAGAAGCCACCGCAACGAGAAGCCCGCGCACCGCAACGAAGAGTAGTCCCCGCTCGCCGCAACTAGAGAAAATCCGCACACAGCAACAAAGACCCAATACAGCCATAAATAAATAAATTTATTTTTAAAATTCATACAGATTAAAAAAAACAAACAAATGTTAGCTGTTAATAATAGTAATTCATGATGGAAAGGACTCTCGACTCTTGAGATTGGTGCTTGCTGTATTCGTTTGCTAGGGCTGCTGAAACAAAGGAACACAGACTGGGGACTTAAACACAGAAATTTATTTTCTCACAACTCAGGAGGCTAGAAGTCCAAGATCAAGGTGTCAGCAGGGCTGGTTTCTGTTGAGGCCTCTCTCCTTAGCTTGTAGATGGCTGTCTTCTCCATGTGTCTGTACATAGTCTTCTCTCTGTAATTGTCTGTGTCCAAATTTCCTCCTCCTCTTATAAGGACACTCGTCATACTGGATTAGGGCCCACCCTAATAAGCTCATTTTAATTTAATCACCTCTTTAAAGGCCCTTTTTCCAAATATAATCACATTCTGAGGTATTAGGACTTCAACACATGAATTTGAGGGGGGAACACAATTCACGTTAAGAGAAAACTTGGACCTACAGAAAAATAAAGATAATAAGTAGCTGGTAACCCCAGTCACAGGGAAGCTTCATTTCCTTCCAGTCTTTTTTAAATTTTTTCCTGTGCATAGTTACATATACTATATATGCAGTTCTACATTCTGCTTACATTTTGCATAGCTGGATAAAAAAACCATGGAGTGAATGCCCCATAGATTATTTAACTTTTGCCCTATATTAAGATGATTTAAACTCTGCAGCATATCATTCCTGGTCTTTTTTAGCCCAAAGGCAAAGCAAGATTCCTCAGAAGATGAGAGTACAAAGCTGTGTGCTGGAGGTAAAGGGCAGGGTCACCCTGGGAATCTCCCTGCCCCTGGGACCCTTTGGAACTGACTCAGGCCGAGATCCCTCTTTCCCCTCCTCCCACCGGCCAAGCATGTTGTCACAGCCCATGACTCCTCAGTGGGGATGTCGTCAAGGAGGCAGGGCTGGTATCTAAGCAATCTTCTCTTTCTCAGGGGCACACTCCAGCCTTCCCACGAAGGAACCTGCCTCTGAGTGTGAGCTCTGGGGCTCTGGGGAGCTGAAGGCAGCTCTGTATGCTTTTAAGCCCTCCATCTTCCTCCCCTCCATGCACTAACCCTCTCCCCAAAAGATGGCCAGTGTCTTAAGTTCTTTCACCCAAGTTAGTTTTACCTGCTTTTGAACTTCATGTTAATGGAATCATACACGTGTCCTCTCTTGTATCTGGCTTCTGTCACTCAACCGTGTCTGTAAGATTCATTCATGTTGTTGTATGTCCTTGTGGTTGACTCATTTCATTATATGAATATTCCACCATATTTCTATTCATTCTACCTTGATGGACATTTGGGCTATTTCCAGTCTTTAGCTATCATAGACAGTGCTGCTGTGAATATTATAATACTTGTCTTTTAGTGGATGTATCTTTTTTTTTTTTTAATTTATTTATTTATTTTGGCTGTGTTGGGTCTTCGTTTCTGTGCAAGGGCTCTCTCTAGTTGTGGCAAGCGGGGGCCACTCTTCATCGCGGTGCGCGGGCCTCTCACTATCGCGGCCTCTCGTGTTGCGGAGCACAGGCTCCAGATGCGCAGGCTCAGTAATTGTGGCTCACGGGCCTAGTTGCTCCGCGGCATGTGGGATCTTCCCAGACCAGGGCTCGGACCCGTGTCCCCTGCATTGGCAGGCAGATTCTCAACCACTGCGCCACCAGGGAAGCCCTAGTGGATGTATCTTTGTTGGGTCTATACCTCAAAGTAAAATTGCTGGGTCTTGGGGAACGTGTATATTTAGCTTCAGCAAATACTGCCCAACAGTTTTCCAAAATGACTATCCCATTTTACACTCCCACATCAGACTTCTACTTTTTTTTTAATTGAGGTAAAATATGCATAACATAAAATTTGACCATTGTAACCATTTTAAACAATTCGGTGACGTTAAGTACGTTCAAATTGTTGTGCAACCATCACCATAGTCCGTCTCCAGAACTTTTTCATCATCCCAAACAGAAACTCTGTACCCATTAAACAATAACTACCCATTCCCCTCTCTCTCCAGCCCCTGGTAACTTCTATTCTACTTTCTATGTCTATTAATTTGAGTATTCTAGGTACCTCATATAAGTGGACTCATGCAGTATTTGCCCTTTTGTGACTAGCTTATCTTACTTAGCATAATGTTTTCAAGATTCTTCCATGTTGCAGCATGTGTCAGAACTTTATTCCTTTTAAAGACTGAATAATATTCCATTGTATGTATAGAACACATTGTGTTTATCTATTCATCTCTTGATGGACACTTGTGTTGTTTCCATCTTTTGGCGATTGTGAATAGTGATACTATGAAAATATGTGTACAAGTATCTGTTTGAGATCCTACTTCAGTTCCTTTGGGTATACGCCTAAAGGTAGAATTGCTGGATCATGTGGTAATTTTATGTTTACCTTCTGAGGAGCCACCAAACCGTTTTTCACAGTGGCTGCACCATTTCACATTCCCAGTGCAGGAGGGTTCCTATGTCTTTACTTCTTGCCAACACTCGTTATTTACTTTTTTTTTTTTTTGCCACCCTAGTAGGTATGAAGTGGTATCTCATTGTGATTTTGATTTGTATTTCCCTAGTGACTAATGATATTGAGCATTTTTTCATATGCTTATTGGCCATTTGTATACCTTATTTGAAGAAATGTCTTTTCAACTCCTTTGCCTTTTTATTTATTTTTTTAAAATTGGGTTGTTTGTTTTTTGTTGTTCTGGAGTTTTAGGAGTTCATTGTATAGTCTGGATATTATTTGGAATTCTACTTTTTAATGTTATACTCTTATATACTGTTTGAATACTTCATCATGTTCATATTACTTTTTGTTGTTGTTGTTTATCTTCTCAAAGAACCAGCTTTTAGTTTTATTTATCTTTGCTATTGTTTTCTTTGTTTCTATTTCATTTATTTCTGCTCTGATCTTTATGTTTTCTTTCCTTCTGCTAACTTTGGGTTTTGTTTGTTCTTCTTTCTCTAGTTCCTTTAGGTGTAAGGTTAGATTGTTTATTTGAGATTTTTCTTGTTTCTTGAGGTAGGCTTGTATAGCTATAAACTCCCTGCTTTTGCTGCATCCCATAGGTTTTGGATCGTCGTGTTTTCATTGTCATTTGTCTCTAGGTATTTTTTGATTTCCTCTTTGATTTCTTCAGTGATCTCTTGGTTATTTAGTAACATATTGTTTAGCCTCCATGTGTTTGTGTTTTTTACGTTTTTTTCCCTGTAATTCATTTCTAATCTCATAGCGCTGTGGTCAGAAAAGATGCTTGATATGATTTCAGTTTTCTTAAATTTACTGAGGATTTGTGACCCAGGATGTGATCTATCCTGGAGAATGTTCTGTGTGCACTTGAGAAGAAAGTGTAATCTGCTGTTTTTGGGTGGAATGTCCTATAAATATCAATTAAATCTATCTGGTCTATTGTGTCATTTAAAGCTTCTGTTTCCTTATTTATTTTCATTTTGGATGATCTGTCCATTGGTGTTAAGTGAGGTGTTAAAGTCCCCCACTATTATTGTGTTACTGTCAATTTCCTCTTTTATAGCTGTTAGCAGTTGCCTTATGTATTGAGGTGCTCCTGTGTTGGGTGCATGTATATTTATAATTGTTATATCTTCTTCCTGGATTGATCCCTTGATCATTATGTAGTGTCCTTCCTTGTCTCTTGTAACATTCTTTATTTTAAAGTCTGTTTTATCTGATATGAGTATTGCTACTCCAGCTTTCTTTTGATTTCCATTTGCATGGAATATCTTTTTCCATCCCTTCACTTTCAGTCTGTATGTGTCCCTAGGTCTGAAGTGGGTCTCTTGTAGACAGCATATATATGGGTCTTGTTTTTATATCCATTCAGCAAGCCTGTGTCTTTTGGTTGGAGCATTTAATCCATTCACGTTTAAGGTAATTATCGATATGTATGTTCCTATGACCATTTTCTTAATTGTTTTGGGTTTGTTTTTGTAGGTCCTTTTCTTCTCTTGTGTTTCCCACTTAGAGAAGTTCCTTTAGCATTTGTTGTAGAGCTGGTTTGGTGGTGCTGAATTCTCTTAGCTTTTGCTTGTCTGTAAAGCTTTTGATTTCTCCATCGAATCTGAATGAGGTGCTTGCTGGGTAATCTTGGTTGTAGGTTCTTCCCTTTCATCGCTTTAAGTATATCATGGCACTCCCTTCTGGCTTGTAGAGTTTCTGCTGAGAAATCAGCTGTTAACCTTATGGGAGTTCCCTTGTATGTTATTTGTCGTTTTTCCCTTGCTGCTTTCAATAATTTTTCTTTGTCTTTAATTTTTGCCAATTTGATTGCTGTGTGTCTTGGCGTGTTTCTCCTTGGGTTTATCCTGTATGGGACTCGCTGCACTTCCTGGACTTGGGTGGCTATTTCCTTTCCCATATTAAGGAAGTTTTCCACTATAATCTCTTCAAATATTTTCTCTGGTCCTTTCTCTCTCTCTTCTCCTTCTGGGACCCCTATAATGCGAATGTTGTCACGTTGAATGTTGTCCCAGAGGTCTCTTAGGCTGTCTTCAATTCTTTTGATTCTTTTTTCTTTTTTCTGTTCCGCAGCAGTGAATTCCACCATTCTGTCTTCCGGGTCACTTATCCATTCTTCTGCCTCAGTTATTCTGCTATTGATTCCTTCTAGTGTAGTTTTCATTTCAGTTATTGTATTGTTCATCTCTGTTTGTTCTTGAATTCTTCTAGGTCTTTGTTAAACATTTCTTGCATCTTCTCGATCTTTGCCTCCATTCTTTTTCCAAGGTCCTGGATCATCTTCACTATCATTATTCTGAGTTCTTTTTCTGGAAGGTTGCCTATCTCCACTTCATTTGGTTGTTTTTCTGGGGTTTTATCTTGTTCCTTCCTCTGGTACATAGCCCTCTGTCTTTTCATCTTGTCTGTCTTTCTGTGAATGTGGTTTTTGTTCCACAGGCTGCAGGACTGTAGTTCTTCTTGCTTCTGTCACATTACTTTTGTAGTTTAAAAACCCTCATCTGTTATCCTTTCTTATTTTAGGGAAGGATTATTTAAAACAATTGTCATCATCATCTGAAACTAAAGGACAATTTTTCAAAAAAGGATAGTTGGGAGAGCTCACCCTGACCTTTCCATGGCACAGCACTATCCCTCTGGTCCTTGTTGTGCTGCAGTCTAGTAAACTGATGAGTGCTGGTGTCTGGGCCAGCGCTAAGGGAACCCCTGGGACAGGGCATGTTGCCGATGGGCCCAGTTGTAGCCCCTGGCAGGTTTCCTGACTCCATGCTTTGGCCACAAGGAAGGGTGGGTAAGAACATTGGTTGTGAATACTCTCTAGCGTATGCCTTGGAGTCAGGCTGACCTGGCTTCTGAACCTCAGTTTCCTCATCTTTGTAAAGGAGCTAATGCCTACCTTGGCAGCACAGTTGTAAAGATGAAATGGGCCCAGTCTCTGGATTAGCGAATGGTAGTTATTAACTCAGAGTGCTTGTTTAAAGGGCGGCCAAGCAGGGAGGATTCAGAAGGAGCATGACAGACTGAAACAACCCGAGGTTATCCAGAATGATCTGTGTGGGTGACGGTGTAGCAGGATGCATACAGCGCATATGTAGACTCATAGCCTTCGGAAATGCTTGAAATCTTCTGCCTCCAGCTATGACCTTGGGTCAACTCTATGTCTCGTGAGACTCCATGGGGCTAATGTCGCTGAATATCTATGACTTTGGTTCTTCGGCCCACAGACCACGAAGTGATCCGCCCTCTTGAGACCAAAGTCAGAAGCCCATCTGAAACTCATATTTGATCACATTGCTGGTCAGAGGAAGTAAGCCAAGTCTCCTTCTGCAGTGGCTTGGAATAGTCCTTGATCCAGTCAGGGGGCTGTTGTCAGGTCTTTGCTCCCATGGGGTATCTTCCAGAAGCCCCTCCTTCCTAATACTCTTTTCCTCCCTTCCCCACAGTAGTTTTCATGGAGTGCCCTGGGCGAGAGTCGGCCCTGCTGACTGATGATGACTTCACTGTTCTGAACAACAAAACAGTCCAGGTAAAACACCATGTCTACCTTCAGGAGAGAAGAAAGACATTCTCTGTGCATGCCCAGCTTGCTGCTGGCCAGGAGGCCGAGGTTGCCGTGGCTGTTGTGAGCCATGTTACCCCTGCAGAGGACACAGGGTTAGACCTCAGTTGCCCATAGCTGTGCGCGTGGGTACCGATCTAAGCAGGGTAGTGCTTGCAGCTGCCCAGTAGGGGCTGCCAGAGTCAGGCCAGGAGGGCCCAGAGCTGCTTTGTGAGTAACGGCCCAGTGCCCTTCCTCCCTTGAATTCCCTGTCCCACCTCCCTTTCCTTCTTTCCCATATCATGCCGGTAAACCGCAAGTGAAGGCGATCCCAACACAGGACTGCCAATCTCATGAACCTTTGGGAAGATGGACCTGAGGCTCTTGGCCACATTTCTTTGTTTTGTTTAATTTAATTTTTTGAACAGCTAATATATCCACATGGTTCAAAATTTTAAATATTAAAGTTATAGCATAACCTTCCCTTTTTTCTCCCCATCTGTCTAATGCCCTCTCTACCCCTCCAAGAGAAGACACAGGTAACCCTGTTACCAGTTTCTTTCCTTCTAATTTATGTATTTGTTCTATATATTAAATATATTTATATACATCATATATAGGTATAAAATAAACTTTTCCGTTCTCTTTTATGCAAAACTAACATACTATTCACATGTCTGCACCTTCTTTTTGCACTGAAAAATACATCAGTACACTGCCTATCCCCTTCTCACAGATAACCACCATTATAAGCTTCTAGTATCCCCCAGACTTTGTCTGTATGTAAGCAGATGTGAATATATGCCTTATTTTCCCACCCTTTTACACAAAAGGTGGAACAGTGCCTGGCACGTATTAAGCCCTATGTAAGTGTTTGTTAGATAAAATACTAAACTACATTAAGCTGTTCCATACCTTGTTCTTTTTCACTTAAGTATGGATATATATCAAAGATCTTTCCATGTAAGCACAGAGAGACATTCCTCATTTTTCAAGCTGTATACAATTTCCACTAGATGGATGTATTATAGTGTATTTAATTGGGCCTTCTCTATAAGTGAACACTTAGATTATTTCCAAATTTTCTTTTACAATAAACCCATCTGGGCCTCTATCCTTGTCCTGAGCCCCTGTAGGTGAGAGGATGTTGGGTATGTTCCAGTTGTTTGCACACCTGGGTTAAGGGGTCTTCTCTCCTTGCAGGAAAGGAAAGCACTGAAGATCTCCCCATCCAAACGTATCTTGCGAAGACGCAAGAGAGATTGGGTGGTCCCGCCAATATCTGTCCCTGAGAATGGCAAGGGTCCCTTCCCCCAGAAGCTGCATCAGGTATGACTGTGCCTTCTCCCTGGGAGTCATTGGTGTCTTCAGGGACTCTCATTCGAAGGCCTGAATATGAGGTTTCTTGCTGCTGAGCCCTGGGGCCCGCAGAGGGAAACTCTCTGATGGGAGCAGTTTCTAATCAGGCAGTGCCTCTCCACCCCTCCCCACAGAGGGTTCTTTGCTACAATAATGAGATATTTGTCACTTTGTCAGCTAACATTTCTTTTGCTTCCAGCTCAAATCTAATAAAGACAGAGGCACCAAGATTTTCTACAGCATCACGGGGCCTGGGGCAGACAGCCCCCCTGAGGGTGTCTTCACCATAGAGAAGGAAACGGGCTGGCTGCTGTTGAATAAACCACTGGACCGGGAGAAAATTGCCGAGTATGAGGCAAGTAGCCTTTGGCATCCAACGAGAAGCAGGGCCCCAGGGAGGGTAGTGCCAGACTGACCCCAGGCCTGTGTACCTACAGCTCTTTGGCCACGCTGTGTCGGAGAACGGTGCCTCCGTGGAAGAGCCCATGAACATCTCCCTCATTGTAACAGACCAGAATGACCACAAGCCCAAGTTCACCCAGGATGTCTTCAGAGGGAGCGTCTTGGAAGGGGTACTACCCGGTAAGAGGACTGGGGAGGGCACAGCTATAGAGGTCTGCTGGGCCCAGACCTGGCCTTGGGTCCACGTCTGGAATCAGCCCAGACTCTTAAAGGCTGGAAGAACCCTTCATACCTGATTTCCTGGGCTGTGCCTCAGATCACCTGGGATCTTCTTAAAAGTCCAGATTCCCCTACTCCATCCCAAGATCCCTGAATAAGAATGATCCTGGAGTAGAGCCCCAGAATCTGTGTATTTGAAAATTTCCCAGAAGCTTCAGATGATCAGCCAGCTGCAGCTCTGGAGCTGCAGAGACCTATACTTGAATCTGGATTTTGTCTCTTTATCTGCTGTAACCCTGGGCAAGGTCTTGGCCTCTGAGCCTCAATCTTCACACCTGAAAATGGGGATAATATCAACCGTAAAGAACTGTGAAGAGGGCTTCCCTGGTGGCGCAGTGGTTGAGAGTCTGCCTGCTAATGCGGGGGACACGGGTTCGAGCCCTGGTCTGGGAAGATCCCACGTGCCGCGGAGCAGCTGGGCCCGTGAGCCACAGTTACTGAGCCTGCGCGTCTGGAGCCTGTGCCCCGCAGCGGGAGGGGCCGCGATAGTGAAAGGCCCGCGCACCGCGATGAAGAGCGGTCCCCGCACCGCGATGAGGAGTGGCCCCCACTTGCCATAACTAGAGAAAGCCCTCGCACGAACCGAAGACCCAACACAGCCAAAATAAATAAATAAATAAATAAAGCAGCTATAAAATTAAAAAAAAAAAAAAAAAAAAAAAAAAAAAGAACTGTGAAGATTAGAAATAACACATGCCTACTGCTGTGTGATATGAAGCACCTGAAATGAGGTTCTTTGGGGAAATGGCAGCTGCAAGGAGGGTGGCAAAGGCAGAGAGGTGTTAGAATGTGGTTTACAGAGAGCAGAAAATGAATTGTCAGGCTGGGGAAGAGGGTGAGAGGGGCTGGCAAAAGACTAGAGAAATAGGTGACATTAATGACCTCAAAGACAGGTGCTGGTGAGGAGGGCTCCTCTTCTCCCTTTGTCTCTGAGTTGTGGAGAATTACAGAGAAATGTGAGTTGGTTAGGCTGCTAATAACAGACATTTCCAGAAGAAAAACAGTACCTTCAACAATATGGAACCTTTTCCCCCTTTGTATTCAGGAAGCCTAGAGGTGGTCAAGCCAGGCTGGAATGGTGCTTTAACGTGTAGGGGAACTAGGCTCCTTCCATCTCGTTGCTCTGCTGTTTTGGCTTTATTCCCAAGATTACCTCATGGTTGCTGCTGGAGCTCTGACCATTACATCCGGAAGGAGGGAAGGAGTGGGAAGAATAAGCCCCTTAATTCAGAAAAACGCTTCCCCCAAAGCTGTATATCCCATTCGTCAGATTTCAGTCTCGTGGCCACAGCTAGCTGCAAGAAGCGAAATAGTCTTGGTTCCCGGTGGGCTTGTGCTCAGCCTAGAATGATTATGAGGATTATGTTTCTAAGAAGGAAGGGGAGAATGGGAAATGGGCACCAATTAGCAATCTCTGCCACGAGTGGAACGTGGGGCCAAGCCAGCGAGCAGGGTGGAGCCTCTCGGAGTTCCAGACGTGGGCGAGGCTGGAATCGGAGCTGGAAGGGAAGGTTGCTCACTCATCAGCGCTTCTCCCCGCCAGGCACTTCTGTGATGCAGGTGACAGCCACGGATGAGGACGATGCCATCAACACCTACAACGGGGTGGTTGCTTATTCCATCCATAGTCAAGAGCCACAGGACCTCATGTTCACGGTCCACCGGAGCACAGGCACCATCAGCGTCGTCTCCAGTGGCCTGGACCGGGAGGTAAGTGGCCCTTCGGGAAGGTGCTGCCTGCCCGGGCTAGCCCAGGCTGGGGTCTGACGCTCAGAGCAGAAGCCTCTGCCCCCAAAGCCCAGGGCAGAGCAGTGGGGACCCAAGTCAGCTGGGAATGGCTGCTGCTATGTCCCACGTTGATGACCTGCAGCTCCCTCGGGCCAGTGGCACGTTGCCAAACCATCTCGTTAAGGCTGAGGAGGCAGCTGTAAAATGCAGACGTTTAATACTTTCTGCAGGTTTTCTCATTTCCTCTCGGAATGGCTCACTTAGCACGCACATTGCGCAGATTTGTCCCGTGTGTGCCACAAAGCAGAATTAGCTCCATGGATGTTGGAGTTGCCTCCTGTTCCCTAATTAATACCTTTGCCCAAATCCACACTCAAAGCTCCCATTCTGCATCCGCCCAGGGTCAGGAAGCAATGCCCAGGCTTCATCCCATGACAGGCCCAGGAGAACCGTTTGGATCCACGGTTCCCCTCCCCCTCCACCCTTTGCTTTTGGTCTTTCCTGCAGTGGGTGAGCAGTGGGTCAGGAATCAAGAGAACACTGAGAGGGAGGAACATTCCCCTTCCCTCCACGTACACCCAAGGCTGTGCCCAACGCGCAGTGGCCTTCCACTTCCACTCTCCTTTTCTCCCCAGAGAGTCCCTGAGTACACACTGACCATCCAGGCTACGGACATGAACGGGGACGGCTCCAGCACCACGGCTATGGCCGTAGTGGAAATCCTCGATGCCAATGACAACGCTCCTGTGTTTGAGCCCCAGAAGGTAATGCCCCTTCCTTCCTTCTTCCCTCGTCAGATGATGAAGGACTAAGTTTCTCCTTTCTGATGAAACTCTGGAACCAGCCTACATTGCTTCAAGTCCCAGTCCCAGCACTTGTGAGCTGTGTGACCTGAGGTGAACTACCTAACCTCTCTGTGCCCTATTTCCTAATCTGTGAAATGGAGATGATGCTCCATTGTCTCCTGCTGCATTTTTCTGAGTTTTAAATGAAATAATCTATGTACAGTTCTTAACACAATCTCAGGTACACAAGTGCTCAATATGACAATCTTGATTGATATGGAAAGTCCTAATTTACCTCACACCTATACCTGCCCACATTCCCCCAGTAAATGCTTGTACACCTCACGTGACAGAGGACTCAGTGCCAGTCAAGGTGACACCCACCCCCTTCCATCTGTAGGTAACTCTGACTGCTAAGCATTGTTTAGGCCTGATTAAAAATTTGTTCTCAACAGCTGATTTCCCCATCTTTGCCACCTGTTCCAGAATTTCCAAAAAAGTTCCTGGTCAGTGCCCCAGAGCAATCAGACACCTAGCCCTTCTTGCCACCTTCCTTATGCCTTTCTGATCTCAGCTAGATATAGGTGACTACTCAATGGCGAGGCCTTGGGCACCCAGATCAGTGAGATTCCTGGAGCGTCAGGCCCCTGGGTGTAGGGAAAGCAGGCCCAAGATTGCTGTGGTCTGTCCCAGCAGCTGTGAGGCTGACTCTTGGGATGTTCTGCATCCATGCGTGCCCTGAAACCCCAATAAGTGGGTTGGGCGGTCCCAGAAAGGGCGAGCGGCATGGGACGCCCCTGGAGTTGGATGGAGGATTCACAGCTGGTGAAGAGTGGAACAGCCTCTCAAGGTGGTCAGTCTGTCCGCTCTGACTGTGCTGTGCTTCCCACGCTGACAGTACGAGGCCCGTGTGCCTGAGAACGCAGTGGGCCACGAGCTGCAGAGGCTGACTGTGACCGATCTGGATGCCCCCAACTCACCGGCATGGCAGGCTACCTACCGCATCGTGGAAGGTGACAACGGGGACCGTTTTACCGTCACCACCCACCCTGAGAGCAACCAGGGTATCCTGACAACCAAGAAGGTGAGTTGGTTTGGGCTTTGTACAAGGGCCACACCTGGGACAGTCAGGTCTGCAGCCTCCAGGACTAGGGGGTACCACCTGCCTTGGGAGACGTACCTTGGACCACTCACCAGGGAGTGTACCAGGCCAGTGGCTTGCAACACTTTCCCATTCCTCTTGGGTTGAGGAATTCCTTTGTTCAAACTAAACCTTACCCAGGGACCCAATTCATAAAACAGATTCATAAAACAAAGTTGCTGATCTAATTGAGGCAGATCAGTGGGGCCCCTCCTCCCAGATCCCAGTGTCCAGTGGCTGCTTCCAATCAGTCTTACACAGAGGGTCTCTGTTTTATTGGAATTCTTGATAATTTTGCATTCAATCCATAATTCACATCTAGGTGTTTGGATAGTAAAATGTTCTAAATTACTTAGTAGTTAGGCATACCCTTGCCTCTCAAAAAGTCTTTTAATAAAATTGATGCTTCAGGAAGATGGGTCCAATCTTTCTTTGATTTCTTTTACCTCCTGGTTTATTATGAAGAATGGCCCAGTTTGAGAAGCAGGGCTTTATATAATACTTTAAAGGCTTTCCCCTCCTGGCAACCAAAACTTTGTAACAACCCTTTCACACTGTGAAATGAATTTCATTTATAATATAACTTCTCTTAACTTATGTAATTTCTAGAAAAATGGAATGCCCTAACTGTAAAATAAAGGAGAATTTTACAGGAAAAGTTACTGATTATAAAATATTTCCATATGTAAACCTTTGGGCACAAGTACACTAGAAAACATAATGAAGTGGTCAGTTCCTTGTGCATCGTCCAGATGTAGTAGATACTATATGTCGCTCTAGTGACTCATATCACGAGTGGTATTGATGTTTTTCCAGAACAACAAATAAACAACTTTGGGAAATGCCTGAACAAATCAAATTACGAGCTCCCCTCAGAAGTTGCATTCCTGGAAAATTCAGTATAAATTAAAACCACACCAAAAACTCGGTTTGTATGTAAAACACATTCTAGACTATAAATATAAACAGAACATCACAGCCATAAATACATGAATGTCCAAGGGGATATATTGGCAAGTCACATGGGATATGGGACAGTTCTTTGTGTCCCTGCCCCAGCCTGTAAATGCCAGTGGCATTTTAGGTGTCATTAGGACACCTAAAAATGCCTCCTCCAACTTTCTACAACACCCCCTAGGGGGTGTCATCACCCCATAGGGAACCAGTTCTCGGCTTAGGGCTTATTAGTCTAGTTGCCTTTGGGGTGGTGGTCTGAGAGGCCCTGCTGGATGTCCACTCAGGAAATGCAGGAGGCTCTGTGGGGTAGGGAAGGGGCAGTATTGTTGCTGGTGGGAGCCTCCAGCCCCTCGTTGTGGGCCCTTTCCTTCTGGCATCACAGCACTGCATGGGGCCTCCTCACAAACTCGCGGCTCAGGTCCTCCTTCCTGTTCTGTCCCAGGGCTTGGATTTCGAGGCCAAAACCCAGCACACCCTGTACGTTGAAGTGATCAACGAGGCTCCCTTTGTGGTGAAGCTCCCAACCTCTACGGCCACCATAGTGGTCCACGTGGAGGATGTGAATGAGCCGCCCGTGTTCGTCCCACCCTCCAAAGTCATCGAGGTCCAGGAGGGCATCCCCGTCGGCGATCCTGTCTGCACCTACACCGCGCAGGACCCGGACAAGGGGAGTCAGAAGATCAGGTACATAGGAGCTGGGCTTAAATTCAGCTAAATGCATGGGTACTGTTGGATGGGTTGTTTATTATGGCCAGAATGTGTTCTAATTGCCATAAAGACTATTAAATATTTTGAACGTCACCCCTGTACAGGGCCTTCCCTTCCTACCCTCCACATGGCTGAAGTCCAGGGGACAGGTGTTCCTGCTCCCTCTCATGTGTCCCTGCTGGGCCCCCCACCTTCTGCTCAGGCTCCCATTTGGGGGTGAGATGCATTTTCCACGTAATCCTGCTTAGGAGCCCTGAGTCCTATGAAACCCTCTGCCAATTGGCATGAGGAAGCTTTGAATGATGACTCCAGAACTCTAAGTATTCTGAGTGTGATTCTTCTCAACTTTTCTGCTCCAGCTACCACATCCTGAGAGACCCGGCAGGGTGGCTAGCAATGGACCCAGCCAGTGGGCAGGTCACTGCTGCAGGGGTCTTGGACCGTGAGGATGAGCAGTTTGTGAGGACCAACATCTACGAAGTCATGGTCTTGGCCACGGACGATGGTGAGAGCTTCCTCCCAGCCCCTCCACATGAGCACCTTTGGAGCCAAGGACACAGCATGTCCCCTCCACAGACAGAGTGTGGTGTGGGGAAGTGGTGTCAGCAATCCTAGATGGGAGGTCAAAGGGGTCTCTCAGAGGGGTCTTTTAAAGGGTGGTCCTAGGGTTGACTGGTTTCAACTTCCCTAAGACCCAGGAGTTAGGAGGTATCCTGAAGACTCCTTTCAGCCTAAGTTTGTGTTTCACTGAGCCCTGAATTGGCCTGTTGGTTTCCCCTTGTGAATGATTGAAAGGGGCTGCCTGGAAAGTGTCATGATTGATTAGTGATGTCACACCATGACAGGATTGGGGGTGATGATGTAATTACCATCTCTTTTTTTTTTTTAAAAGATTAAGGTTTTCTTTTAAATTTTATTTATTTATTTATTTATGGCTGTGTTGGGTCTTCGTTTCTGTGCGAGGGCTTTCTCTTGTTGCGGCAAGTGGGGGCCACTCTTCATCGCGGTGCGCGGGCCTCTCACTATCGCGGCCTCTCTTGTTGCGGAGCACAGGCTCCAGACGCGCAGGCTCAGCAATTGTGGCTCACGGGCCTAGTCGCTCCGCGGCATGTGGGATCTTCCCAGACCAGGGCTCGAACCCGTGTCCCCTGCATTGGCAGGCAGATTCTCAACCACTGCACCACCAGGGAAGCCCTACCATCTCTATTTGACACATACTGAACCAAGGCCTGGAGGCAGGCGAGAGGTTACTGCAGGGCTGGGAAGCAAAACTTCCCTGAAGCTGATCAGCAAACACTGCATCAGCCCTGAGGTTGCCAATAGGTTTCTCTTTGTAATAGATTGGTAGTGGCTGTCTGGATGAAGTGGCTGCAACTGCGCTGTGATCAGTTAGTAATGTCTGCCATGGACACAAAATGAGAATGATGGTATGTATGCCATGCATTTGCCATCACTGGTTTGATCTATAATGAAGCTAGTGTACAGAGGCTCTTGAAAGGTTACAGTTAGACAGTAAATAGGACCCTCCTGAGGCTGATTGGGTAGGTCCTGGGGGAGCTTAACACTGATTCATCAACCCAACCAAGGGCAGATGCTGAAAAGAGATCATGTGTGTGATTATGAACAGGGAGCCCTCCCACCACTGGCACGGGGACCCTCCTGCTAACACTGATGGATGTCAACGACCATGGCCCAGTCCCTGAGCCCCGTCAGATCACCATCTGCAACCAAAGCCCTTTGCCTCAGGTGCTGAACATCACAGACAAGGACCTGTCCCCCCACACCTCCCCTTTCCGGGCCTGGCTCACACACGACTCGGACATCTACTGGACGGCAGAGGTCAATGAGAAAGGTAACTCAGTGGTGGTGGCAGATGGGTGTCTGCCCCCTACCAAGACCCAGCACACCTTCCTGCCCCAGTGTCTTGTGGGTCACCGAATTACCAGTCTCCTCAAGAATGTCAGTTAAATGCTGCTTATTAACTTAGTGTAAGCCTTTGGAATTCCACAGGAACCCTTAAAGACCATTCTAGCTCAACCACCTGCCTATACAATTGGAAAAACAGGCCCAGAGAGATGGGATGTGCCTTTCTCCCTCTCACATGATGAGGGAGTCAGAACTCCAGCACGGTGATAACAGCTAACATGCCTGAGCGTGCTTGCTGTGTGCTATGTGCGCTTCAGACGCTTTACATAGATTCGGCTACTTAATCCTCGCAACAACCCTGTAAAGAAGGTACTGTTATCTCACACATACATGCATGTGCACCCATTTTTACAGATGGGGAAACCAAGGCTTACAGAAGCTTAAATATCTTGCCAAGGGCATTATGGTTAGAAACTGACGGCCCCAGGATTGGAATGCAGGCAGTCTGCCATACCAGGATGCTTTGCAGCTTACCATTTATTAAACCCTGGCGATATGCAAGACGCTTTTTGTACTTTTCCATATTTAATATTTCTACCATCCTCTGTGGTCAGTATTTTTATCCCCATTTACAGATGAGAATGAGGCTCAGAGAGGTTAAATAGTGTGCCCAAGGGCACAGTGTGGATAAGCAGTGGAGCAGAAATTGAAGCTGGGGTCCCTCACCCCCACATCCTGCTCCCAGCCACCTCCCTATCCTTCCTCCTTCCCATCCCCCTGGGGCTCCTCAGCCTTCAGTGGTTTTTCAGTTGTCACAGGACTGGAGAGGGGACTTGCTGGCATCAAGTGGGCAAGGACCCAGGTGTGTGAGAAAGATGCATCCAGGCCCAAGTGCCAGTAAGGCCCCTGGAGAAACCCTGCTCACTCTGGTTTAAAGCATCTTCCTCTTCCTCTTGGGACTAGAGTCCCCCAGGAGGGGAATGGGGAGCCAGAACATTCAGGTTCTGCCCCGAAGTAATGAAATGCCTGGTACCTATTACTGCTGCTGATCCCCGCCCAGAAAGGACTGGGGAGACCTGCTTCAGACACACATATTGTCTCATTTTTATGATTCCTGTGATTTGGGGATGTATATCCAGCACCTTTCCTTGAGGGAACCCAAGTTGGTCTCCTGTCACCCCCTTGTGGCCTAGAAGCCAATTTTTCCCCTCCCTGACTGTATCGTTTACAAAGCGTAGACTCTGGAGCCAGAATGCCTTGGTTCAAGATCCAACCCTTCCATTTACCAGGTTTGTGATTGTGGGCAAGTTACTGAACCTCACTGTTCTGCAGTTTCCCTACTTGTAGAATGCTGCCATAATTGTACCTACCTCCATACAATCACTGTGAAGATTAAATGAGTGCCTGAAAGGCATCCTGTCTGGTATATCAGTGCTCGGTAGATGCCAGTGGCCATCTTCACCACCACTGTTTCTCAAACAATCACAGATCTGGCTCTGTCAAGTGTGAGCGTTATGCCCAAAGCTCAGTGGTACCAACACCTGATACTAGCATTGATACCTGGTTCTTGATTTTGACTTAGTTGTTCTATCTGACCATGTTTTTTTGTCAGAGGAGTTAATCCAAACTCTACACCTGTGTGACCTTGGGCTGCTTACTTGACCTCCCTAAGCTTCAGTGTCTGCATTTGTAAAATGAGGATAACAGAACCTGCCTCTTAAAGTTGGGGTGGAGGTCAGAGTTGGGCTTGGCACATAGTAAGTATCAGTTTAGTCACTGACACCGCCACTAGCACCATCATCAGCTGAGACCTCAGCCCTCCAGTGTGGGAACAGGATAGCGGGAGGGATGTTTGGGTGAAAGACCCCATGTTGGCCTCTCCACTTGGTAGACCAAACATTCAGCCTACAGAACTCTCTCTGCCTGCCGCTGCTGAATGGCAACAGGGTGAATTCTCCCTTCTGGCCTTTTAACTAAGAGGGGCCCAGCGAGTGTGCAGCGCCTTTGAACTGAAAATGGCTTGAGGTCACTGCTGAAATAGGCCAGCAAGCCTGAGGGTGGGCGGGCTAGAAACGTGGGGTTGTTTTTGAATGTCCCAGTGATGGGGGGACACTACTGACATTTAGTGGTGAGGACTTGAATGCTTGGGAAGGTTCCTCATGATGAAGAATAGTTCCACCCAAGCTAATAGTGCCCTCTTTGAGAAACTTGGGTCTAAACTGAAGGCCTTTCTTCAGAGAGGCCTCTGACCCTATATTTCTCACCCACAAACACAGCCCCCCTCCCCACTCCAGGAGTGCCGCACACCCTCCCCAGAGCGGTACCCGTTGTGCAGGCCGCACTGAGGCTTGGCTTCTGCTCTGTGGCTGCCTGCTGCCCGCCCCGGGCCTTTGAAGGCTGGTTAGCGCAGTGCCCATTGCAGCCTCACTGCCGGCATCTCTGAACCTGTGTGCAGTCACTCATGCTGGGATAACACAGGTTAGCACCCTCTCTGATCTGCTTAACAACATCAGTTACAACACCAAGTCATATGCATTTGGATTTATTAATAATTGATGCTCACTCAGAATATCCGTGTTTCAGATACTGAAATTCTATCATACAGTTGAGGTATAAACATTATATTTACTATGGCAAGAGCAAAATGCTGCAATAATAAATGGTAGTGAACTTTCAAATAGGAAAACAGGTGGCCAGTTAATGTAAATATTAAAAGATTGGGTTAGCTATCTTTTAGGAAGAACAATGTTTGTTTGTTTGTTTTGCGGCAAGGAGCAATCTAGCAGCTAATGGTACTGAGAAATTATTGGCTCTGCATGCCATGACTTTTTAAAAACATTGTATTTAAAAAATGCTGTGATTATTGATTTATTTTAAATAAAGTGATGAATTTATCCAAATAATCCTTTCCACAGTGGTAAATTTGGCTTTGGCCGAATATCAGTTTTTAACACTTGGTATAGTGTGCTTTGGGGATATTGCTTCCTGTTGCCCAGATGCAGAGGCTGCCTCCTCAAACCTCCGTCATGGTGTGCTCGGTTCCCACCATTTGCGGTCTCCTGAGATGAATAATTATCTGTCCACTCCAGGAGACACAGTGGCCTTGTCCCTGAAGAAGTTCCTGAAGCAAGACACATACGACGTGCACCTTTCTCTGTCTGACCACGGCAACAAGGAACAGCTGACGGTGATCAGGGCCACCGTGTGCGACTGCCACGGCCACGTGGAGACCTGCCCCGAACGCTGGAAGGGGAGTTTCCTCCTCCCCATCCTGGGTGCTGTCCTGGCTCTGCTGTGTGAGTGCTGGCACCCTTCCCCTTCTGAGGACAGGATAGTTAGAAGACCTGATTCTACCCTGAACTTCAAGGACTAAGGGGCCACCAACATTGCGCATCTGTTCCTTATACTCTTAATTCCGGGAGTGTCATTCGATCCATAGATGTTTATGGAGGTTCTGGAAGGTGCCAGGCTTTGGGGATATATTGGGGAGCAGTCTCGACCCTGCTGTCAAATCGTCTAGTGGCTAGAGCGGAGGTTCTGAAGGCGTGGTCTCCAACCAACAGCATTAGCATCACCAGGAATTTGTTAGAAAGGCTAATTCTCTGGCCCATTCCTGACCTACTGATTCAGAAGCTTAGGGGTAAGACCCGGTAATCTGTGTTTTAACAAGCCCTTCAGGGGATTCTGATGCATGTTAGAGCTTGAGAGCCATTGGTCTAGTGAGAAGAAATGTTTAGTTAAAAACTAATTTCTTTGCTCTAAAGGTAGAACCTATCACATTTGCTTTTTTCACTCTCTGAATTGTCCTTACACAGAAAACATGCATTCAATCACATATGAATACAAGAGTAAGCTTTAATTAGTCATCATACTGTGCAGCAAGCACTGTGTTAGGCGCTGAGGGTGCAACACTTAACAAAACAGACCAGTCCCTGCCTTCATGGAGCTTACTTTCCAGTGCAGAGAGCAGACAACAAATAATCTGGCAGAGAAATAGGTGTTGCTATGGATTAAAAGAAAGTGGGGGGAGGAGGTCTGCCATTTTAAGTAGGGTGGGCAAGAAGTATCCTTACAGAGAAGGGGATATTTGAGTAAAGACCTGAAAGAGGTGAGCAAGCAAATCATGCAGATATCTAGGGAACATCAAGTGCAAAGGCCCTGAGGCAGCTCTGTGCTTTGTGTGTGGAAACAGCAATGACTGGGATGGAAAAAGCAAGAGGGAGACGAGTAAGAGATGAGATGAGATGAGGTCAGAGAAGTGATGGGTGTGGCGGAGCAGTGTGTTGGGCCTTGTAGGTTATTGTAAGCACTCTGGTTGAAATGGGAAGTCATCGGGTTTGGAGCAGAGGAGCAATGTGATTTGACTTGAATTTTATAGGATTCCTACTGAACAGACTGTAGAGGGCCCCAAGGGTGGGGGCAGATTGCCATATGGAGCTACTGCCATAATCTAGGGGTGAGATGGTAATTGTGACTCAGACCCAGGGTGGCGGAGTGAGAGGTGGTCATGTTTCAAGGTAGAATCAATTCAGATTCATATGTGGTATGAGGAAAAGAGCCATCTATGATTCCAAGGCCTGAACAAGTAGAAACATGGAGCTTCCATTAACCAGTTTGGGAAGGACCGTGGGATGAGTCCAAATGGGGAGGTATCAGTAGGCAGCTGGTTATATAAGCTTTGGGTGCAGGTGAGAAATCCGAGTTGCCTCCTGCCTTTCCCCAGACCCAGAGGGGGAGGAAAAGGTGAGGGTGGGGTCACAGTCTAGCCCACAGAGGGTGTGTATCCCGAGAACCCATGGCCTCCCAAAGAAGGCTAGGTCAGTTTTGTCTGGCCAGAGGGAGACAGTGGTTTCCATCAGCAGGCAAAAAAAGGGATAAAGCTCAACAGTGGCTGTATCCTCTTATATTAAACAGCCACAGAGAGGGCCAGGGGGTACCCTCCTCATATGGGATTAACTGGGGGTAAGGCGAGCAACTAGGCACTAGCTGGCCAGTCCCCACTGTGTCCAAATAGACTGTCAGCCTTTCAAACCGTATTACTAAAACCTAGTCCCTCTCTTAAAATTCCTAAATAGCATTTGCACCTAAGTTCACATTACTGCATTATATCAAAGTTGCACTGTCTTGCTTTTAACTTAAAGTCTATGGCTATTAGAGGACACCTAGTGACTGAGAAAGAGTCATGTTGAAAAGTAACATCTGCTGGGAGATTCCCATCCCCACAAAGGAGGATTTCCTTAAGGACCAGTACCACCAATATGGGAAGACTGACAGTAAAATGATACAGAATTACAGGTGGGGGAATGAAGTCAGAATGCCAGTAGGAGGAGGCGATTTTAAGCTGAGAGCTCAAGGGTGAGAGCCATGCATATGCATAGAGAGTGTTCCAGCTGAGGCACGAGCCTGGTTGAAGGTTCTGAAGTGGGAGACTGCCGGGTATATCTGAGGAACCCCGAGGAGGCCAATGTGACTAGACTTGGGTGGCAGGGAGGGTTGGAGACAGGCAGGGGCCAGTCCTGTAGCCTTGACGAGGAGTCAGGGAATTTCCTAGGTGCAAGGGGGCCACTGAAGTGTGTTAAGCTCTGGCTGCTGAGTGGAGGGGTCTAGAATTAGATGGGGCTCTGGGGGTTTGCGGGTCCTGGCCAGCCGTGTGGTTGTTGGGGGGTGAATATTCACACTCCCCATCTCTTGCAGTCCTCCTGCTGGTGCTCCTGTTTTTGGTGAGAAAGAAACGGAAGATCAAGGAGCCCCTTCTGCTCCCAGAAGACGACACCCGTGACAACGTCTTCTACTACGGCGAAGAGGGGGGTGGCGAGGAGGACCAGGTGGGGCACTGGGGGGTCTGGGGGTCGGGAGGTGGGTGGCCCCCACAGCCACTGGCAGGGATGGTTTTGGGTCAACCAATTAACCATGTCAGCTGCGTCAACCAGGCCCCGGTCTGAAGCATCCGTCTTCTGAGAGGGTGTCTGGTCCATGGCTCTAGTGTCTTTGGCCCCAGCCGCCTCGACCTTGAACCTGTGCTTAACTGGGGAGGAGGGGGTTTGTAAACTTGGGCTTTCAGAGATCTCTGACATTATCTGTCTTCTAAGACCTACCCATGAACCAGAACATCCAAATGGTACGGAACTAGGGTGAAATGTAAACGGGGGGAGTGGAAGGGTCCTTCTCCATCCCGTGACCTTCCCCTTTCATGAAGGACTATGACATCACCCAACTCCACCGGGGCCTGGAAGCCCGGCCTGAGTTGGTTCTCCGCAACGATGTGGCGCCAGCCTTCATCCCCACACCCACATACCGTCCACGGCCAGCCAACCCAGATGAAATCGGCAACTTCATCATCGAGGTGAGGCATGGGGGTCCATCCTAGGGCAGCCCTTTATTCAAGCATCAGCAGCACGAGCACAGATGGGCTTGGAGTCTTGGCTCTGGGTTCAAATCCTAACTCTACCTCCAACCTGCTGTGTGACCTCTGGCATATCTGAGTAACTTCTGGGCTTCTGTTCCTCCTCCATAAAACCCTAAGTTTCAGAGCGGTTAAGAATAGGTTAGGAATTATTTCTTTATTCAACAAATATAGTGGTTGTTAGGAGAAAACTCTGGAGCCAGACTCCCTGGATTTGAATTTTTAAAGATCTCAGGTGATTCCAATCTGGAGCAAAGTTGGTGTCCTCTGTCGTAGGGTGCTTTAGGGATTGGAGGCATAATCACTTGGAACAGTGCTAGCACAGGGAATCTCCTAGGGAACATCAAAAACGGGTGCCTCTGACTCACCCCCCTGAGATTGTGATTTCATTGATCCGGATGTGGCTGGGGCTTCAGAATTCTTTTAAAGATTCCCAGATAATTTAAGTTTGGGAACCGCTGGCCTGGTACCTAACATGTATTAGGTAATGATAGCTATTGTTGCTAATAGCTAAGTGTCTCTGATATTCTCAATTCTGGTCACATATTTGATTTATCTGAGGAATTTTGAAAAATATCAATGCCTGGGACCCAGACATTCATTTTTTTTTTAGGATCTGATATTTTTAGTTCCCCAAAGAAATCAGATACATAGCCAGGGTTGTGAGAACCACAACCTAGGTACATAGAAAATGAGCGATATGAACCTAGCACAGCCTGGTACCTTGATAGCAGTCAGTAAAAGGAGGTTTTTAATACAAGGGAGGGGAGGAGGAGGGAGAGATGGTAGGGGAGGGAGGAGAGAAGGAAGGAGGGGAGGATGGATGGGTTTGGGGAGTTCAAGGAAGCAGCAGTGGGCACAGGGCTCAGTGGGTGGTCAGGATACCTCACTTTGGCTTGAACCCTTCTTACCTTTCTTGCTTTCTAGAAATAGCCTGGTGGTCAGACTCTGTTCTTTAGCCTGAGCATATTTGAGAATCCTGTGCAAAAACAAAAGCATCTGGGGAAAGTTGCTCAGGGCAACTTTGCCTTGGAGCCAAATAACCAGATTTTCCCTCCAGTTAGATGAAGACAGTTTCCAGAATATCTGTGTTGGACAGTTTGCAGATACTGTCTCAATTAATGCCTGCCTGCATCAACTCTGCAGAGTAGGAATCCTGTTGTCTTCCTCATTTCACAAATGAGGAAATAGTCTTCCACTATATGCCAGGTACTATGCTAATAAGTGCTTTTATATATACGTATATTCATTTATTCCTCTAAAACTATAAGAAGCCTTCCCATTTTAGAGATGAGGCGGGAAAAAATGGCATGGAGAGGTTACGTTTACACATCGTGTGTGCAGTCTGATTTCAGAGTCCCCACCCTGAACCGCTGGCCTGTCACACTGAGCGCTCGCTCTAGGCTGGGCCCTGTGCTGAGGATTTATGCGCATTATTTCATTTTCAACCTTCAAAACCTTAAAGGAGGGGAGAGCTGGCTTCGCAGATGAAGAGATGCAGGCTCAGTTAACTTGCCGGGGCTCTCACAGCTGCCAGGTGTCTGATCCCGCAGCTCCTAACCCCTGCTCTCTGTCCCCCAGAACCTGAAGGCGGCCAACACGGACCCCACGGCCCCGCCCTATGACTCCCTGTTGGTGTTCGACTATGAGGGCAGCGGCTCCGATGCCGCCTCCCTGAGCTCGCTCACCTCCTCAGCTTCCGACCAGGACCAAGACTACGACTATCTGAACGAATGGGGCAGCCGCTTCAAGAAGCTGGCAGACATGTATGGCGGGGGCCAGGACGACTAGGCCTCCCTGCCTGCAGCGCCGGGGGCCTAAACACCAGGCCCGCAGCTGCATCTCCAAGGGGTCTCCGTCCCCACCTCGGCCAGGGACTTCGGAGCTTGTTGAGAAGTAGCCTTAGCAACTTGGAGGGAAGAGGCGTGACATTAAAGGGGCAGGTTTCTAAGCCTTTCAGCATGGAGGGACCTGGGCAGTTTTATTTCAACAGTGAAAACCTCTTAGCCTCGGCCAGGGTTGCCGAATTTCCAGGAGTCTCTCCCCTGCCGTAAGATGCTCAGCCCTGTGTACCGGGCCTGGACCAACTCTGACTCCCGCATGTTGACATTCTCTCTGGAATGGACCCTTCTCCTTAGAAAGAGGCCTCTTATTGCAATCTGGATTTTTTTTTTTTTTTAAATGCTATTTTCAAAAAGTTAGAACCAGGTCCTCAGGCGCCCCTGGGGTCCTCCAGAGGCCCAGGCCAGAGCTGGCTGGCTCACGTGCCCTCACGCATTGCATTTCTCTCTGATCTCTGGGCCCCGAGGCCTTGTTTGAATGGATTACCGCGTTTTTATACCGAGCGTGTTTAGGTGGTCCTTTATTTTTTACTTTCCCTATCGATTGCTGTAGAGGAAGGGTGATGACAATGCTGTAAATGTACTAGAACTTTTTTATTAAAGGAACTTTTCCCAGAGGTGCCAGGGGAGTGGACTCTTTTTTTTTTTAATAGCAGTTTATTGACGTATAATTCACACACCATATCATTTACCCATTTAAAGTGTACAATTCAGTGGTTTTCTAGAACTTTCAGAGTTGTGCAAGGGGCAGAAAATGCTTTTAGCCCTGCAGGCTTCCCCCCAGCTTCCTCCTGATGGTAGAGGAAGCTCAGGATCTGTTTACAGGCCCAGGTAGGGGCAAACCTTCTGCGCGCCTCCCTACAGATTCAGAACTGCTATCTCTGTGTGAGAGCCGTTAACTTGCTTACCCCTTTGCAGGCGATGTCTTTTCTGGACCAGTGGCCGCACACGTACGTGGTGCAGTACGTGAAGATTTCCTCTCCTGTGCTGTGGGCTCTGTGTCGAAAGGCAGGGATTGGGGAGGATCCGGCTTCGCTCCTTCCCAACAAGTCCCTTAACCTCTACCTGCCTCAAGATTTTTCATGTATAAAATGGGGAGTTTTTATGGAGATTAAGTGAATTAATATCTGGCACATGGTAAGTGCTATCTGTGTTCATTGGTAACAGCTACCATTTATTCAGTACTTTTTAGACCCAAACAGCTCTTAACTTCAATTACTTCCTTTAAACAAATCCTCACAGTCACCCTCTGAGTCCCGGATCTTCCTCCTTTAAAGAATGGCCTCGTATTTTTTTTAAATGATGCCTGATGATCATCAAAATCAAGCCAGACAGAAAATTAGAGAACTCACCCAGGATGTCAATGAAATTGGAACATTCCTGACAACACCAGGGCACAGATGCAGGAATAAGGATGAAGAGGCAGCAGGGATTCCATGTGTGTCTTTGTTAAAGCGAAGTTTTAAATTTGTCTTTGCAATGAACCAGAAGAAAAGAATCCAAAGTGAAGCTGACGATGTCGCTGAAGTTGAAATCAATGTGTCCTTCCTGCAGGAGGGACTGATTCTTTAAAGCAATGGTGCCCCAAGCGCGGTTCCTGGACCAGCAGCGTCAGCATCGGCTGCCGAATCAGGAACTCCGCAAGCAGGACCCTGCAATCTTGTCTAACAGGCCTTCCAGGTGATTCTGATGCACGTGTGAGTTTAAGACCAAGGCTCTGAAGCGTGAGGCCGTGGGTGTCCTGAAGCCTCAGACCCTGGATGGGGAAGTTTAAAGGGAACTGAGTCTGCTAAGAAATCTCTTCACCTGGCCTTGGTCCATAGCACCTGAGCCCACGGTCACAGCACCTCCCGCCTCTCCCTCAAGCTGCAGCCTCTGGCTCCCGCAGCCTCAGCTTCCCCTCTACCAGGGCCCTGCTGCTATTGCTGCTACTGCTGCTAAGGTTGTGCGGGGAGGATTAGGTGTCTCAACCAGCAAACACCTGCTGCCCCTTATCTTAAACACCTCTCTGAGAAGCCTGAATAAAGCCTGAAAC